>NC_090254.1:6897169-7042169 GCF_037325665.1 Littorina saxatilis | reverse complement strand
GGAGGTGTGCACACAATCACACTCCGGTGAACTTTGAGAACTGTTCAAAACTGCCGGAGTTCAAGTGAACTCTTGACACGGTTATGCAATGTGAATGACCTATTTCTTCCATAACTAGACAGGCATGAACTGAAATTTGGTGTTTCACGTCCTCACATGGATTAGTACATGTACCTATTAGAGACATGGATTAGTACATGTACCTATTAGAGACATGGATTAGTACATGTACCTATTAGAGACATGAATTAGTACATGTACCTATTAGAGACATGAATTAGTACATGTACCTATTAGAGACATGAATTAGTACATGTACCTATTAGAGACATGAATTAGTACATGTACCTATTAGAGACATGGATTAGTACATGTACCTATTAGAGACATGAATTAGTACATGTACCTATTAGAGACATGAATTAGTACATGTACCTATTAGAGACATGAATTAGTACATGTACCTATTAGAGACATGGATTAGTACATGTACCTATTAGAGACATGGATTAGTACATGTACCTATTAGAGACATGAATTAGTACATGTACCTATTAGAGACATGAATTAGTACATGTACCTATTAGAGACATGAATTAGTACATGTACCTATTAGAGACATGAATTAGTACATGTACCTATTAGAGACATGAATTAGTACATGTACCTATTAGAGACATGGATTAGTACATGTACCTATTAGAGACATGAATTAGTACATGTACCTATTAGAGACATGAATTAGTACATGTACCTATTAGAGACATGAATTTAATGTGATAACCAAGCGAGAGGGGGGAAAAGAAGAAAAAACAAGTCGCGTGAGGCGAAATAACAACATTTAGTCAAGATGTCGAACTCACAGAATGAAACTGAACGCTCTGCTTTTTTCACCACGAGCAACTTTGCAACAAAACACCCAAAAAGAAAACATGACAAAACAGCAATATTTTACCCCCCCCCCCCCCCCCCCCCTGCTAACAGGAAGTTGTTGTAAAGGGTCAAGTCAGATGAGAGAGGGGGTATTTTGGTACAGTGGAACCCTCCTCTTAAGACTTCAACAGATCATCAATTTGGGTCTTAAAAACAAGGTGAGTCATAAAATGGACCACCAAGACCACATACTCGTAGTTTCGTCAGTCCACCCGCTCGTGGCAAAGGCAGTGAAATCGACAAGCCATGCAGAATAGTGCGGTAGTGGTCGCGCTGAGAAGGATTTTTCTGTATGTCTATTCTTTTTAGCTTACTGAGTTTGTTTTTAATCCAAACATATCATATCTATATGTTTTTGGAATCAGGGACCGACAAGGAATAAGATGAAATTGTTAATGGGAGAGGAGGGTGGGTGCATGGGATGAACCGGTTTGCACTAGAACTTGTCATCTCGGAGGTATTCACAATCTAAACAAAACTTTCTGGACATGAAACTAGATAAAACCATTTTTTAAAATAGATACATAAATACATAAATGAACAAAAAGGAGCAATGAATTTCCTCCACAAAAACAACACGACTTCCTGAGAAAGTCATCAGAATAAATGTGAACGCACAAGCAGTGTAAGGGAGGCAACCGCAACAATATTCTTAACTCCTGTTGATGAAGAAACTCGCATTGCTGTGCTGCTAAACAAGGAGGTAGGGAGCTGACAGAACTAGCACTATATAAATATATATTAGTGTCAAACTACAGTAACAATGTGCTCAGCAAAGACTGTTATTGCAGGAACATGCACACACACACACAGACACACAGGCATTATCGCCAACGTTGGAGTGTTACTGCCGGCAGCTTCAAAATCGTAATTAGGTTCTCAACAAATTATAGTTGTTTCTTGCTGATTTCTTTTAGATTTTCAATGTTTTTTTTTATTTGTTTGTTGGTTTTGTTATTTGCTAATTTGGTTTTTATTTGTTTCTGTATTTTTTTGTTTGATTGCTTGTATTTCTGTTTGCTATTTAATAAACAACAAGAAGGGCAAAGCCCATACGACTCACATGCTTGACCTTGACCTTTACATTACCTTGACCTTCAGGGTCAAGGTCAAATAACTAAACCTAGCAATGACATCATACACTAAGAGCTGCTTTACACATTTTTCCTACCAAAATACATGTGACCTTGACCCAAGGTCATCCAAGGTCATGCAACACAAAGCTGTTAATTCAAGACATAGGAAGTATAATGGTGCTTATTGGCTCTTTCTACCATGAGATATGGTCACTTTTAGTGGTTCACTACCTTATTTTGGTCACATTTCATAAGGGTCAAAGTGACCTTGACCTTGATCATATGTGACCAAATGTGTCTCATGATGAAAGCATAACATGTGCCCCACATAATTTTTAAGTTTGAAACAGTTATCTTCCATAGTTCAGGGTCAAGGTCACTTCAAAATATGTATACAATCCAACTTTAAAGGACCCTTGCGACCTTGACCTTGAAGCAAGGTCAACCAAACTGGTGTCCAAAGATAGGGCTTACATTGCCCTGTATAGCATACATAGCTAAGGTTGCCATTCTCGATAACTTCAGAAAAAAATGCGAAAATGTGAAAAATGGTCGTTTTTAAGACAACAATTACGGCCCCTGTGACCTTGAACTTGAAGTGAGGTCAAGTTGCCGCACATGTTTTTTGAGATCTTGTAACCATACACCATCAGGCCACATCAGGTGTTGATAGACTTAATAGTGTCCAAGAAATATCCAACGTTAAAGTTTTCCGGACGGACGGACGGACGGACGGACGGACGCCGGGACGGACGGACGGACGGACAACTCGGGTGAGTACATAGACTCACTTTTGCTTCGCATGTGAGTCAAAAATTAATATCTAGATGCAAGGACAGGTTGTAAGAAAAGACGTAGCCTTTTACCTCTATCCTTGTAAAATAAAGCTCCATCATCATCATCTCTCTCCTCTCTCCCCCCCCCCCCCTCTCTCTCCCTCTCTCCCCCCCCCCCCTCTCTCTCTCTATCTCTCTCTCCTCTCTCTCTCTCTCTCTCCCTCTCTCAGGTTGTTAAACAAGGCAATGTGCCTATAAACCTTTATCCTCGTAAAACAAAGTTCCGTCACCATCATCTCTCTCTACCCCCCCCCCCCTCTCTCTCTCTCTCTCCCTCTCTGGTTCCCCCCCCCCCCCCTTCTCTGTATTGTTCAAGGCAAGCAGGGTCAGTGGGGCGTGAAGGATGTGTCTGGGTCAAGTGTCTCCTGTTAACCTGCATTCCTCTGACATGCTTCACCCCCCCCCCCCCTATCCCCCCTCCCATCTCCTGCAGTGGAACCCCCCTTTTAAGACCCCCAAATGAAGATTCCCTCCCTTTTAAGACAATTATATCCTCAGTATATTTACCCCCATTTTATGACTCGCCTTGTTTTTAAGACCCAAATTGATGATCTGTTGAAGTCTTAAGAGGAGGGTTCCACTGTACCAAAATACCCCCCTCTCTCATCTGACTTTACAAACAACTTCCTGTTAGCAGGGGGGGGGGGGGGGGGGGGGGGGGGGGGGTAAAATATTGCTGTTTTGTCATGTTCTCTTTTTGGGTGTTTTGTTGCAAAGTTGCTTGCGGTTTTACCTTCATTAAAATAAAAGAACATATAAAACAAGAAGAGCAAACGCTCGATCGAGTCACTTTCGCAGTTCTGAATATTATATGAGGCATCAGATGGACAGGAAGAAATTGCTATTCACAACACAATGAGTCACGTTCACATAAAATTTGAGCCCGGTCACTTTTATAGTTTCCGAGAAAAGCCCAACGTTAAGTTGTGTGTTGCCGAACAGAAAAGGCTAGTTATCTCCCTTGTTTTTCTGATAACGTTCGTAAAAGGCTACAGATGTAAATACTTTGATGTAAAGAATAATCCTACAAAGTTTCAATCACATCCGATGAACTTTGTCAAAGATATAAAATGTCTAATTTTTCCTTTGACGCTGACCTGTGACCTTGAAAAAGGTCAAAGGTCAACGAAACCATCGTTAAAGTGTAGAGGTCATTGGAGGTCACGACTAAACAAAATATGAGCCCAATCGCTTTGATAGTTTCCGAGAAAAGTCCAACGTTAAGGTGGTGTCTACGGACGGCCGGCCGGACGGCCGGCCGGACGGCCGGCCGGACGGCCGGCCGGACAGACTAACACTGACCGATTACATAGAGTCACTTTTTCTCAAGTGACTCAAAAACAAGAGGCGAAGCCATCAAGGCTCACGTAAGAAATCGACAAACAGTAACACACACACACACACACACACACACACACACACACACACACACACACACACACACATACACACACACACACACAGTAAGAGCATAGGAGAAACTGTGCAAGAAAGCGAGACACTAGATCTAGATCTGTCTGTCTGCATGTAGCCTACTTACAGGGACACGACTGCCAACTAGTCTCGGCCCGCTCAAAATAATAATGACCGAGACTTTCAGTACTTCCTTCGCGTGACGTCTAACCCTCTTATGTCATAATGTGACGTCAATGTAATGTGACGTCTTCAAATGTTAGAGTTTCTACCACAGACATACGCACGCACGCACGCACATACGCACGCACGCACAGACAAACAAAGTTACGATCGCATAGGCTACACTTACGTGAGCCAAAAAGAGGCTGGATTGCTGTTTAAATGGTCACAATGTCGTTGTGGAATTTGGGCTTAACTTGAATTTTGGCGATTTTGATGTTTTTGTGCTTCAGACAAAGTCAATATTCTCCATGAGAAATATTCTTTTAAATACGATTGGCAATAGATAATGTAATATTTTTTAATCTTTTTATCCATACCAGGAACGAATATAAACACTATTTCGGCGATGAGAGAGAAAAACAAAAGTATGCGTGCATGCGTATGTGTGTGTGACTGTGACTGTCTCATTGTCGGTCTGCGTAATGGTGTGTGATGGTGTTTGTGTTTTATGGTGTTGCTGTAGTGTAACAAGCTTCCAATGTTTGTTTCTTTGTGTTTGTAGGTCTCTGTGTGTCACACTCTGCGTGTTTTATTTTTACCTACGTTCCCATCAGGGATAACCTCATGAGTTATATGGGGCCAATAAACTGTCCCACTTTCCATCTGTGCGTGTGCACATTATGTGTTTGTGCATTCATGCATGAATGCGCTTTTTGTTTGGAGTTGGCTATAAAGGTTGATGCCATTAATGCTAATGTATTTCTTTAAGTTTAACCAAACGCAGTTCAAAGCAAATATAGGTGAACACAGTGTCACAGAGAACAGACACAGCCCAGTTTTCACATCACGAACAAGCTGGAAACGTCTGACACAATAAAAACGAACATTACCTAATTCACAGACCAAGGGCAACAACCCAGATGTTTGACAATATAAGCAGGGCAGTGATGCATGACTTCCGCTTTGATCATAAACCATGGATCAAAACAGGGCCACTATGCGACGCATCACCAGTCAGCACAAACTAAGCTACATGTCAAGCCGTTAAATCTGTTTGATGTGGAAACAGACACCCCCCCCCCCCCCACCCCACACACACACACACACCACTTAAAAAAGGTTGGATTGCTGTTGAAATGGTCACGATATCGATGTAGTATTTTCGCGACTCAATTTTTGGCGATTTTGATGTTTTTGTGCTTCACAACTCTCGCACGTTTTTTTGTTTAATTTTCCCAAATCTAAATTTTTATATCTTTCCCCAAACTTCCTTAAATTTGCCTGAATTTCCCAAAACTTGTCCCAACTTTCCAGAAATGTCCCATACCTTCCAAACCCATTCAACTCCATTCTTCTTCTGCGTTAATGGGCTGAAACTCCCATGTACACAAGTGGGTTTTTAAGTGTATGACCATTTTTACCCCGCCATTTAGGGAGCCATACACCACTTTCGGAGGATGCATGCTGGGTATTTTCGTGTTTCTATAACCCACCAAACTCTGACATGGATTACAGGATCTCTTTCGTGCACACTCCCTCTTGTGCTTGCGTGCACACACAAAGGGGGATAAGGCACTAGCAGGGGTGCACTTAAGTTGACCTGGGAGATCTGAAAAATCTCCACCCTTAACCCACGAGGTGCAGCCGGGATTGAACCAACGACCTTTCCACTTGGGAGGCCGGCGTCTTATCCACTAGGCCACTGCGCCCGTCTGATACAATTCAATAATGTCCAGAAAGAGCTTGAGTAAAGAATGTAAGCTTACCTTTGCCCAGGGGGGATCAGCTCCCACAGTTTGAGCTGAGGGCCACCGGAGATGATGACGGTGTTACCGGACGGGAGGCGCGTGCAGGCGAGACACACGATCCTGTCTGTCCCCTCCATTTCCTCGTCATCCAGAGTCGCCAGGTACTCCCTGCTACTGAATGCACGCACTGAAACACACACAAAATTAAAAAAAAAAATGTTCAAGTGTTACAATGTCAATGGTAAATAAACAATGGCGACTGCTTTCTTTACTTTCTTTATTTGGTGTTTAACGTCGTTTTCAACCATGAAGGTTATATCGCGACGAGGGAAAGGGGGGAGATGGGATAGGGGAAAGGGGGGAGATTTTTTTTTGTTTATTTGTTGCTTAACGTCCAGCCGACTACGCAGAGCCATATCAGGACGAGGAAGGGGGGGATGAAGGGGGCCACTTGTCAAGCGATTCCTGTTTACAAATGCACTACCCATTACTTGTGTCCCAGCAGGCTTTAGTAAAACTAAATTAATACCTACTGGAAGATTACCAGTTTCCAGTATGTTAAAATAGGCTTAACCTATCTACTGCTGGACTTACATCAGAACACTAACAGATTAAACTATACATGAATCGCGAGACAAGCGGCAAGAGAAGAGATTTTTGGCAAAAATACAGGTGAATGAGCAAGAAGGCAGAAAAAAGAAAAGAATTCATGAAGAAAAAGAGAGCATGACAGGAAAGAGGAACCAAAAATCTACCTAACAGCAAACTAGAAAGCTCCTGTGGTTCCAAAAACAGGAGGGGCTTTTAATTTCATAACCGCAGTGCCCCACTGCGGGAAAGGGGGGAGATGGGATAGAGCCACTTGTTAAGTGTTTCTTGTTAATGGCGACTGCACGTGAGAGCGTACAACAAAGAGACCAACAAGCACTGTACTCAATGATGAATACTGAATTCGTTCCGTGTTGGTCATTTTAACGTGAGTACAGTGCATTTTGGTCTCTTTGTTACAATGGTAACTACAGTACTTTTCTTTTCTTTACTTGGTGTTTAACGTCGTTTTCAACCACGAAGGTTATATCGCGACGGGGAAAGGGGGGAGATGGGATAGAGCCACTTGTCCATTGTTTCTTGTTCACAAAAGCACTAATCAAAAATTTGCTCCAGGGGCTTGCAACGTAGTACAATGTATTACCTTACTGGGAGAATGCAAGTTTCCAGTACAAAGGACTTAACATTTCTTACATACTGCTTGACTAAAATCTTTACAAACATTGACTATATTCTATACAAGAAACACTTAACAAGGGTAAAAGGAGAAACAGATTCCGTTAGTCGCCTCTTACGACATGCTGGGGAGCATCGGGTAAATTCTTCCCCCATACCCGCGGGGGGACCAGGGAGGGGTAAATCCTTCCCCCAAACCCGCGGGGGGTAACTACAGTACAGTGGAACCCCCCTTTTAAGACCCCCCAATCTAAGACTTCCCCTTTTTTAAGACCCTGTATTTTCAGATGTGCTGTTCATAACCTCTGTAAATTTAACTCCATTTTCAGACTCCCTCCTTTTTCAGACCTGATTCTCATTTTTGGAGGTCTTAAAGGGGGGTTCCACTGTATAAACAGGAATTATGTATCCATTGAACATTGGATTTCTTCGAGCCATGTGACGTCAGAGGCCGAGAAAATCTCGTACTTAGGCGCCTGGCCAAGACTACAAAAAAGTGAATATTTGTGTGCGTTCAATCGTAAAAAATAACAGGAATTCTAAATGGATTGATTCCTAAATGTTATTTGTATTTTAAGCCAAAATATCTCATTTGACACAAAAATCGATAGTCCTTCTTTTCACATCAACTGCCAGTGATGTTTCAGAGAAAAAAAAGACTGTCTTGATCTGAGTTAAATGTTATATTTTGGCTTAAAATACGAATAACATATAATATCACGTTGATTTAAAAGTTTAAGACCCACAGCAGTATAAAGCTCCGCTCTCTAAGATTTTAAGTCTGCACTTTTCTCTCTATTTTTGTTTATGGAGGGGGGATGGAGGTGGGGGGGGGGGGTCCTCACAAGGGGTTTCTACTGTATCCAGTAAGGGGATATTTGATGGAGGGGTATGGAGAAGGTTAAAGAGGTTGGAATTACATGTTTGTGGTCAGAATGCGTTCTCCTCAATAAACTAACTCATCGTCATGTCCAGGGGTGTGCGTGCATGTGTTTGTGTGTGTGTCTGCTCAATGTGAAAAGGGTGCAGAACAAATGTGATGAAGGGAAATTGGCAATCAACAGACAAAAATACAGAGGGAGATGTTGAGGCAAACGTCTCAACAAACACATCCCATACAAGGAAAAAGAACCTTTTCAAAATGCAAGACTACAATAACTAATAGTCTCACAAAATCCCCCCCCCCCCCCCCCCCCCCCCCCAGCACTAAAGACAAAGAGATTTATTTTCAAAGGATTAAATTACTCTGATCCTCATTCTTATCTAAAATTGATAAAATATACACACACACACAACTTTACATTTTCAAGATCCTCGGTCTAAAAAGAATATTGATAATCCTTGAACATAGCAGACTGCCTGATAAAAATAACAATTTATATCCCTCCCCCCTCCCTCCTTCTTTCATGGTCTATTGACCCCTTGCCATCTTGTGTTTCTTATGTAAAATAAACAAAAATAAACAATACTGTCCTGCTATACAAAGGGGTGTTTAAATCTTGTCAAAAGTACAGTAACAAAATGTATAAACCATGGTCTTTATACAGCAAGATCATTCACAGGCCTTGCAAAAACAACTTTAACAATGAACTAACAAAAAAAGGGGGTGAAGAAAAGTAGGGTGTTATGCATAATAAATCCAAAAGAAAAACGTCATAAAACCAGATTTGCATAATCAATGTCACTGCGTCATCAGTGTGACCTTGTGGGTTCAACGTCTTCCTCCCCCACTGTCAATCATATTTCCTGTCATTTCCACAAATATCCAGCAAAGTCTACATGTTATTTGCCATTCTGTTAAAAGCCATGTCACGCTAACCTTCACACAAGGAAAAGACAAGCTGATGAGTCACATGAGAGAACTAAATGTGTGTAGGAAGAGAACATCGTTTTGAATCTGTCATTTCATATGGGTAGCACAATTCTGTCACTGCACATAAGCTGCTATCCCCAGGCCTAAAAAAACAGCCCAAATGTCCTTGAGGCAATTCCCCTTTGAAGAATGAGATATACCAAATACTAAATACCACATTACCAAATACTAACTACCACATTACCAAATACTAAATACCACATTACCAAATACTAAATACCACATTACCAAACAATAAATACCACATTACCAAATAATAAATACCAAATACTGTGTTTTAGGTGAGTTGTTCATGATGGTCAGTGATATATGTACAATGCATTTGCCTTAACTTATTTCAAGTGTGAAGTGTTGAATTATGTTTTGTTTTTTTCTCAAATTGTATAAAGCACCCTGTGATGGTGAATTTGGTGGTAAATTAAGAGCTATATTAAAAGGTTTCATTTTCATTATTATAATCATTATTACATTACAAGTTAGTTGGATATTCATCTAAAGTCATCAAGAGAAAAGTCAAAAGAAATAAAATGACTAATGTTGCGTACACAAGAATTTTAAAATGACAAGCATTTTACAAACACCAGAACAAGAACAAAATAGTAGTGTCTGTCGTAATAAATGTACAACATAGAATTTTGTCTCACAATACCATTCTTTTATTACCAAAAACAATGCTGACACAAACCTCACAAATTTGGGAACTTTTCATTGACTTTGAAAGCTTAAAAATAATCAAACAATCATACTCAATCAATCAATCAATCAATATGAGGCTTATATCGCGCGTATTCCGGGGGTACAGTTCTAAGCGCAGGGATTTATTTATTTATTTATTTTCTTTTTTTTTTTATGCAATTTATATCGCGCACATATTCAAGGCGCAGGGAATTATTTATGCCGTGTGAGATGGAATTTTTTTTACACAATACATCACGCATTCACATCGGCCAGCAGATCGCAGCCATTTTGGCGCATATCCTACTTTTCACGGCCTATTATTCCAAGTCACACGGGTATTTTGGTGGAAATTTTTATCTATGCCTATACTCATGACAAATCTACACAACTGCCCTCTTCAACCATTATCATTTCAACAGTATACTGAAGATTGCCTTAACCCTATCTGGACCACATTGCCTCACATTTAAAAAAGAAACACGCTCATATTTAATTTGGTCATCGCACGTGCCGGAAACCTGCAAGCAACAGTAACGGCCTCAGCATTGAAAACATGGATCGGGTAGAATCCAGTGGATAATAGCGAGATTTTGGACAGGAGCAGAGTAACCGTAAAATTCCGGTATTAGGCGCTGAGAGGCGCATTTCGCTACCGGAAAAATCTGGAATTGTCCAAAATGAGTTAACAAACGTGAAATTAAGAACAAACAAACAAACAACAAACAAGAAATTGCACTAGGATATTTTATTCCTGAAAAACCGAGCTTTGAAATAAATCCTTATCATGCGTTTCTCCTGATGCAAGGAACAAAGAATTTTATTGTCTTGCACAAAAATTGATATAACACACAAACATGCAACTACAATTACACTGAAACTTTCCCTTACACTTTTGTAAAGTCAAGGACACAGTTAAGTATATTTACGGCTACGTCACAGCAGTAAATTACACCACACACTGACACCAGCTGAAATCCGGTTGATGCATTAGTATGCACGGCAAAACGTCTGTAGTGTTACACATCCTGGCTATTTTGAGCGAAATCTAAAACAAAGGGTCTTCCCTGTCTATGTTAAGAGTTGCTTTGCTATTTTGAGGATGAAATGTATGACAATCAGTTTGTTCGTGGTGAAGTTACATATCTTGGCTATTTTGAGCAAAATGTAAATTAAACGCTGTCTATGTTTAGAGTTTATTTGCTATTTTGAGGATGAAGTGTGTGGCATCAGTTTGCCTGTGGAATTGTCACGTTTTTTAACTCAGAAAAAAATTCTGCAGGGTGTTACAAGTTGGCATTAAGGGGTGCAGCAAGGGAAGTCACCTCATTGTGTAACCCCCGCCCAGGGAAAAAACAAAGGTGTGACATGAAAAACTCAAACCATGAGGTGAAGCTGAGGGTAAAATAGCTGAGGAACACAAACGAAGAAGAAGAAGAAGAAGAAGAAGAAGAAGAAGAAGAAGAAGAAGAAGAAGAAGAAGAAGAAGAAGAAGAAGAAGAAGAAGAACAAGAACAAGAAGAAGAAGAAGAAGAAGAAGAAGAAGAAGAAGAAGACCTCCAGCTAACTTTACATGACAATTGGAAGGCAGAGTAAGGGTATGTGTTAATTTCATGTTCAGTTTCAAAGCCAGCGCTGCTACGGAGTGAGCTATCTCCCGGCACAAGAGTCAGGGAGGGTGCTCACCGTTGATGTAGCCAGTGCCATGGTCCAGGTCGTAGCTGGAGCTGAAGAGCAGATCGTCCCACAGACACACAGCGTCCGTCGACGCAAACTCACTGACATGGTTCACCAGCTTGCTCACAACACCTGACATAACAAACATAATAACAATGAAAACGACTATGTTGCTGTGTTGTCTCAAGTGTGTAAATATGAAGAACAGTTTAAACAAGAAATATCAAAAACAACAGGAAGTTTACAATAGACGATGACTGAAAACCACCTGTAAAGGTGTGTTGTGTTTTTGTTTGTCGGTTGTGAAACTGTTGCACCCGTTTGATCAGTGAAGGCAAGTAATCACAGTGTCAAAGTGAATAGTCTGTTGGAACACACACACACACATGCACGCAAGAGCACCCACACACACATTTATGCACCCCCCCACACACTCACACACACACACGTATGCACCCCCCCACACACTCACACACACACGTATGCACCCCCCCCACACACACACAAACATGTATGCACCCTTCCCCCCACACACACACATGTATGCACCCACCCCACACACACACACACACACACACAATCTCATGAAAAAAAGAACATGAACGAAAAGCGTGCCTTTCTTCCAGTCGAGCAGCTTGATGTTGATAGCATCGTCTCCGAGCACCACTGTGTGACCGGCCGCAGCCAGGCTTCGAATCATTCGCTGGTGGACCTTCCCTGACCCCGAGGTCAACTTGACGTCCTCTGACACAAAGACACGCATCAGTGAGCGCGCACGAACCTCGTGGACCATGACCAGACCATCGGCACCTGAACTGATGACAGTGTTCTGCTGTACCTGTAGGGAAAGATACAAGACAAAAGGCTTCCACTCAACCGGATCACACTTTGGACTACACAGTCTGGATGATGTGGGTCAAGTACATGTACAACCAATACTTTAGAAGAAGGATTCAACGTAAAAAATAAGGGTCATACACGACCCACACCATTTGAATAGGGATAAACTCTTTTTCGCCTCTTTGCACAGTATGGGTCGTACATCACTACATGCCACCCACGCTATCCGAAAAGGGATAATCATTGTAAATTCCTTCCTTAATTCCAATCCTCCAAAGCTCATTAAAGCTGTCCAACAAATGAAGCAGCCAGCTTCCCAGGTTTGTTGAATCCCAAAGACGTGAGCTACTCATACTTCATTACATATTTCAAAGGTTTTCAATGGCCAATGTGACTGTTTCGGCAAATCTGATTTGAAGGTCGTTGTCTACATTTGTATACATAAATAAACATTTGACCATTAAAATGCTGAGTCTATTCCTTACAAATATCAAAAATACACCCCCCTTTGAACAAGAAGGACGAAGCCAGGGTAGCCATTTGAAAATTTGTTATGGTATTCCAGCATAGTAGGATACATGTATCCTTATTTGGCAAATGCCGATGGCAAAACTCCTGTCGAATACCGTGCATTTCGTTCGTTTAAAACAAATCGTGGACAGCGCTCCAATACCCAGTGTCAAACTGTTGCTGTGATTGTGTGGGCGTGGCTGTCAGCATGACATGAATTTGATTGGTCGATATTTTTAGGCAAAGCACATGTTCTCAGCAAACAGAAAGTGCGAGTCACACTACCCAAAAATAAAACCTTTTTAAAAAAAAAAAATGTCTATTACTTTTCTCCCCATGGTTCATTCATCATCTGACATAACTTTTTACTGAAATCTAACTATACGATTCTTGAAAAAAAGATAAAATGTAGACGACCACCTTAAGTGCACTCCATTTATTCATTTAAAACAAAGTATGAAAATAATTCAGATACCTAAAGCCTGACCCAAAAACAAGAATTATGAAACTATTTCCAACGTAAACCAACAAAACATATTTATAACTGTCCTTCACAAGAACAATGGTTGACTCAGCGCATGTGCACTAACAACTGCACCCATAATTAATTACCTGACATTACTCTTGCAATGAAATTTTGCTCTCACGTAAAAATTAACAAAATGTCAAATTAGTTCAAGACTTATGCATATGACCTCCCTTGGGTAAAGTATGAGCTCTGTAAGTAATACTGTAATATGAAACATAAATTATAAAAACCTGTCACTTTCAAAACATTTATAAATACATCATAAAGCGCGTGTTTGTCTGGGAAAGGAATTTATAGTTACTCTACTGTTAATACATATGTATAACTCTCCAATGTTGTGACTGTTAAGACAGATAGCCCATGCCCAGTTGTGTGTGCAAATGTGTGTGTGTTTGTGTGTGTGTGTGTGTGTTTGTGTGTGTGTGTATGTGTGTGTGTGCAAATATATGTGTGTGTGTATGTATGTGTGCAAATATATGTGTGCAAATATGTGTGTGTGTATGTGTGTGCAAATATATGTGTGTGTGTGTGTGTGTGTGTGTGTGAGTGCATGCAAGTTACCTTCACTCCAGTGACAGCTTCCTCGTGGGCACGTACAGAGCAAACATTCTCGGCTGTCCTGAGGTCCCACAGTTCCACCTTACCGCCATCTGAGCACAACGCATTCCCATTGTTATTGGTCATTCTTTTTTAATGAAACTGTTTAAACCAACACATCCCCGCTGTACTTACCCACATGCCTCCCACAGTTCTACTTAACCGTCATCTGTACACAACACATTTTCACTGTAGATAACCACATCGATTCCCTCCCCATCTGGGGATAAAAGTTCACAGGCGGAAAAAAGTCACAACTCCAGATTTTAAAACAGTTTTGTATTTTGAGAAAAAAAAGTCAGGTGCAAATTACTGTCAGTATCAATCAATCAATCAATGAGGCTTATATCGCGCATATTCCGTGGGTACAGTTCTAGGCGCTCTGCAGTGATGCCGTGTGAGATGAAATTTTATACGGCCAGTAGATTGCAGCCATGTCGGCGCATATTTACCTTTCACGGCCTTATTCCAAGTCACACGGGTATGGTAGACAATTATTAACTGTGCCTAAGCAATTTTGCCAGGAAAGACCCTTTTGTCAATCGTGGGATCTTTAACGTGCACACCCAATGTAGTATACACGGTACAGTAGAACCCTCAATTTAAGACTTACTCCTGACCTTCCTTTCTCAGACTTTCTGTTCATAACCTCTTTCAATTTGGACTGGGTGGCCGAGTGGTAAACGCACTTACGCTCGGAAGCGAGAGGTTGCGAGTTCGACCCTGGGTCAGGGCGTTAGCAATTTTCTCCCCCCTTTCCTAACCTAGGTGGTGGGTTCAAGTGCTAGTCTTTCGGATGAGACGAAAAACCGAGGTCCCTTCGTGTACACTACATTGGGGTGTGCACGTTAAAGATCCCACGGTTGACAAAAGGGTCTTTCCTGGCAAAATTGTATAGGCATAGATAAAAAATGTCCACCAAAATACCCGTGTGACTTGGAATAATAGGCCGTGAAAAGTAGGATATGCGCCGAAATGGCTGCGATCTGCTGGTCGATGTGAATGCGTGATGTATTGTGTAAAACAATTCCATCTCACACGGCATAAATAAATCCCTGCGCCTTGAATATGTGCGCGCTATAAATTGCATAAAACAAAAATAAAAAAATAAAAATCCCTGCGCTTAGAACTGTACCCACGGAATACGCGCGATATAAGCCTCATATTGATTGATTGATTGATTGATTGATTGATTGATTGATTGATTGATTGATTGATTGAGTTTGACTGCCTTCTCAAACCTCCTTTTCTCGGCTTGTTGAAAGTAGGAAAAGGGGAGTTTTACTGTAACTCAATTATTTGTTGAACATGTATTCATCCCAGATTCGATGAGGAGTACTGAAACTTATCAAGATGTATAGATTTTATGCGATGTCTTGCATGTAGTGGCTCTCAGCTGTGTCAACAGAAACACTCATATGCCTTCATTAACGGGGGGGGGGGGGGGGGGGGGGGGGGGGGGGGGGGGGGGGGGCAGCGGTGCAAGGGCTTTGCAACTTGGACCCCAGCCAGAGTGCTGCCCCTTGACCCTGAACCTTCATCATCTTCATTGTCTAAATCACTAATGACACATAGCACACGCATAAGGCACACACAAAGCGACTCACCAGAAGCAGTGACCAGGGGATGTGTGGTGTAGCAATAGTCCAAGCACAAACAAAGCACACACACAAGCTGCACACACGATGACACATAGCACACACACAAAGCACACACTAAGCGACTCACCAGAAGCAGTGACCAGGAGATGTGTGGTGTAGCAATAGTCCAGGCAAGTCACAGGGCTAAACGTGTACACCGACTTCACTTCTTTTCCTGCAAACACACAAAACAGCCATGTGTCAATGTTTCCAGAATGAGGTGGTTATACAAGCAGTCTGGTCCCAGTTTTATCATAGTCTTGAAACGAATTAATAACTTATTTTAACATCACCATATATTTTTTTTTTAAATGTGAAGTTGCCTGACTCAAAAACATACAATTCCCACCAACCAAATTCCTGAAGAGAAAGTCAAAGAATTTTGACTTGACTTGAGTTAATACTCATCTAGTATTCACTGACACTTTCCTTCCCATGTTATACCAAACATCACAAATGCAGGGACACTAAACATAACATAGTAGCAGGAGGAGCAATATCACGGACATAACTCACAACACATACAGTTTTTGCAACAATCTGGGCTTGGAACAAATTGTGGTTCAAGGGAGCTAACACTGGAAAATGAACCCCCTTGCAAGAAACACTGATACTGGTTCTTTGTGTACATTCACTCAAGGCTGAGAAGCACAAGCCAGCAGGAACATGTTAATTCAATACGTATGAGGCAGCAAAACTTCAGCGGACATTCCAATCCAAAACTTTTTTTCTAAAAGAGTACACAAAGGCTGCTCTAGGGGTGGTATGCACAATATAGTGCCCAACTGGGTAGGACCAAAGTGCAGGGTCCGATCGGATGAAATTGAGAAATGTTTGTGATTTCAACCAAACTGACAGCAGTAAACCTTGCCTACAAGTCAAACGTATGTAAACAAATCATAATCCTAATAATTCACTTTAGAGTATACCAATGACAGTATGCAATTATGTCACAACCGTCCGCCCTGATTGCCAGGGGCGAGTAAAAAACCAGCTGGGCTAGGAGAAACAGCCTGGTAACTCGCCCGGCTGGCAATGAAAATTCTGGTCAAATGCAACACATTTGGTTGTACTATCCAGTTTCAAAGCCATATAAACACTGATGCACTAACTGTGGTATGTACCGGGCCCACAAAGTTTCTGATGGGATAGTGACTTTCTTGAAGTTACTCGCCCGGCTGGCGAGTTACAATTTTGAGATTTGGCCATCCCCGACAGTGATCATGTTGTGGTGTTCTCACCTGTTTTGAGGGACCAGACTTTGAGGGTACAATCTGTGGAGCCGCTGACGATGTAGCTGTCCTTCCCCCCTTCGTCCCCACCTTCACCTGCTGTGAACGCACAAACATTAAGATTACAAACTGAGTGACATAATTATTGGTTCATCTAAATTCACAAACAAATGCATGCATGTTATGTTGCCAGTGATCCCCTCCTCTAAGTTTGTATTGATTTAGCACTGGATTTTCCTTCTTCGAGCCATGTGATGTCAGAGGCAGACTTAAACTCATATATATATGTGACTGCCAAAAGGTGCGCATGGATAGAGTTGCATATTTTCATTGCAAAATAAAATATGTTGCAAATATGAGGTGTTGTTTTTGTGTTTGGAAGGTGCTCAAAAATATTCAAAGAGACAGTAGTAAGTACAGACAATGTCAGCTTTGCGTGTAAAGCTAATCTTGAGTGTTCTGTGGGAAAATGCAAGTCCAGCCCTGAACTCAGGCTTGCTAAAACGGACAACTGCACAGGGACCCGTTTAACCATAATGCTGCTCTACAAGCAGTAGAGAAAATTTAATTCAAACAGTGAAATATCACCGACAAATCAGTCTTTTACAAAATGTGACAAGTGCGGACACTTAGATAATTAACCTGTGGCCAAAATCGTGTCAAAAATTTTGTGATGACGGATGTCATTGATGTTGTAATACCTCGTTCGAAACTTTCCCGGTTCAATGCGTCATCTGCTACACCATTCTGATAATCATCGGTCCACGGCTATCGCCAGTTTCTCTCTGACAGCATGCTGAATTATTGCGCGAATCTATCAAAACAAGAATACAGAGTTATCTCCCATATGTTTTTCGCGAGCACTGATCTAAAATTTGAGATCAGTGTTTGCGAGACGAAAATGATTGCAGATTGGCCGACTTCGACAGAGATCTCCGTTCTGTTCTTCACAGTTATGATAAAGACATCGTTCTAAGGTCAAAACAAGTCAAAATTTTGAGACTGCTTTCGGAAGGAGACCGTGATATATGGTTGCATCACTCTCAACTGGTTACAGAAAAAATCGTCTGCTCCGAAGCCAAAGTTGATTATCACGTGACACTTTAGAATTGTTTGCACAGTAAATACATCTGCGAAAGATAGCTCGCTTGAAACTGTCTTACATAATTATCAATTCCTTTGTAATTTGAAAATTACACAACACCATGAAAAATCATTATCGACGATCGCGAATCTGCTTATATCCATAACACATTACAAAAAGATCTAAATATGTACAAAATCGATTTCCTCTCCAGAGAAGGAAAACATTCAGGGATAGAATGAGACCCGAAGGGAAGTAACTCATTTTTGACCTGAGTTCAGGATGCTGCTTCACTTGGAAAACCTGGATGCTGATGTCCTTAAAAAATGTTGCACTGTTGGCACGGTTGCAGTTTTTTTGTATCTTGCGTGTATTTGGCTTTATAACAACGCTTTTGTATCGGGTACCATTTCTGTTGTAAGAAATGACGTCCGTCATCACAGCCAATAAAATCAGTTTTCAGATCAAATGTACAATACCTGAACTATTGTCTTGCAATTTCACACACTGATAGTCAATCATGTGTCCTTCAAAAACATGTCCATCCCTGTTCAGATTTTATTTACTTTTTTTCACCACCCATTGTCCACTTTCCATGCGCACCTTTTGGCCCTGAGTTATAAATAGGTGGCTGGTCGAGACTACAGACGAGTGCATGTTTGTGTGTGTTTAAGGAAATCCTGAGTCTTGGTCATCTTCAAAAAATGAAGGATGAACAACAGGCCATTTGCTAAATGAATACACCTTCATGGATAACACTGTCTGTACTGCTCATCTATTCGTTTGTTTTCGTTCGTGAATTGTTGCAAAATGAATACACCTTCATGGATAACACTGTCTGTACTGCTCATCTATTCGTTTGTTTTCGTTCGTGAATTGTTGAAAAATGAATACACCTTCATGGATAACACTGTCTGTACTGCTCATCTATTAGTTTGTTTTCGTTCGTGAATTGTTACATCTGTCATTCTTCTCTCTGTTCTTTGGTCAAGGGATATCTATGGTCTGTCTTCTTCTTGTTTCCGTTTTGTGTGTTGCCCGAAGAAGACCCCAGGGCTACAACATCACCATTACTTGTTTGTATTCTTTGTTCACACATGAGTACAGTATTTTTGGTCTTTTTATTTACTGTCTGTACTGTCAGAATCTTTTGTATATATATATATATATATAAAAATTTATAATGAGAGCGCTGCTAAAAATGCCAAAATGTGCACTCGATCGCTTGTACTTTTGAAGAAAAGTTCAATATAGAATGACGTCAAGAGCGAGAATGCAGAGAAATTACGTCATGAGCAAGGGAGGTCATCCTTTACTCTGTGTGTGTCTCTGCCGCCTACATTCCATTATATATATATATCTACTCACTCAGGGCTGCGGTCTCCTCAGGGGAGATAATCAGGACAGAAGTGACGGTCTCGGTGTGCCCACCCAGACTGCCAGTTTCCTCCCTTTTCTCCAGGTCCCACACCTTCACTGTCGTGTCACGACTGGAAACACATCAGTTGACAATTAGCCATTTGAACACGTAACTCGCCCTGCAGTCCGGACTGACAATCTAACAGCCAACGACAAGAAGAAGAAGAACACGCAACTGAAATATCCTAAGTATCGCAGACTAAGATTTCTGTGAGAATCATAAACAGTGAACCGCTAATTGCAAGATCAAAGGGGGACCTGGTAGCTCAGTTGGTACTGCACTGGACTTGTGATCCAAGGGTCATGGGTACCGGGTTAACGTTACGTGCAGAATGAGAACAAGAAACATTAATTATTTTGTTTTATTCTCTGGATTTGTACAAAAGTAACCAAACAATGCAATTCTTTACCAAGTCATAAAATAGTCATAATTGTTACCTACTCTTGTTGCACATATAGAGCGCGCTGCCTCATTTGATTAAAGGTGGTCGTCTACATTTTTGCTTTTTTTCCAATAATCTTATGGTTAGATTTCGCTAAAAAGTTATGTCAGATGATGAATGAACCATGGGGAAAAAAGTTATAGAAAAAAAATATATGTAAAAAAATATTTTATTTTTGGGTAGCGTGACTCACGCTTACAATATTTTGTTTTCTGTTTGCAGAGAACATGTGCTTTGCCTAAAAATACTGACCAATCAAATTCATGTCACTATGCTTATAGCCATGCCCAAACAAGTGCAGCAACAGTTTGACAATGGAGCGCTGTCCACGCTTTTTTTTAAACGCACGAAATGCACGGGATTTGAGAGGAGTTTTGCGCTTGGCATTTTCCAAATAAGGATATCCTACTATGAGTACTACGCTGGAATACTACAATGAATTTTCAAACGGCTACACTGGCTTCGTCTTTCCTGATCGAAAGGGGGTGTATTGTTGATATTTGTAGATAATAGACTCTTGCATTTTAATGGTCAAAAGGCGATTTCGGTATAAAAATGTAGACAAGGACCTTTAAGAAACAAAAAACAAAAAAGATTAGTTTAATTTTTGATAGTTGCGAAGGTCTTGTTTTGATAAAAATGTGAGGTTCCAATAACAAACCATCTTTCGAATTGTTTGATTCTGGATTTAGGAAGGTTAGCAGTTTATCTATTTCGGATTTCATTTGATGAACGTCTTTTGTTCAAGTGCGTGAGCGAGCTGACCTGGCCGTCACGAGTGTTGTTCCCTGGACGCTGAGGGCAGTGACCATGTCGTTGTGTCCGTCCAGTTCGCACACCGACACAGACAGCTGATCCCAGTACTTGCGGTCTGACCTGGAGATGTTCCCTTCTGCAATGCAAGTACATAGATAGGAATGGATAGAAATAGAAGCACAGAATGCAGTCATCGCCCTGTGTTATTTTGAGCCTCAGAAAGCAAAAGGTCAATTGGACCTGGATTGAAAATATGTATAGGTCAAAATATCCTGTCTTTGCGCGCTTGGTAGGAAAATTGATGATGAGAAGACCTTCTACATGTCAAGAGTGAAGACTATTGGACGCTCGAACAGCCATGGGTCAGACAAATACGTCAGATCAAAAATGTATGTGTCAATGATGGAAGGCTGAGGCCTGGGAACAACACTGCATCATGACGAGGGGTGTGATCGTGTGTTGAGAGAGCAGGCTTACTCTTGGCTATCTTGGATGCTTTGTCAGACTTCTCCTCTGTCACTGGCTGGTCTGTCACAGGGCTGCTCACCACTTTGCCATGGCTTCTGAGTGAAAACAAAACATGAAATTGAAAAATAAACAGGAAAATGAATGTCACATTTTCCGATTTGTCCTATAGCTCTTACATTATTAAAAATCTTGGTCTAATAGAGGAGTAAGCAGCAGAATTTTGTGTGTGTGTGTGTTTGTGTGTCTGTCTGTCTGTGTGTGTGTCTGTCTGTCTATGTGTCTGTTTGTGTGTGTGTTAGTATGTGCGTGCATGCGTGCGTATAAGTATGTGCGCACATGAAAGCACAAATATCTGTATACATGTGTGTGTGTGTGTGTGTGTGTACTATAGTGTCTGCGTATGCCTATGCTCACTTGAATGCATGCATGTGTCTGTTTGGGTGCCTGTGCTTTGACAAAGGACTCAATATCACTGAAGAACCTTTATTAGTCAAATCAGAATACAGTGGAATCCCCTTTAAACTATTAAAGTTTAAGACCTCCCAAAATCTAAGAAATTTGGTTCTTAAAAAGGAGGTCAATTTACAGGGATAATGGAAACAATCTGAAAAATCATTGTCTTACAAGTTACAAAGTGGAAAGTCTTAAATCGGAGGGTCATTAAGTTTAAAGGGGGGTAACAATGAACTTACTCTGGCACTTTGTCCTTCATGTTTCCCCCTTCCCCGGCACTAGTGTTGAGGTTAGCAGATCTGGTCCCCAGCGATACATCCCCTTTGCCTGAGACTTGTGCGGCCTCTTCCCCAAAGCTTTCAGATGAAAGCGATGAAAGGGTTGATTCTGGGTCACGTTGGCTGCTGAAGGTCTCATTCTCCTCTTGTTTCAGCAGCTCCTGTAGGCGTTCTCTCAGGTCATACTTCTTGGATATCTGTGTGAATTTGTAAGCCAGTGAAAATAATTAAAGTCATTAAAGGCATATGTACGCGCTCCCGTGTTTACAAAGTGTAGTTTGCCCATAATCGATGTCAAACGCACCATAAGACCATGTAATGACGATATGTCGCCATGCGCGGACCATATACATGCATTACAGCTTGTTTTAGAGTCTCAAAAACTTTGGATGTAAACAAAGACGCGGAGTTATTTCCCTTGCGTCAACGCTACCTCTGTTGGCAAATCTATAAATAGGACGATCCAGATCAAAATGAAAATTAACATATCTCAACATTGAAGGGGTCCTAGACCACAATATTTTGCAGGGAACTTAATTTAGCATGTCTCCAGCTGTTGGTAAAGCAATTAGCGTGTATAGTCATCGAGTACATATGGCTTTAAGGAACACATGTAGCTATAGGTAGGACGTCAGCTGGCCTTGTTTATCTCCCATAACTCCATACTGACTGTCCCCCCTCCTCTCCCAAGTACTACTGATCGAACGTGAGCCAATCTAATTTGTGATAAAAAATAGCATTTTGACTTAGAAATTTGCTTCAAAGCAGAATCTTTCTTTTATCATTCAATGAACATAACCACCATGGTTCATTTTCGAATTTTAGGCTCATTAATTATTCTATCGAATGTCATCACATATGATATGCTTTCTTGGTTGTGTGTGTGTGTGTGTGTGTGACTGTGTCAGTGTGTGTGTGTGCGTTTTCGCATGTGTGTGTCTATACGTGTGTGTCTGTCTGTACTTGTGTTTGTGTGTCTGCCTGTCTTTCTTTTTTTACTGTCTGTCTGTTTGCGTCTATAAAATTTGCTTTTATATCGCCACGAGACGCTGCAGTGCTTTACTTTGCAGCCTTTTTTCTCTCCTTGCTCAAGATAAACAAATGGAAGTTATGTTTCAAGAAAATATACCTTCACTGTCTCCTGTTCATCCAGCTGTCTTGTCAGTCTCTCTAAATTTTCAATCTGACGCAGTTTCTTCCTCAACTTTCGAATTTCTGTAGCAGTGGCCATGGAGGCTGCCATGTTGAACATGCCCGGATGTTGTGATTAGAACAAGAGGCACGCGCTTTTGCAATTCATTTTTTCCAGAGCAGCAGAAAGAAACATAAAACATCACGGAAAAAAGAAGAAAGAAGATGTTTTGTATTGTAACAGAATTTCAATTAAGCAGGTCTCGAATATTGTTAATTTATTAATCTGGAGGAACTGTATGTTTCTTAATTTTCTAACCAGTCTGATCATAGACCATTAATTTTGGTCTAGGCCAAAAAACAAAATAGTCTGTTTACGGTAACGTAACCCGACCGACCCTATTTTTTTCGCGCGACCCTAGACTTTTTTTGGCATTTGGAAAAAAAAAAATTAAAAAAAAATAACGTAAAAATATGGTTTTTGGGAGAAAAAAAAATCCCGACCTACCGACCCTATTTTTTGAGCCTATGTTACCGTAAACAGACTTTTTGGCTCACGAAGTGTAGCCTATGCGATGCTAACTTTTGTCTGTCTGTGCGTGCGTATGTATACATTGTATGTATGCATAGTAGAAACTTTAACATTTGAAGACGTCATATTACATTGACGTCACATTATGACGTACGAGGGTTAGACGTCACGCGATGGAATTACTGAAAGTCTCGGTGGTTGTTATTTTGAGCGGGCCGAGACTATTTGGCAGTCGTGTCCATGTAAGTAGTCTACATGCAGACAGACAGATCTAGATCTAGTGTCTGGCTTTCTTGCACAGTTTCACCTATGCTCTTTCTGTGTGGGTGTGTGACGGAGTGATTGAGTTTGTGTTACTGTTTGTCGATTTCTTACGTGAGCCTTGAAGGCTTCGCCTCTTGTTTTTTTTGGCCCTATGGTCTGATCAAGTTGACCGTCAGACGCCGGTCCGTCAGTCAGGCTGATGGGGTCTATGTCGACCAAAACCGCCCTGAGATATATGTCCCTTCGTGGTCGGCTGGGCGTTAAGCAAACAAACAAACAAAAATGTCGACCAAAAGAGTGGGATTCCCTGAAGGTGGAGTTCCTGTAGGATGATTCCCTGTATACAGGGAATACCACAGGGTGTAGTTCCTGTAGCGTTTCGCTGATATCGCTGAAAGTCACGTGATGCTTAGCGACATCGGTAGAATTTGATGTTTTTTTAAATCTTTTTTTTATATTTCTTAGAAATTCGAGTATGGTTTGCAAGTTCTATTGAAAAACTCCATCCTGTGTATACAGGGAATCCCCCTGCAGGAACTCCAATTACAGGGTGTTAGGAAACGCTACCGTTGCTGAGCTTTGGTTCAGTTTTGTGTGTTGCATGTAGTTGACTTATTTGTACTTTGTGGGAAAGTACCGATATTATATTTTGTAAACACAATATTTATGCTTGGACGAGAATGCAGGTGAACTTTCTAGTCCTGTCAAAACAAGTTGTTTACCATGTTGATTTAGTGTGAGTTCGTGGCGTTCGATCGGATTAAGGGCGTCGGCATCTTTTGATGTACGTCACAGAGAACGTCACCATTCTAGTCCATGGGCGGTTCGCATATAATGTAGTTGTATCATGTTCGGTCTGGAATATTCTCGAGATTGAGTATTTACTATATATGCCAGCGCGATTTGTATGTAAAAAAAGCTTCTATTTTGAGTTCTGCTAGATGTGCAGTTGTATGTATGGAATGCTGAATAAATCCTCGAACTCAATTTGACGAGTTGTTTTCTGTTGCTGCGAAGACGGGCGACGTAGAATAAAAGAACACAACTATACGACATTTGAGAACTTGTGGCAATCTCAAGTGTCGTGTAACAATTGGGGGCCAAGCCAAGGATCTACGTTTAACGCCAAGGGTTTTCCAGCAACAAGGACCAGTGTCAAGACAGTCACAGGAGGTAGCCATCAATCGGGTGTATCCTGAGGGATTAGTATTGAGACTACGGAACCGTGGATTCGGTGTGACTGGTGAAGAGTTTGGTAATCGCCGCAGCTCGGTACGGTGAGCGACGCCGGAGTGTATCGGGATTACAGAGGTTAGCTGCCGTTTGGACGAGACGGACTTCGTCGCGGAGCTAGTGCATTAATACTACGAAATACGACTGAGGTACGTCGTGTACGTATCGTGAGCAGAGTGCGCCGTCACGTTAGACGAGGAGGGTGGCAGCCTGCGTCTACGAAGGTGAACAGCGACGAGAGAAGCATCGGAGGTGCAGTAGAGACTGTGTTCTTTTAGAAGACTACATTCGTCTACGTTCGTGGCTGTGAAAGAATACAGACGAACGCACCGGAAAAGACCAGAATGGCTGAGTTCTGGGCAAAAGGAGTTGAACTGGGACTGAAAGGCAAGCAGCTGACGAAGTTCGTCGAGTCCCAGACACGACTGCTGGCGCAGCGTGAAGAAAGACAAGCGCAGCGTGAGCGTGAAGAAAGGCAAGCGCAGCGTGAGCGTGAAGAAAGACAAGCGCAGCGTGAAGAAAAAGAAAGACAAGCGCAGCGTGAAGAAAGACAAGCGCAGCGTGAAGATAAAGAAAGACAGGCGCAGCGTGAAGAAAGAGAAAGAGAAGCACAGCGTGAAGAAAGGCAAATTGAGCTGAAACGCTTAGAGCTCCAGATAGAAATGGAGACGAAACGCTTAGAGCTTCAGACAGAAATGGTGCGTGTTCAAAGTGAGCACGAGGCACCACGCCAAAGAGATAACCAGCAGCAAATGTTACACAGGGCACCGAAACTTCCAGCATTCGCTGACGGGAAGGACCAGATCGACTGCTACCTTGCAAGATTCGAGAGGTTCGCTGAGAGTGCTAGATGGCAGCGCGACGACTGGGCGATTCAACTCAGCGCACATTTGACTGGGGCAGCACTTGAGGTCTACACTAGACTCTCAAATGATGACGCCAGAGACTATGATGTACTGAAGGAAGCTCTGTTGCGTTGCTACAACTTCACTGAAAGGGGCTACCGTCAACGCTTCCGCGAATGCCAGCCATTGTCTGGAGAGACACCGAGCCAGTTTGTGGAGCGCCTGTCGTCATACCTGCAGAAGTGGGTGGAGTTATCAGGTGAAGAGCAGTCATACGAGAGTCTGCGGGACTTGATCGTGAAGGAGCAGTTCCTTAATGCCTGCCCGAAGGACCTGGCGACCCGCTTGGAAGAGCAAAAACTGCGGGGTTTGAAGGACATTACTGATGCTGCTGAGCGTTATCTCATTGCTCATGGAAGGACCCTGGGGACGTCAAAGTCATCGAAACCTTTCCAGAAGAGCGGGAACCAGGGAAACCAACCTGCCAAGGGACAAACTGAGTCCGCACCATCATCCAATGAAGGGCAGAACATAACGTGTTTCCATTGCAATGCCAAGGGCCACCGAGTCGCCAACTGTCCCCAAAAGAAAAATAACGGACATGTCAATGACAAAGCGCAAGAACATCGACGGAGATATTACGACAACAAGAGGCAAACGAGTGGCTCGAACCAACAAGTATGTGCGAGCAGCGTCATACTTCCAAGGGCTGCCGAGCAAGTGGCTACACCATCGGACGTGGAAGAATGTATATCTGATGGCCAGCTTCTACTCGCCAATGGCAGGTCAATCTCTGTCGTCGCCAGCGCAGCTGTGTCAGTGTCGAACATGCCCGTGTCGAAGGGATTTGTTGAGAAGCAGGAAGTGACTGTTCTCAGAGATTCGGGCTGCAATGGAGTCATTGTCAAAGAGGATCTGGTGCCAACAGAGAAATTCACTGGTGACTTCAAGTGGACGCTCATGGCTGACAGCAAATGCGTGAAGGCACCAGTGGTAAAAATCCAGATCGATACTCCATACTTCACCGGTGAAGTTGAGGCCGTCTGCCTGAAGAAGCCCTTGTACGATCTACTAATTGGGAACATTGGGGGTGCGAGACGTCCTGATGACCCTGATGTCGAATGGAGAATAGGCGCAGCTCAGCCTGCTGTTGAGGAGGAAGACCCACTGCCATTCGCGAATGAAGATATCAGCGAACTGTTACGAGATGACAGAGCAACTGTGCATCGCCGCGACCAGCCGCAGGTTGTAAGCGCTGTGACGACCAGAGCCCAGGCGAAGAAGGACAAAACAACTACGCCACTCAGGGTCACCAACAGTTCCGCAACTGCTGTCGTGGACAGGGATCGGCTGATTCAGCTACAGGAAGCTGATTCGACCTTAACAAAGTACAGGAGTCGTCCTGTCAAGGAGATGACTAAGGGCGAAGGCACTGTGCAATTTGAAGTGAAGGCCAAGATTCTGTACAGGGTGTTCCAGCACGCGAGAGTCAACGGTGGGAAGCCATTACGTCAAGTTCTGGTGCCTCAACCACTTAGGCGCCAGGTGATGGAGGTGGCCCACGACTCTATTATGGGAGGTCACCTGGGTGTCAAGAAGACATCGGACAGAATCCAGGCTGCGTTTTACTGGCCAGGACTGCATGCAGATGTGACTCGATTCTGCCGATCGTGCGATATTTGCCAGAAAACCATACCTCGAGGAAGGGTCTCGAAAGTGCCGTTGCAGAAGATGCCTTTGATCGACCGACCTTTCAAGAGGGTGGCCATTGACCTCATCGGCGAGATCAAACCGCCAAGTGAAGAGGGTCATCGTTGGGTACTGACCCTGGTAGACTATGCAACCAGGTACCCAGAAGCCGTGCCTCTGAAGAAAATTGACACCGAGACTGTTGCCGAGGCACTTGTGGACATTTTCAGCAGAATTGGGGTTCCTGAAGAGATCCTCACAGACCTGGGGACACAGTTTGTCTCTGAATGCATGGAAGAGGTCAACAGGCTGCTGAGCATTCGTCACTTGACTACGACAGCTTATCACCCGATGTGCAATGGGCTGGTCGAAAAATTCAATGCGACGCTGAAGTCCACGCTGAAGAAACTATGCAGTGAGCAGCCAAGGCAGTGGCATCGCTACATCAATGCCTTGCTGTTTGCATACAGGGAGGGTGCCACAAGAGTCCACTGGATTCTCCCCGTTCGAGCTGATGTACGGGCGGACCGTGAGAGGCCCGATGCAGATACTGAAGGAATTGTGGACGAAAGATGTGGACACACCTGAAGTGAAGAACAGTTACCAGTACGTGTTCGAGTTGCGAGAGAAACTGGAGGAGACTCTCGAGATTGCTCGAGAGAACTTGAGAAAGTCTCAGGATAGTGGAAAGCACTACTACGACCGCAAAGCCGTAAACAGGAAGTTTACACCAGGTAACAAAGTGCTGATACTGCTTCCCACTGATCACAACAAACTACTGATGCAGTGGAAAGGCCCATACGAGGTTGAGGCCGTGGTAGGGATCAACGACTACAAGGTGAATGTCGGCAAGAAGTCCAAGATCTACCACGCTAACCTCCTGAAACTGTATGTGGAGAGACCTCCGGAAGCAGTACAGGTCGCAGCAAGTGTGGAAGAACCAGCCGAACTAGACGAGTTCGACGGCGAGGAACTACTGGAGTTGGGAGACCTCCACAAGAAAGAGGGAGTGGATGACGTCAAGCTAGGACCTGACCTGACAGAAGACCAGCAGAAGGAGCTGCATGATTTTATGGGCGACTTCACCCATAGGTTCTCTGATGTTCCAGGCTCTACGTCCTTGGTCGAACATGAAGTCCACCTCACATCTGACGTTCCTGTTCGCTCAAAACCATACCCTATCCAGTTTCAGGCTCGGGAATCCTTGAAGAAGGACATCGACAACATGTTGAAGATGGGGGTCATCCGTGAATCATCATCCCCTTACTCATCTCCCGTTGTTGTTGTCAAGAAGAAAGACGGCACCAACAGGGTATGCATTGACTTTAGGAAAGTCAATAAGATCACCGTGTTTGACCCTGAACCAATGCCGACGGCAACTGATCTATTCCGACAGTTAACCGGCAGTAAGATCTTCTCAAAGATCGATCTCAGCAAGGGATATTGGCAGATTCCTGTGCGCGAAGAGGACATACCAAAGACCGCCTTTGCAACTCCAGACGGAACGTATGAGTGCCTGCGGATGCCTTTTGGCATGGTGAACAGTGGTGCTACCCTTACGAGGGGAATGCGAAAAATGCTCAAAGGAATGAAGAATGTTGTGTACTACTGGGATGATCTGCTAGTCCACACGGAGACCTTTGCGGAGCATCTGGAGACTTTGAGGGAACTGTTTTCCCGCCTGACAAAAGCTAATCTGACCGTGAGACCCAGCAAGTGCATTTTGGGGACCGACAACGTTGACTTCATAGGTCATTCACTGAAGGAAGGTCAAAAGGGGCTTTTGTTGGAAAACGTCACCAAGATCCTCAATGCGCCACGTCCTGAAACCAAGAAACAGGTGCGATCATTCCTTGGATTGGCTGGGTACTACAGGGAGTTCATTCCAAACTTCGCCGCCATAACGGCGCCTTTGTCGGACATGACCCGAAAAGGATGCCCCAACCGAATACTCTGGGGACCAGCTCAGGAGAAGGCATACCAGACCGTGCGCGACCTGATGTCACGAGACCCGGTGCTACGCCTTCCTGATACTGCCAAAGAGTTCATCTTGCGTACAGACGCATCGGACGAAGGGATCGGCGCCATGCTGATGCAAGAGCATGGAGGTAAACCGTTTCCGGTCAGCTATGCCAGCAAGAAGCTGTCAGGAGCCGAGAAGAACTACTCGACCATGGAGAAAGAGTGTTTAGCCATCGTGTGGGGAATCAAGAAATTTGAACTCTACCTCCAAGGGGTGAAATTCGTGCTTCAGACTGATCACAAACCCCTCACCTACCTGAACTCTGCGAAGTTTGTGAATAATCGTATCATGAGGTGGGTGATGTACTTGCAGAACTTTGATATGCGAGTGGAATCGATCAAAGGTTCAGACAATGTTGGAGCAGATTTTCTCAGCCGAGTATGTGAGTAAAACTGTGTTCATTCTCCAACAGACTAATGTACATACCTGGATTTCAATCTGTTATGTATACATAATATGTGTACAGGTAGCGTTTCAATGATTGAAAAAAATTAGGTAAATTTCTTCTGGTGTTGGGGGTAATGTTAGGAAACGCTACCGTTGCTGAGCTTTGGTTCAGTTTTGTGTGTTGCATGTAGTTGACTTATTTGTACTTTGTGGGAAAGTACCGATATTATATTTTGTAAACACAATATTTATGCTTGGACGAGAATGCAGGTGAACTTTCTAGTCCTGTCAAAACAAGTTGTTTACCATGTTGATTTAGTGTGAGTTCGTGGCGTTCGATCGGATTAAGGGCGTCGGCATCTTTTGATGTACGTCACAGAGAACGTCACCATTCTAGTCCATGGGCGGTTCGCATATAATGTAGTTGTATCATGTTCGGTCTGGAATATTCTCGAGATTGAGTATTTACTATATCACACCGGTGACACTGTGACGGTTCCCCTACGCTTTGTGTTCGGTGCCCTGACCCTTTGTGTTCGGTTCCCACTCGGTTCCCACACGCCAAAATTCGCGGACAAAACATCCATTTATGGTAGTGTTACGCAATGTTGCTCTCTGAGAATGGTCTTGTTAGATCTGTGAGTGTTTACACTACATGCCTAGGTGCTGTTGGATTGAAGGTTTTTGATATTTTAGCCGTTATTAGGTAGAATGCCTTCCACTTTACTGCAAAACTGCATAATTCGTAGCATCGGCAAGAAATATCCTACCAAAAAATGCCTGCTTGGAACTGTCGTTGGTCCAGCAAAAAGTTCAACATGTCTGTAGCAGACAGCCCAAGTTTCAAGATTGTAAGGCCATCCAAACAGCCGTAATAATAAAAACAACAAAAGTAGTCAGTGAAATTGGCTGTGTTCGGTCCCCCCACACTTTTGTGACGTAGGCGTGACGGTTCCCATAATTCATTGTGTCGGTCCCCACTTTCTGTGTCGGACCCCACTTTCGACCTAATTTCTCTGTGACGGACCCCACAACCAGCCTATTTTGTGTCGGTCCCCACACCTTCTTGGATTTATGACTTGCCGGTTACTTGTATCATTGTATTCATTGAATCTAATTGTCTCGGAGTTATTTTTCAGCAAAAATCGGCAAGGCAGCACCTTTTGTGATACCAAGTAAGTCAGATGACATCAGTAAGTGTGTGTGTGTGTGAGAGAGAGAGAGAGAGAGAGAGAGAGAGAGAGAGAGAGAGAGAGAGAGAGAGAGAGAGAGAGAGAGAGACTAACTTTATTAGTTTATGCCACAAATAATATATAACATTATTTATCTCTGGGACGGTTCCCAGTATACCAGCAAATTATGTGTTGATCCACCCACACCTTCTTGAACTGGCCTTCCCAATATATCTACTCTTAGTCTTACGGCCTTGGAGATATGCAATTTGGCACATTTTTAAAATAAAAGATCCACCTGTCGTATGTGAGATTCAGTTTTCAGAGCAAAATGCTGCCCAGGGACTTCTAGTGGTGATTGAAAAAAAAAAAAAGAGTACTTGCCTGTGTCAAGTATGTGTCTTTATCCACGCTTGTTGTAAGAGGCAACTTTTCCCAGCTCCTTGTGTTCATGACTGCTTTCTCTTAAAATTAATTACTTTATGACAGTCAGAATACAATGGAACAAGGCTACATAAACCCTGACAGCCTACGACAACGGCCCGACTAAGGCTCAACACCGCGCCAATAAATTCAGCATTGGGCCAATGTTGGGCCATGATTGCTCCGTTTTCGTAGGCTATCAGGGTCAAAGATACATATTGGTAAACTAGTAAAATACATGTTCAGCATCATCAGCAATACCACAAAAGGATTAAAACAAGAAATTCCTCCGATAGGAACTACACCCCCGTCAAAGGGAAATAACCTTCTCAGTTGGTGGCAGTGAGACTGGTTATTTCCCTTTGACCAACGGGGGTGTCCGTCTATACCAGGCCTTGTATAATTTTAATCCACCAATAACTCCCTAACCGTGTGTTTGACTGGTCCCAATTTTTGTAAGGACCGTCTCAGGAATGTATAGAACCTGTTCACCAAGTTTGGTGACGATCGGTCCGTTCATTCTTGAGATCTACTTGCGAACACAAACACATCGAGTGAAACCTATACACACCCCTATACCGGGGGTGTAAAAATCCTATTAGCTGTATGTCAGCGGCACAATGCAACCAGAACCAGCGTTTATGTGGAGTGATCGGGTGCTGGTCACTACCGCGAGCGTCACTACCGCGAGTACCACAACCGCGTCTCACACTAAAGTTGTGTTTCCGTACCCGCGACAGCGTTTTTCCAGCGGTGCGACGAAAATCAAGCACATAGAAAACAAGGAACTTAGTCGATAAATATCGACAGGGGGCCGACAAATGGTTTAAATGGGAAATGTGTGTATATGGGTGTGGGTTTGAAACAAACAAACAAACCAACCCATGTGAACCCCGGGCCGCAGGCCTTCGATGTAGTGATTGAAAAAAAAGGATGTTCTCAAATGGTTCAATTCTCATTTGGTCTGATTCTCAAATGGTACCGGTATACTCCCCCCCCCCCTGGCCGCAGGCCTAGGAGTAAAATTTTTATAGACACTGACCTTCTTCCCAGGGGTCATTGACCCAGTTTTAGCTATGAGAGGTGGTTCGCCCAGAGGCTGTAGAGTATACTGGGGCGGTCTCTTTGATGTCTTGAGAGGAAACTTGGCCAGGGTAGTACATGCACCAGAACTGGTGGACACCAAGGACAAACATGAAATCGAAGCAGTTTGCTTTCAGAGAGAACGGTCGTCAGCAACTCAAACTTCTCTGTTTTCTTTTTTTTTTTAAATCTGACTTTCTTTGTGGCCCCCTGACTCCGCCCCCTCCCTCTGTAAGGACCCTCCTCCACAAGGACCGATTTTTGTCAACATTTTAAAGGTCGCTAGAGAGGGGTTCCACTGTATGACCTAACCGCTACTGGCAGACGGCCTCAATCTTCACGCGCAAAGACGAGATTAATAGGTGCTCGGTTTTGGTATTTTGAATTACATTACATTAAACCTTTGTTGGGTTTCATGGTCATGGCAACAGCCATAATAATATTACATGATGTATAATATCATATTTCAGCATATGTGAATTACATGTCATCATACTAAACTGTCATACATTTTTATTCCTACATTATTCTGATTGATCACAACCAAACCTACTATCATTGGACACATCCAAATGCAAGCGCCTGTTCTTGACAATTTCTCTCTGATCTAAATATAAAATCAGTGCAATTTCCTGGGTCGGGCTTTGCCACAGACACTCACGGTTTGGCCTGTAGGTAAAATGTACAATGTATTTTCTGATTTGTGCACAAAAGCTTTTTTTCTTTTTTCTTTTTTTTAACATAACAATGTTTAATGTCACTGTATGTTTAAAAGACCATGGTCATATTTGTAAAAAAAATGTTAAATTAGAAAATAAATAACATTTTGGTTCATGATTTTTCCTACACCTGTGCTAAAAATAAGAAATAAAAATGTCGGGTATATAAGTCACTCAAATACAGCTAGGTATGAATGGCTCGGTTTGAGTTTGTTGCAGTTGACCCTGCACAATGCGACATATCATGTTTTTGTTGAACAATTTTGACGTCACCCCTCCCATAGGGTGACGTATTTCACAACTTCCTGTGTTACACAAACTCTGTGATGACCAATTTTGACGTCACCCCTCCCATAGGGTGACGGATTTCACAACTTTCTACAGATGAACAATTTTGACGTCACCCCTCCCATAGGGTGACGGATGTCACAACTTCCTGTGTACACAAACTGATGACGTATTTCACAACAAAATGGCGCTGCCCATGGTCAACCTCGAAACTATCCGTATAGAATGGGGGCGTCCTCGCCCCCATAATGACCAGGAGTGTTTCCACACGCGCGACGCGTTAGCGGCGCGACAAGCGGCAAGCGACGCGATTTTTTTGAAAGGGTCCTGGAGCGATTTTTTCGCGTTGTCGCGCGGCAACGCGGGAGTTTACAGATTTTACCGCATGTTTAAAACGCAAGTACGGAAACGCGTCACGCGTTTGCGCGCGTTTTCTTTTGTCGCTGCCGCTGTCGCGGGTACGGAAACAGAACTTACCGCGAGTACGACACTACCGCGAGTACGACACTACCGCGAGTATAACACTACCGCGTGTCACACTACCGCGAGTATAACATTACCGCGTGTCATTTTATGACTTCCATGGCTGAAGGCAAAGGTTGAAATGTTTCCTTGAAATATAAAACAAAAAGGCCTGGTCTGTTCTCTGAACACTAATTCAATGTTTGTCATGCTAACCAAGAACTCAAAACGATCAGAACACACTATCAGAATACATATAGAATTAATGGGTTGCTTCCAATCAAAGCCGTTAGAACACAAACTCACAAGAAGTAAGTTTGCATGCGTTCTCTCTACGGTTATGGTACTCGCGGTTGTGGTACGCGCGGTAGTGTGACACGCGGCAGTGTTATACTCGCGGTAGTGACGTCGTACTCGCGGTAGTGTGACACGCGGTAGTGTTACACGCGGTAGTGTCGTACTCGCCGTAGTGTGACACGCGGTAGTGACGCTCGCGGTAGTGTCGCATAACCGGAGTGATCTGGAAAGGTGTCAATCTCTCTCTCTCTCTCTCTCTCTCTCTCTCTCTCTCTCTCTCTCTCTCTCTCTCTCTCTCTCTCTCTCTCTCTCTCACTCTCTCTCTCTCTCTCTCTCTCTCTCTCTCACACACATACACACACACACACACACACACACACACACACACACACACACACACATACTGATGTCATCTGACTTACTTGGTATCACAAAAGGTGCTGCCTTGCCGGTTTTTGCTGAAAAATAACTCCGAGACAATTAGATTCAATGAATACAATGATACAAGTAACCGGCAAGTCATAAATCCAAGAAGGTGTGGGGACCGACACAAAATAGGCTGGTTGTGGGGTCCGTCACAGAGAAATTAGGTCGAAAGTGGGGTCCGACACAGAAAGTGGGGACCGACACAATGAATTATGGGAACCGTCACGCCTACGTCACAAAAGTGTGGGGGGACCGAACACAGCCAATTTCACTGACTACTTTTGTTGTTTTTATTATTACGGCTGTTTGGATGGCCCTACAATCTTGAAACTTGGGCTGTCTGCTACAGACATGTTGAACCTTTTGCTGGACCAACGACAGTTCCAAGCAGGCATTTTTTGGTAGGATATTTCTTGCCGATGCTACGAATTATGCAGTTTTGCAGTAAAGTGGAAGGCATTCTACCTAATAACGGCTAAAATATCAAAAACCTTCAATCCAACAGCACCTAGGCATGTAGTGTAAACACTCACAGATCTAACAAGACCATTCTCAGAGAGCAACATTGCGTAATACTACCATAAATGGATGTTATGTCCGCGAATTTTGGCGTGTGGGAACCGAGTGGGAACCGAACACAAAGGGTCAGGGCACCGAACACAAAGCGTAGGGGAACCGTCACAGTGTCACCGGTGTGTATATATGCCAGCGCGATTTGTATGTAAAAAAAGCTTCTATTTTGAGTTCTGCTAGATGTGCAGTTGTATGTATGGAATGCTGAATAAATCCTCGAACTCAATTTGACGAGTTGTTTTCTGTTGCTGCGAAGACGGGCGACGTAGAATAAAAGAACACAACTATACGACATTTGAGAACTTGTGGCAATCTCAAGTGTCGTGTAACACAGGGAATCCCACTCTTTTGGTCGACATAGACCCCATCAGCACTAGTAAACACGTGCAGATCAGTACTCGCGGGTTCAGTTTCGGCCTGCGCCGGATTTCACTATACAGTTTCACTAACGTGAATTGATAGTCAAGCTGAAATCCACTGCACTGAGCAAACAGTTAACCAACCCGCAACGAAACAAGAAATTCCTCCGAGGTAGGAAAAACACCCCCGTCCTTAGCATTCTCACTGCCACCAACTGAGCAGGCACTGCTAACAAGTGTGGTTATTTCCCTTTGACCATGAATATGTGCCTCTATAAGTCCTTGTAGAATCTTAATCCACCAATAACTCCCTAACCGTGTGTTTGACTGGTCCCAATTTTTGTAAGGACCGTCTCAGGAATGTATAGAACCTGTTCACCAAGTTTGGTGACGATCGGTCCGTTCATTCTTGAGATCTATATGCGCGAACACAAACAAACAAACAAACACATCGAGTGAAACCTATACACACCCCTATACCGGGGGTGTAATAAATCCCAAACTCCGCATGTCTGAATTACTTAAAACAGGGACCTATGCTTTAAAATAGTCAAACTACCTCAGGCATTATAATTATTACCCCATTATTAAGCGATCACAATAATGGTACCAAAACAATATCATTGAAACGGCCGTTGATACTCTAAACCCGGTCAAGGACACATCAGTTCCCATCACAGGGGCAATAATGAAGGATATAATATGACCTTGGCCTCTCAAGGGTAAATGCTATCCGCGCCCTTTGCTGAAGGATCACCAGTGTTGATATTTCCAGCTGCCACGCCCACTCTATATCATTCTCCTGTTCCACTGAAACACTGACAGGCAGCCTGTACTCAGTCGCCCAGTCGCGCTTGACCCCCCACCCCCACCCGACACGAACAGGCACTCAAGCAATGAATATGTGCATGTATATACGTGTGTGCGTGTGTGTGTGTGAGAGAGAGAGAGAGAGAGAGAGAGAGAGAGAGAGAGAGAGAGAGAGAGAGAGACTGAAACAAGAGACAGAGGCAGAGGAGGGGGGGGGGGGGGGGGGGGAGAAGTATAAGATTAGAAAACAAGTGAACAAACAATAAAACAATAAGACAGACAATAACAAACAAATACCGTTATCACCGGCCTCCAAGGAATTACTGTGGGTACACTGGTAGGTCTGCACATATCATAATCAATAAACATGACAAGATATAAGTACTTGGCTCATCACGATACTACCAACAACAACTACAAAAATAAAAAATAGAAAATAAATACCTAGGTATAACGGACAAAAGACGAACGCAAAGTTTGCACGACAGACACGCTGATATTTCTATTTCATCAAGTCCGTATTTAGTTCCAACGCTGGCACCATCCTACTTTCGATTTCTGACAAAACAACTCACAGGATTTGCGTCGCTAGTGACACGTGACATGCAAATGAGAGAGGTCAACCGGTCTGCTCCAATCGCAGAGGCGCCGCTAAACAACTCGCAACGGCGTAATTTGCGGCGGCTACGTGACTGTCTCGTCTGGCATTATTAGTGCTGTGCTGATCTTCGTTGCTGTGAGTTTGCTTCCAGAATCAAAATGCCGAAGTACAAGGTTTATGTTACTAGGCGAATTCCGAAACCAGGCCCAGCTTTTCTGAAGAAAAATGATTGTGAATTGACGTTTTGGGACAGCGACGATGCCATTCCACATGCCGACTTAGTGAACAATATCGGGGAAAATAAATACGACGCTCTTCTGTGCATGTTGACTGACCAGGTAGATGCTGCAGTTATGGATGCTGCAGGTGAGGATTGCTCACGGTTTCTTCCTTTCTTTTTCTTCAATTTTATGTTGTTGTTTTTATCTGTTTGTGAGGCTGTAACGCGGATGTATGACAGTATGACTGCACTTTCTCTTTTCTAGATTCCCGCATGCCTTTTGTTTTTAATCTGATCATGAATTGAAAGATTCGGTAATTTACCGAAAGATTAGATATTCAGATATCTTTCTCTTGAATTACACACGTTTCCGTTGTTTATCGAGTAAATAACCACGCCGATTTTGTTTTTGTTTTTAAAGACGCATACTGCGGGGCACCTTGGTGTGTCACCTTGACCTTGCTGACAACCTTGCCAGGTCATGCCTTGAGAAGGAAGTACAGGCACATGCAGATTCGAGTAGCGGTTTGCGGCTGATCTGCGCAGTTATTGCATGTTCAGTTTTATTTAGTAATGGAACAGATAAAGACCTGTTACGATCCCATCAATGAAACTGCGACTTTTATATCACAGACATTTAAACACCCATTTGAAAGGGGAATTACCCAGCTATAGAAAGAGATGTCTTGTGAAAAGAAAATGGAAGGGGCTGCGTGAGAAAGCAAGATTAATTCAGCTGTGTGGCGTTGGAATCAATGCGCTTTTTCTCGGCCAAGTCTCTTTTTCGGCCTATGCAGCGTATCATATCAAGACAGAGCGCTTCAAGATGGCGATGAAAAAAGAGACGATGAAGCGAGATGTGAAAGAAAGTTATAATACTTTAGGTATAGCAGACGACTCGGTCAATGAAATTGTCAGACAGAACATTGTTATGATAGGAATGTTAGCTGGGTTGGTCACAAATCTTCAAGAGCAGTTGATCCCTAGGTTTATGTAGAAAACCACACGGAGGAGACCGCGACACACTACATGCCATCACAGTTCAAACACCGCAGCCATCTTTGAAAAGCATGCACGCTGCAGGCAAGTATATTATCCAAAAGCCGCTCGCGGTGTGCTTCGCGTACACTTTTCTGCACTGCCGTGAGAAACAGGATTTTAAAAAGCGCACTGCGATTGCTTTGACGACTTTTCCCCAGGCAATTCGTCTCAGAATTACCTAAAAAAATAAAGTATAAATTAAGCTTGAGTATTAGTGACTGAATAATCAGTACAAAAGCTTTAATATAGAAAGGAAATAATTCGAACCTGTATGTATTTCTCAGGCATTTTGATGCCACTATAAATCAATTCTTTTTACAGTTTATTTACAATCGCATAGCGATTTGCCTTGTTACTGTGAATTTGGGGAAAAGGTTGATGTATTTTGTATTTTTTCTGTTTGACCAGATATGTTTCTATAGTACATGAATGATAAGCAATCCCCTTGTACATTTTTTTTATTGTTGTGTGTGTAGGGAGATTATACTTAACATCAAAAGGTTGTTGAAACACCAAATCATGATTTAAAACACCCAAAACTTTGCCATTGTTTGGGCAAATTTGATGCATTTTTTCACTGCTAGGAACTGCTGAAAATGTGTGTGTAACATTTGGGAGTGAATGAATGTGAAATGTTGAACTAAATGCATCTTACCTCATACCACCATACCTCTCTCTCTCTCTCTCTCTCTCTCTCTCTCTCTCTCTCTCTCTCTCTCTCTCTCTCTCTCTCTCTCTCTCTCTCTCTCTCTCTCTCTCTCCCTCTCTCCTCTCTCTCTCTCTCCTCCCCTCTCTCTCTCTCCTCGATCCCTCTCTCTCTCCTCGATCCCTCTCTCTCTCCTCCCCTCTCTCTCTCTCGATCTCTCTCGATTCTCTCTCTCGCTCTCTCAAACACTTTCTCTCTCTTCCCCCTTTTCCCATGATCCCTGCATGTTGTGTTCCTTGTCGGCATTGATGCGTTCACATTCAGACATACAGACTTGAATCATCAGTGGGTTCTTCGAACACGTCTTTACTTGTCAAGCTTTCCATACTACTTCTTCTTGTCGTTCGCTGTTAGATCGTCAGTCCGGACTGCAGGGCGAAATGTGCTAGCTGTCCTCTCCAAGTCCTCTCTGCATGGGGCCTTATAGCTTCTTTTGTCGAGCTGTCTCAAGCTTTCCATACCAAAGGGGAAGTGCTCACCCAACATAGTCACTTGTACACATCATAATTGTGACGTAGTAGATTTTATATTGTGTACTATGTCACTATAGTGACATAGTACACAATATAAAATCCCCCTTCTTCTGGAATGTTATCTGTCTGATTAACATTGTAGTACACAATATAACAATCCCTTTCTCTCAGTCTAATATTGCTTGTCATTTATTTCAACCTGTGCAGGACCCCAGCTGCAGGTCATAGCCTCCATGTCAGTAGGCTATGAACACATTGACCTTGATGCCTGCAAGGAAAGAAACATCAAGGTCACCAACACGCCCAATGTTTCCACCGACAGTGTTGCCGAGTGCACCGTCAGTCTTCTGCTTTTCGTCACCAGACGCCTCAAAGAAGGTCAGGATGTGGCGTGAAAAGGACAGGAAGTTGTAAAGTTTCGATTTAGAAATGTGAAATAGCCGATTTCGAAAATGGTTTCAGGATAAGTTTTTAGATTTGAAAACAAAGTTAAGTGAACACTTTTACCCTTGTGGTGCCAAATTGTGTCGCAAATCATTGAAATTCTATGGGGTCATTGGCTCCCATCAGGCCAACAGTGACATTGTCCCATATGAGCTATAACGGCAACCTGTGCTGTGGTGCACAAACCAAAAGTGGGTGGTACCCAACCAAGAGAGAACAAACATTGGGGTCTGATTAGTGGAAATCACAAGTAATCTCAATTTCAACCAATCCAACACTGCGGCTGGCTCCCACTCAGTTGGTAACTTTCTCATGCACCTCGGCCCTGGATACACAGCCTTCTTTTCCTGACTTGCCAAACTTTCATTCCTACATATGTCAGTTTCTTTTTTTTTTTTTTTCTTTTTCAGTTTCTTTTGGTTATGTGCGCAGTATTAAGAACAAGTCAGAAGAGCATGATGATTCATGTTGGGTATCTTTCCTTTTTGGCTCACCTGAGTGACAGGAGAGATCTATACTATATTAGTCAGCGGTATTTGTCTGTATGGACTGACGGCTGGCTGCATGCAATTGCCTTGAACAAAACCCTTAGGCCAAAAAAAAAAATAGGTCTGTTTACGGTAACATAGGCCCAAAAAATAGGGTCGGTAGGTCGGGGTTGTTTTTTTTGTTTTTTTTTTCCAAAAAACCATATTTTTACGTTATTTTGCCAAAAAAACAAGATTTTTTTCTTTTTCTTTTCCGAAATGCCAAAAAAAAGTCTAGGGTCGCGCGAAAAAACTAGGGTCGGTCGGGTTACCGTAAACAGACCTATTTTTTTTTTTGGCCTTATAACGTTGAGGTATATGTAAAGTATAGTTTTCTTCGTTTAATTATATGCTGGATCAAATTTTGTTTGTGAGTTGGAATGATTGCAATGTGCAGGTATACAGTCGGTGAGGGAAGGGAGGCAACCAGAATGGCGCCCAACATGGCTTTGTGGCTACGAAGTCACTAACAGTGTTATTGGCATATTTGGTAAGTGTCTATATTATGAACCCTTGAAGAAAAACTTAGTTTTTTGTATGCTCAGCATGAACACATTATATTTGTTCACTAGGCTAGATGCTCTTTGTGCCTACCCTAAGACAGTGGTCATTTTTGTTTGATGGCCGTTTAAATTAAAAAATCTTTACTGTGTGTGCCGAAGGAAGGGGATTGGGGGGGGGGGGGGGGGGGGGGAAGGAGTGCATGTGTCTAAAAGGGGTCTGTGTATGTGCTACATTTAAAAAATCCGTACTTAAAACTACTGTTTTCAAACGTTCTGAAATCATTTTGCGCCAGGACTTAACGCTCTCTGTTACGAAATTGTTGGAAGTTCATGTAGTGGAAGCACTGTACTACCTGTGCATGAAGGGGGGGGGGGGGGGGGGAGGTAGGTAGGTTGCATGTGCTTGCAAAGTGTTAGTGTGTGTGTGTGTGCTACATTTAAACCAGTAATTTAAACATTTCCTCCTCCTCTCCCTCTCAGGGCTGGGCCGTATCGGTTATGGTGTGGGGAAGCGGTTGCTGCCGTTTGGACCGAAGAAGATGCTGTACCATGATGTGGTGCAGGTGTCCTTTGCCAAGGACATCGAGGCTGAGTACTGCGAAACTCTAGACGAAATGCTGGGACAGGTCGACTTTCTCTGTATCTGCTGCAACCTCACACCACAGACACGCCACAAGATCAACAGCAAAACCCTGGCAAGGTATATAGACAAGTGTGTCATTCAGGCGGGCAAGCTCCCATTGGACACTCAACTTATTGGGTCCATGGACCCCAAACTTTCAGTGATGCCGACTTTTTGAAACTCGAAGCCCTTGACAAAAACATTATAGTCATATGGGTACGATCACCTCCCTAAACTTACATCGGTATAGAGCAGTAGTGATTGTAAGCATGATAAAGTATATTTAGTGAGTCCCGGGACCCGCTTTAGTTGTAGTGCGTCATGGGACGTCCCTCCATGAATTTCTAGTAAGAATTCTCTGCTTCTAGTGTGTATAGGACGCAGGGACTCACACTTTAGGGAGCCCTGGTCATTTTCCTAATTAGAATTTGTTTGTAGAGGTTATTTAATGAAATAGATTATAATAAAGTGTGCTGTCAATAATAAAAACATTAAAAAAATACCCCAATTAAACAAATTACACTCTTCCAAATGTCTTAAAGCTGCACAGCAGTACCTGCGATGTGTGGACCCTCCCATGAGAGGACACCTTCCTTAAAAGGACACCTTCTTTTGTCCCTTTTTATATTGTCTCTACCAAAGTATACCTGTCATGAAAGGCCACCTGTAATGTGGGGACACTTGGCTATTCCTAAGGGTGTCCTTTCATCGCAGGTACCACTGTAGTAACTGTGTGACTCTTATGTCTCTTTTCCCCACCAGGATGAAGAACACAGCCGTCATCGTCAACACTGGCCGTGGAGGGGTCATCAACCACGATGACCTCTGCGTGGCTCTCAAGAACAACACCATCGGTGGTGCGGGCTTGGATGTGACGGAGCCGGAGCCTCTATCCAAAGACCACCCCCTGGTGGGTCTGCCCAACTGTGTCATCACGCCTCACATGGGCTCCAACACCTGGGATTCTCGCGACAGCATGTCGCTCACCGCTGCCCAGTGCATCGTCAGCGTCTTTAATAAGGAGAAACCTATGGGACTCGTAGCGTAGACGTTTCAGATTGCCATTTGCTTATCAACCTTGTTGCACCTATACTGTTAGTTTTTCTGATTTCTAGCATACATGTTAAAGATTAGCCTTAGGTGATCTGGCAAACGGTTGTTTTGCTTCTGCGTGAGTGCTTGTAGTTCTTTGTGTTTGGTTTCAAGAATAGAATATAACAGTTCCACAGAAGGCTGCTCAGTGCATTATAAGTGTCTTCAAGAAGAAGAAAGCCATGGCACTTAATTGTGGCATAAATGTTAAAGATTACCCTTAGCTAACAAGTCGTGGTTGAAAACGACGTTAAACACCAAATAAAGAAAGAAAGCAAGAAAGCTAACGAGTCTCTGATCAGTCTCGTTTGATTCTTAATTTTGGTTAGTTTTTTTTAGAATAAAAAGTAACAATAAGTCTGATGGCCACTCGATCAGTGCTCTGTTCGTGGCTTTGAAAACGAGAAACCTACTGGACTTGTAACATAAATGTTAGAGATTGCTCTGTGCGGATCAGTATTGTCAGCATCTGAAAAGATGCCTTCCTTTTGGCATAAACCAAAATGTCAACCACCACTGATCTGTTTAGCGATTTAAAATAGAATAAAGCATTCTTCCACAAGGACACACTTAAAAAGTTGCCAGCGTGACTGCTTTCTGTGCCGATATCGAGTGGACATTTTGTTTTTGAACATTTTGCAAAATGACATGGGTGTCAGTCATGCTGTTAAGATATACCTGCTCTGCACCAAAAGTAGCCATAATAATAATAATAATAATAATAAGAACATTTATATAGCGCTAAATCAAAAACTTTCGTTAAAAAGGCTTGCTCTGAGCGCTTGACATCTAAACTAAAACGTCATTAAATTACATATTACTTCCCCAAATCTCATAAATAGCAATTTACTTCCGTTAAGTGCTTAAACGTTGAACACGCTTCCCTGGTAACACAAGGGAAGCCACTCCCCTAAAGAAAAATCACATAAACAGTCACTAGACCACGTGATACCTCAGGGTAGGCTCCCCTTATCGCCACGTGACACGCGGCCGCCATCTTCAATTCACTTCTCTTCCAACGCCTGAGCTGCTCAGACGTGTTGGTTCACGCTCCGGCCTTTTGTGGCCGTTTCAGCTTTTTTGAAGCTGAGTTTTTCCCTGGTTTTCTCTACGTTCGGGTGAGACCTTTCTATTCGTATTGTGGCTAGCGTTTTCTGTTGTAGAAATTGTTTGTTACAACTTTTTCGGTCAACATGTCTGACAAAGAACATAAGAAACGTGCGTCTGCATCAGCGAGTTCAGATTCTTCTTCAAAGCGGTCAGCTAAGAAAACGAAAGCCAATCCTACTGTTCATGTCACGGACCCTATCAATGATACTTCTTTTAGTGTTGTTATTGATCCTCCTGCTGAGTCTCTTGTTGATTCTGCCGCTCCTGTACTTAGCATTGAACCGGCAGACAAAGCTCCGTTAGACAAGGAGCAAATGATGGATATTTTTTCATTCCTTTGCTGGTCAGCTTAAAGACATTTTTGCTGAGGAAAGGAGAGCGGCTAGTCGTGTTACGTCCATTCTTCCTTCTAGAGTTGGTGGTGTGCAATCTTTGGCTAAATTGCGTACACCTTCAGCTACCGTTACGTCGGCCGACGTCTCGGTTGAGTATCCAGCTTCCGGTCGGTACGAGTGGCCATGCTCGTATCCGGAACTGGCTTCAGGTGTCCCTCACCTTCAAGGTATGTCTGGTCAGGCACAGGAAGTCAGCTGTCGTTCCGCGACAGTGGGTGACAATCGTGTCTTACAAGAGCGTCCAATAGCGGGTACACCTTCCTTTCTTGCGGACGTTTCTTGTGCCACCCCACTGGGGGTGCGTCGCGAGCGTATTCTACATAACGCTTCGTCGATAGCACAGGCATCTTCCGGTCCGCGTGCGGAACCGGAAGAGGACATTGGCCAGATGTCTCGAGAGGCGGTCACTTCCGGTGATCGACCTCGCTCGGTTCCGGTTACCGCTGCCAGTAATACTGAGTGTACTGAACGCGGTTTCTTACCGGAAGGAAGCGCTTTTGCGCAAGACTCTTCGTCTGTTTACGGAAGTACTAATTCCGAACAGGATGAAGTTTTCCGGTTACCGGCAAGGTTTATCCAGGCTCTTGCTCTTGCAGCAGAGGTGACCTCACGGTATTTTCCGGAGGGAGTGGTCGCAGCTGTAGACGATTCTGCTCCTCCTAAATCAGCGGTTGACGATTTTTTACCATCGCAACCTGTCGCCTCGGGGTTTCGTTTCTCAGAATCTCCCTTGGTGGCTTATGAAATGGCGAAAGTTTTGGCTACTCACCCACCGCTGGGTAGTAACATTCCTCTTCGCCCAGTGCCACTTCTGGTGGCGCATGGACCGGTTCCTCCTTCAGTGGATTCATGGCTGGCCACAGAGCAGCAGGCTTCTGTGTTTCGCCATGCCACACACAGGAAGTTAGTGTTGAAACAGTCCAATCGCGGGTTGATTCAAACTTTTGCCCTACCTCGGGCTCCACTTCCGGTGACTCCAGCTGTTGACTTCCTGCGTTTTGAGCATTTCAAGAAGGATAAAGCGTTTCCTTACACTGAATCTTCTCTTCTGGGGTTAGAGGAAACAGGCAGATCTGCACTGGAACTTGCATCCCTCTCGGATACGCTGCTGCGTTCTTTGACGCGGGCGCTTACTTCTTCCCTAGAACCATTTGAGTTCAGGCAAGATGCAAGCGAACAGGATGTGGCGGCTCTTTTGTCGGCATTGGCTAAAGTTTCGGCGCAACAAATGGCGTCATCAGCACGGCTCTACGCTCATGCAGTTTTTACTCGAAGGGATAACTTCCTCTCCGAGTCCAGACTGCAGGATCGGCGAACTATTGACTCTTTGCGCACATCTCCCTTCACGGAGGAGGCGCTCTTTGGTCCTTTGGCTCTTGATGCTCTTCACAAAGAGACCCAAGAGGCAAAGGATTTGGAGTTTGCCAGATACACTCAACGCTCCGCTAGTCATACCATACAATCCGACTCTGCTACCTACATGGCCCCTGCGGTTAAAGGTAGCTTTAAGCAAAACTCTGGTTCCTCTCGAGGTCGTGGAAGGGGTGCTTCTTCTGGCAATAAGAAGCCTTCCTTTGGCAAGTCTCGGGGGTCTGGGCGAAATCCCAACCCCCAGTGATTCCCCCCTGATCTGATTATCCCTGCAGCCGCCATCCCCGTGATGGTGGGCGGTCCGTCTCGGGCGATCGTATTTTGGATGCAGAACGTAACCAACAATTGGATCGTAGGGATAGTCAGATCGGGGTTCCGGCTTCTCTGGAAAGAGGAAAAGGCTCCTCTTACCAGAGTTCTCCCTCACTTTTCTTTTCCGGCCAACAAGGAATCAGTCATGGTCATAGATGCCGAGATTCTGGCCCTTTTACGGAAGCAAGCGGTGGAGGTAGTATTAGATCATTCCTCCCCCGGATTTTTCAACCGGATTTTCGTGGTACCCAAGGCCTCAGGGGGGTGGCGCCCAGTTCTGGAACTTTCCTCTCTGAACGCCTAAGGGACATACGCTTTACCATGAAAACACCAGCTACGGTCAGGGACACCTTTCGCCCGGGCGATTGGGTCACCTCCATCGACCTCTTAGACGCGTATTTCATCTTCTCATCCATCCTTGCGACAGGAAGTGGTTGAGGTTTCGGTGGAGAAACAAGGCATACTAGTTTCGGGCCCTGCCCTTCGGCCTATTCTTAGCACCATGGATCTTCACAATGGGTGTTCGATAGATTTGTGCTCTTATTCGGCAGAAGGGGGTACGTCTTTGGGCGTACCTCGACGATTGGCTGATTCTGCATCAGGCTCGAGATCTTTGCCTTTCTCACACTCATGTCGTCCTGCGCCTCGCATTGGATATGGGTTTTGCAGTCAATCAGACCAAGTCGGATCTCACTCCCGCTCAGGAGTTTTCTTACCTGGGCATGAGATTCAACACAGTAGCCTGGACCGTTCGGCCCTCTCTCAGGAGAGTGGACAAACTCCAAGACTTAATCAGAAATGGACAAGCCAACACTGGATCCGGACCTACTACGTCTGTCTCGGGGCTCTCCCGTCCCTCTCAATCTCGTAAAGGGAGAGCTTCTACAACCAAGAACAGGCATTCCTCACGGAAATCCGCAGTCTCTGCTTCTTCACGGGTGGATGTTGTGAGAAATTCTCTTCTGCACGCAGGTGCTTCAGACATCACTGTTTCGTTGATTCAGAAAGCTCACAGAGCTTCCACAAATTCGGTTTATTCCTCTCACTAGAAAGCTTGGAATACTTGGTGTCAGTTAAACAACGTCAACCCAGTAGCGCCTAGGTCCATGCAAGTCGCTAATCATTTGGCTTGGTTGTCTTCACAAGGTTGTTCTGCATCCTCCCTTAAGGTTAGAAGATCAGTTATATCTTCAACATTACGACAGTTAGGGCATGTTATCAATCTTGGCGGTCCAATAGCTTCAGTGCTGAAAGGCGCCTCGATTGCAGATATTAAAACAAACAACCAGTACCGGCTTGGGATCTCTTTCTTGTTCTTGAATTTTTGAGATCGTCAGACTTTGAGCCTTTGCATGCTGCAAGCTTACCAAATCTAACCCGCAAGACATTAATGTTACTGTTGTTAGCTTCAGCCAGACGCGGTAGCGAGGTACATTCTTTATCTGGCCTGCAGAAAGACATTTCGTTTCAAGCAGACGGTTTCGTCTCGCTTAATTTTCGACCAGATTTTCTAAATCAGAGACCAGATCAGCAATCACCAGTGATCACAGTTCATCCACTGTCTAATATATTAGCTCCAAACGATCCAGATCTTATGAACTGTCCGGTTCGTGCGCTAACGACTTACTTATCTCGTACAAGCCCCATTCGGGCTAGTAGTCAGAAGCTGTTATTCATCTCCACGAACACAGCTAGACACAAAGACATTGCCAAAGTCACTTTAGCAAAATGGGCTTCCACTCTCATTAGACAAGCCTATGTGTGGTGGCAGCAGAATGATGGTGGGCGTTCTTCTCAGTTCATCCTTCCTCTCTCCTCGGCGAGGACTCATGAGACCCGTGCTTGGGCCTCATCTCTCGCTGTCTTCAAATCCAGGCGTCTATCTGAGGTCTTGGGCGCCGCTTACTGGAGATCAGAAGACGTCTTCCTGAATTACTATTTGAGGGACGTCTCTGGCACTCGTCCTTATGGATGCAACGTCCTACCTGCGGTCGTGGTTGCCGGGCAGGCTCTACCCAGAACTTAGGGTGAGTTGTCTGTCTGCTTATATTCATGTTTTATGATCCCACCTCCTTAAGTAGCAATCTGCTATTTATGAGATTTGGGGAAGTAATATGTAATTTAATCAAAAATTTTAGTGTAAATTTTCATTTGATTAATATACTTACCCAAATCTCATATCAAATGCCCTCCCACCTACCCCGCTTTCAGACTTGCTCAGGCTTGTCAAGAAGTGAATTGAAGATGGCGGCCGCGTGTCACGTGGCGATAAGGGGAGCCTACCCTGAGGTATCACGTGGTCTAGTGACTGTTTATGTGATTTTTCTTTAGGGGAGTGGCTTCCCTTGTGTTACCAGGGAAGCGTGTTCAACGTTTAAGCACTTAACGGAAGTAAATTGCTATTTATGAGATTTGGGTAAGTATATTAATCAAATGAAAATTTACACTAAAATTTTTGATTCACACTCTTTACAATGATGTACAAGAACTTCATGTCACACTCTTTCATTCAGTATAGCACCATTCACACAGTTGTTATTCTGTACAAGACAATAAGTTAGTCTAACATTTAGAATGTTCATAAGATGAAAACAAGAGAAAACCAGACTGATTAAAACAACTGCTTAGTGCTAACAAAGCATGAATCTTAATGATAACGTAATACATGTTTAACTGTTAAGACCATAAAGCCATGGCTGTAGATATTTTTTTTTTGCGTCCGTGTGGAAGGATGCTCGTATTTTTTTTGGTTAATGTTTAAGCCTGCATGGATCTACGACAATTTGTAATTAATAATATGATCTGCAAGGGAAGCTAGGATGTAAGGGGTGGCAAAGTCTAGGACTGCATGGTTGTGTAATCATTACACATTGTGCTTTTGCTGATCTGTTTCGCTTCAGTTTGTCTACTAAATCTTCATGTTAGCTTACAAGAATAAAATTATGATATGTTAAGTTCTGGTATCCTCTTTGTGTGTAAAATATTAATGTAAGTTTACCTTACGACTTGGCTGTGCTTGCTGATTTTATGGTGCTTGTTTGTGTTAATTCACACGCATATTTCATGCACCTCACAGAGTTTGAATGTAACATTGTCAAAAATTTTCCTGATTTGTTCTTTTATCAAAGCATAATAAAAAATGTAATTCTAGGATAGAATAGGAAAATGCGGGAGACTACTCACTGTATATAAGCTTTTATTGTAATACGGTGTGCTGCATCGTAATTGCTTTCACTGCAGATTTGTCATAAAATATGTAAAAGCAGGGACCTATATAGGTCTATGGTAAAAGTTACCACAGTCAACCACTTGTGTGGGAAAAAAGTGTTTGAAGACCAATCTCTTGTAAGGATCAATGTAAGTTGATTTACTCCTCATCTCTGGTACAACTGCACGTTTTATTATTAATACCCTAGCCATCCTAATTTTGGGGGAAAATTGGTCAAGAAATGAAAAAGAAATGTCATCTTCCTTTTTGAATTATTCCCCTTTACTGAATGAAAAACCTAGGACAAAAGTATATGGGATGCGAACCCGTGACTTGGAGACCGACTTCTTATCTACTAGCTAGGCCATTGCGCCTGTCCTAAATGTGAATCAACAGTCGTGTCGTTAACTTTTTAACTTCATACTGGACATATTTTATGGGACCAAAAATCTATGACAGCTAGTGTACCAATTAAAAGATCCTCTTAATTGTGCTGCACGCACCACCCATCATGCATAGCTGAAATCGGCTCCTGTGATGTATCCCATGACCAACACCTTGTGAGAATCCAGATCCAAAAATTACCGGCAGTCATTGGACTACAGTATTTATGAATCTCATAATCCTAGTCAGTGTTAAGTTTTGTCAGCTACCCCCCGCGGGTTAGGGTGAAGAATTTATCCGATGCTCCCCAGCATGTCGTAAGAGGCAACTAACGGATTCTGTTTCTCCTTTTACCCTTGTTAAGTGTTTCTTGTATAGAATATAGTCAATTTTTGTAAAGATTTTAGTCAAGCAGTATGTAAGAAATGTTAAGTCCTTTGTACTGGAAACTTGCATTCTCCCAGTAAGGTAATATATTGTACTACGTTGCAAGCCCCTGGAGCAAATTTTTGATTATAGTGCTTTTGTGCTTTTGTGAACAAGAAACAATTAACAAGTGGCTCTATCCCATCACCCCCCCTTTCCCCGTCGCGATATAACCTTCGTGGTTGAAAACTACGTTAAACACCAAATAAAGAAAGAAAGAAAGTGCTTTTGTGAACAAGAAACAATTGACAAGTGGCTCTATCCCATCTCCCCCCTTTCCCCATCGCGATATAACCTTCGTGGTTGAAAACGACGTTAAACACCAAATAAAGAAAGAAAGTTTTGTCAGCTTAATTCATACAAGTCTTATTTGTAACCTGTGTTCTTTTAATGTTTTTTTGTTTTTTTAATGTCAGTAACAAACGGTTTATGTTGGTTCCAATATCATATCAGCAGAGGTTTGCCATTTGTGATTTATGACAAAAAAGACAACAAATATGTTTGTGGCACAGTGGTTAAAAAATCTCACCTTTGAATCTCATGAGCTGCCGTTAACGTTAGTTAACGTTACAATTTGTCGCACCTTTGCTTTTTAATGGTACGCATATTACTTGCACGTCTTGCGAAAATTTCTTGCGTAGATTAATTGTTTCCGATCGGTCTAAGGTATACTAATGGCATGTAGTATAGTATAACCTTTTTGACACTTATATATATAATATATGAATGTATAAAAAAAATCACATATTGCTCATTTTGTTTTATTGCACAACTAATTATTAGCAGGTATACTTTGTCGTTCCTTATTGCACAACTAAATGTTATTGGTATCAACCCATTCCCAATGGTTTTTGTGTTTTTTCTGTGTCTGTGTACAGTGATTAATGTGTATGTCAGTATTATAACCTTGAATGGTTGAAAACGACGTTAAACACCAAATAAAGAAAGAAAGTATGTCAGTATTGTGCCATCTTCTTACTGCCCGTTATGCCGGTTGGCATGTAGGGCAGCATATTATGTGCCATGACCTGTGATGTATTAGATGTGTGCTTCACATGACAAGTTCAGGCTTGGGAATGATACGCCTTTCGTCATAAATACGACGAAGTCTTTTTCTAATTGTGTGCCCTTAAAAATGCTTAAAACACATTTTCCAGTCAGTACGCCCAAATCACTTTTATTCATTCCAAGGCCTGCAAGTTAGATGGTGCAGTACGTGTTACCGCTTGTTCACAGGCCAATTTCCTAGTAACGAGAAGTTAGGCTGTTTGTGAGAGGTAGCAGTGTATTTCAAGGAATCTATCCAGCATTGCCACAACAAATCGTTCACTGTGATTTGTAATTTTTCTAAAGAAATGGGGTCATATCCAGCGGACACGTACTGCATGACATATACATTGGAGTACGTTATTCGCTGCGATCGTTGTTTAAACTGGTCGACCATACAGTGTTTCCTGTTTTACGAGGTTTTATTAGTGAGGCACAACACTTCCGCTTGTATAAAATCCTGACAGAGTTATTTCTGGATCATTGTTTTAACTGGTCGACCTGGCATGTGTTTCCTGTTTTACGAGGTTTTATTAGCGAGGCCTAACACCTCTGCTTGTATAAAATCCCAACAGAGTTATTTCTGGAAAACGCCTATTGACCCTGTGTGAGGGGTGTGTGACATCACACTGAATTAATCTCAAAATGTTCACTCTTCTTTCAGTATGCTAGCTATGTCAGTTCAGCATGCAGGGCAAATTCACCGCAACACGGTGGCCTAGTGGTAAGGCGTCCGCCCAGTGAGCGGGAGATCGTGGGTTCGAACCCCGGCCGGGTCATACCTTAGACTTAAAAATTGGCAATCTTGTGGCTGCTCCGCCTGGCGTCTGGCATTATGGGGTTAGTGCTGGGACTGGTTGGTCCGGTGTCAGAATAATGTGACTGGGTGAGACATGAAGCCTGTGCTGCGACTTCTGTCTTGTGTGTGGCTCACGTTAAATGTGACGTCAAAGCAGCACCGATACATTTGCTACTTTTTACCCCTTCAGAACCACAGGAGCTTGTATCAAAGCGCCGGTCGATCTACTCCTTTATCCTTCCTGTACTATTACCACTATTATTCCTTGTGGTGAATAATAGTAGTGTAACCGAGTGTCGCAACACAACAATCACCGTTGGAGACTAAGTCCAATCAAACAGGATTGATAATATAAGAGCCAATTTCCTAGCCCTATAAAAACTTATGGTTACACAAAGGCAATGCGACTTCTGTCTTGTGTGTGGTGCACGTTATGTCAAAGCAGCACCGCCCTGATATGGCCCTTCGTGGTCGGCTGGGCGTTAAGCAAACAAACAAACACAAAGGCAACCAAGAACATACAAGCAGACCTGCAGCAGCCTGACCCTATCACAAACAGAACTCTACAATTCACAGATGTCAGTTATAAATAGCTCGCGCTATCTAAGGCCAACAACTGCAGAGCCTGCTGTGAAGGTTGATGCAGTAGTCTCCCAGTCACAGTAGTAATTACTAATAGTACAGGAAGGATAAAGGAGTAGATCAACCTGTGCTTTGATACAAGTATTGTACGTGTTGGAAAGCAAAGCTTAAAACTCGGTGCTCATAATCCTCTTGCCCAATGAGCTAAAGCACAATTTTGTATTGCATACTGACTCAAGTTTTCTACTCTGTTCTGCATACTGTGCTGTTCTGCTCAAGTGCATTTATCATACGTTTTTCCCTCCTTAGCTTTTAGTACCTTTCAACACACACACTCACACACACACACACACATACTGAGTATATCGCAAACATTGTATTGGGAGTTCCTTTGCAAAATAAAACACGAAAAAGCAGGAATAACTACAAAATATGTGTTTAAAATCATTATGGACTGTGATTTTGTTTTAGTACCAGAGTTCCAGTGTATCAGAATTGTGTTCCATTTTTGATGTTATTAAAATACATTTTAAAATGAGTTTCATATATATGTCTGTGTGTTCACCCCGCGGGTTAGGGGGAAGAATTTACCCGATGCTCCTCAGCATGTCGTAAGAGGCGACTAATGGATTCTGTTTCTCCTTTTACCCTTGTTAAGTGTTTCTTGTATAGAATATAGTCAATGTTTGTAAAGATTTTAGTCAAGCAGTATGTAAGAAATGTTAAGTCCTTTGTACTGGAAACTTGCATTCTCCCAGTAAGGTCATATATTGTACTACGTTGCAAGCCCCTGGAGCAATTTTTTGATTATAGTGCTTTTGTGAACAAGAAACAACTAACAAGTGGCTCTATCCCATCTCCCCCTTTCCCCGTCGCGATATAACCTTCGTGGTTGAAAACGACGTTAAACACCAAATAAAGAAAAGAAAGAAAGAATGTCTGTGTGTGTGTGTATGTGTGTGTGTGTGTGTGTGTGTGTGTGCACATGTGGGTGTGTGGAGATCTATATGCACAACATGAGAAAGCATAATATAGTATGTCTGTCACACAATTTGCAGTTTACAAAATGCCCCTGGCTAACCTTTCCGAAAAAATGAAGACAAGAGAAGAAATAAAGCGAAGTCAAAAGACTGTATTTAATGGGAGGTAACCTTTGTTCTTTGAAACTCAAGAGCAAGTGGTGTTGCTTCCCTTGTGTTGCCAAGTGGCCAGACCGGAAATCTTCCGCCATCTTTTTCATCGTTTCTGATCGATCGACCACAAGAGGAACAATCAGAGTGTTTCCAAAGCCTCAGTGGAGTTCTGTACTCTATAAAGCACGCAAGATGACGTGCGAACTGCCGTGTATGTCGTACATGGCGTTGTACATAATATCCATGCACATAGTGAACAGTAACTCGCGGTCAAGTTCTTCCAACCACTGGAAGCTGAATGTATCGGCTGGAAAAGTGGAACCTACCACAGAGCAGGTTGACACTGAGGAGGAAAAAGTTATGTCCATCCTTACCGCCAACAGAGTGGTCAAGAATGGAGAGTGGACCGTAGAAATGTCCAGCACAGCGAGTAATTCCAAAAAGTCTTGTGAAAAGAAAGGTTCAGAATCGCAGAAAAATGAGAGGTATGGTCTTTGGAATGACATTGTTGACATTTTTGTCTTCGTCAGTACATCACTACATTTTCTTCATGAATATTTAACTTGAAGTTATGTCACTGTCATCTCTTTTCATATTTGTTTTTCTACAGAGGAATTCTATTCTTTCAACACTGAGCTTGGGTTTGAGTCAATTTATAGTTCTTGCTCCTTAACTTTGTATAACTGCATGTACGCTCAGTGTAACTTTCAGTTGTAGATAACTTCTGTTGTGATAGTCACTATTTTGTCCATAAGTGTTTCAGTTTCATCTAGTTTCAGTTTCAAAGTTCAGTAACAAGCAGTAACAAATGTCAGATGAGTAAGCAACAAAATAGATAAGGGCAGGCTGTCAGTGTCACCTTGCAAATTACACTTGTGCAGGCGTATAATTAATGAGCAGGTTTCATAAAATGAAGGGTATAGTTGTCACCCTAGGGCTGTATATTACAGACTACAGAGTTGACTAACCAGCTGTTGCATTTCATTTTCAAACCATGATCATAAGTAGTGCACATTAGAGTCTTTAGACTTAGACTTAAAGTGGAAAAGATAATATCGGTGTTGATCCCCCAACCTCGGCCCTAAGTCACTGACACAGTGTTTCATTTACTAGTGCGCCCTGCGCCAATGGCCTATTAAATCTGAAAATGTCCCATCACAATTCCCTTTAGTGAGTCAAAGGGTGCATTCATATTACGTACCACTGCGTCACCAAAGAAATTATACACTTTACATCAGATTACACCACCAAATATACACTTTACATCGGTTTACACACACAGACACACACACACACATACATGTAGATAAGATATAGCGGCTAATTCTCAGATTGCACCATATTGCTCCATTTTGCATCTTTGGTCAAAACGCGTACAGGTCTCTTTGGCGCTTCTTGCCTTCGACTATCAATCAATCAATCAATATGAAGCTTATATAGCGCGTATTCCGTGGGTACAGTTCTAAGCGCTTGTCGAAGAGTTGTCAACACAGGACTAACATCTACAGACGGACACAAACCCTATCACACACTAGCAAACCCTGATAAACATACAACAAACAACTGTTTAACAACAATGTACACATCAATAGCTAGGTCCAAACAAAATAATATCAAACACAAAGAAAACTCCTCTCACAGAGCACAGCACAAGAATGTCTTTTGGGGCACAACACATCACGTCGAACATGAAAGTCGCAGCCAGCTACGGGAAGAATTGTCCCATCGGAATTTGGTTGAGGGGAACAAATGTCCCATTGCCTTTTTCTCCCAGGCTAAACCCTGCTGAAGCATACTTTTTACATTTAGTCAAGTTTTGACTAAATGTTTTAACGTAGACTGGTAGAGGGCGGAATCGAGACGAGGGTGTGGTGTGTGTGCGTCTGTGCGTGTGTGTGTGTAGAGCGAATCAAACTAAACTGCTGGACCAATCTTTATGAAATTTTACATGAAAGTTCCTGGGTTTGAAATCCCCAGACGTTTTTTTCATTTTTTCGATAAATGTCTTTGATGACGTCATATCCGGCTTTTTGTAAAAGTTGAGGCGGCACTGTCACACCCTCATTTTTCAATCAAATTGATTGAAATTTTGGCCAAACAATCTTCGACAAAGGCCGGACTTCGGTATTGCATTTCAGCTTGGTGGCTTAAAAATTAATTCATGACTTTGGTCATTAAAAATCTGAAAATTGTTAAAAAAAAAAAAAAAAATTATAAAACGATCCAAATTTACGTTCATCTTATTCTTTATCATGTTCTGATTCCAAAAACATATAAATATGTTATATTTGGATTAAAAACAAGCTCTGAAAATTAAAAATATAAAAATTATTATCAAAATTAACTTTCCGAAATCGATTTAAAAACAATTTCATCTTATTCCTTGTCGGTTCCTGATTCTAAAAACATATAGATATGATATGTTTGGATTAAAAACACGCTCAGAAAGTTAAAACGAAGAGAGGTACAGTAAAGCGTGCTATGAAGCACAGCGCAACCGCTACCACGCCAAACAGGCTCATCACTTTCACTGCCTTTTGCACTAGCGGCGGACTACGTTCAGTTTCATTCTGTGAGTTCCACAGCTTGACTAAATGTAGTAATTTCGCCTTGCGCGACTTGTTTTTCTTCTGACAGTGACAGTACTGACACCTTAATTGTCTGAACCCTGTTTGATCGCCTGTCCGATAGTTTTCTGTTTTAACATGTTTCAGGGCCTAGCATTGTAAGCCATTCAGCGTACTTTACGCCGAAATAACATCTCCAGTACGCGGAACTCGATTTGGTGTACGCCGAAATGCAAAAACCTGTTATTCCCAAACGGTAAACCCAAACAGTCCCAGCTTTCGTTTTGTGCGTCATTCGGTTCAATTCTCAATCGGTTTGACAGTTTGCTTGAGCACGCACTTCCTCTGGCATCGCGCGAGCATGCTTTGTACCGGTGTTTTGTGCCATTCACTGATTCAGTGACAAAGAATCCAGGTATTCCTGGAAGTGGGAATGGCACTTTTAGGCCAAATAACACAATATTGTCAGTTTTTTTGTTTTCTGTCTGTGTTTTGCTTGTTGGTGAAGGCATAATTTAGTTGCTCAATCTTCTCCGGGGGGGGGGGGGGGGGGGGGGGAGTCATTTTAGATAAAAAAAAATCTTCAAATTTGCTCCCCGAACCTCCACCAGGGTCTTTGCCCCTGGACCCCACTGGGGGCCTCCTGCGGACCCCAGACCCCCGCCTTTGTAAGCTGAACTCACTTTTTCCAATGCTAGGCCCTGATGTTTTCAAACTGAAAAATGTTTGTACAAAATAGACAAAATCTTATAATCGTCATATTCATAATGCCCAAAATCATCATGTAAGAATAGTAATATAGTACATGTGGTGGTTTTAAAAACATTTATTTTTATTTTTTACATTTCCTGATTTAGTCAAGTTGTGACTTAATTAATGTTTTAACATTGACAGAAAAGCGAGACAAGGGTGGTGGTGTCTGTGTGTGTATGTGTATCTAGAGCAACTAGTGGACCGATGTTCATGAAACTTTACATACAATTCTTCCAGACCCCTCCAGACGTTTTGTCCATAAATGTATGATGGCATCATGTATTATATCATCCAGCTTTTGGTGAAAATGGAGGCACCCTCATTTTTTTCGATAAAATGTTGGTGATGCAATCTTAAACGAATCCCAGACTATGGGATTGCATTTCAGCTTGGAAGCTTAAAAAAACAATTAATGTCTTTTGTCATTAAAATTTTAATAAAAATCTCAATTCTAAAAACATAAAGATATGTTTGGATTAAAAACAAGCTCAGAATGTTAAACAGAATAAAGAAAAGCACTTAATGCTACTATGCTATCCTGGCTTTTTTTTTAACTCGGGAGGGGGGGGGGGGGCTGCAAACTGGAAATTTATTGCAATGTTTTATGTCTGCAGCAGATTGCCAGAAACAAAACCCTCGTCACCTTCAAATACAACAGGCTCCACATCGACGGCAAAGAGTAAAAAAGGTCTGACGTGCGGCAAGCCGGTCAATTCCACGCAGTACGATCATTTACGCGGCATCACAAATCGCCAAGAACACCCGCACATCCCCGAGCCAGAAGTTGCCATGATTTTCAGGAAAAAAGGCAGTCGCTCATCAGAAGTCGATCTTAACGAGTTGGAAGAAAAACTTCTGCGGCTTAAAAAAGAGGTTTGTTATGATTGTTTCTCAACTATCTACTGTTTCGTGGTTGCGCTGTGAAAAAGTGGGATTTCATGTGAACTGAATTTAAATGCCCGGCACTAGAATGACCAAAATGAAACATGGAAAATACATGGAGTAACTTAGTTTTCTGGGTAGTTATTGAAGTGACTAATATAAAGAAATGAAAAAATTGCAAAAACTAAAGGACATAGATTGTCGTCGCTATGGTAACTGGCATACATAGCGTCATATTGGATTTCTAAGAAACGGTTTTACAGCAACATCATACATCAGAAATGCTTAATATTTGGCACAAAGATACACAAGACTTTTATCTACAATCATATAGAACGATATTTTGACAAAAAACAACAGTTCAATTTAAATTAAATTTAAATTAATTTTTGAAATAAAGATTAATGAATATAATGCAGTTAGAAATTCATGAATCCTTATTACAAAAATTAATTTGAATTCAACTGCAGTCTCAAGTCAGAATATCGTTCTTCATGATTGCAGATGTGCACATCCTAGATACTGGGTCACAACTATGGGACATGGACACCAGAAAAAAAAGCATGACTAAATGGAGTAAAAAACACCTTTTCACGTACAACAGACTGTCCTTCAAATTAATTCATCAATGAGAAGGCCTTATGTTTAAGCATTATTCTAGAAACAGCATGTATATGCGTGTAGTACGTTTGATGTCGTGGGTTACATGGTTTCCACTTTGGGCTTTTATCTCCAACAAAAGGAATTTTATTTCACTGATTGCTTATGGCATGTAGACAATATTAATATATAACTGCTTTGTGCAGAAAAGTTTAAAATTATTGGTAAGTATAAGGTGGCCAGATATGAGACTAAAGTGGAAACCGTAACCCACGCAATTTCCAGGGACAAAAGTTTCATTTGTCAGTCATAGCAAGCCATTTGCATTCATGTTACCCCTTTCTGTTTTGAGATGAGATAGATACTTTTTAGCAAGTAAAAAATTTTGGTAGTGTGCTCACTGATAGTAAGTATGCAGAGAGAATATTGGCGTGAGTTACATGGAAACCATAACACATAATGTTAAGAAATCAAGCTACACAAAAGATCAGTTAATCAAGAATCCCTAAAATTAAATACAGTGAGTAACAATAAGTAAGGCAATGTTGCTTTAGGCGCATATTTTGTGTGTTTTTGTGCTTGTCTCATACTAAAACATCGAGCGAAGCTTGTGTGCGTTTCACAGGAAACGATCTGACCTTGCTTTCGCTGTAAACTTCCGGTTCTTCGTAGCGCACAACAGGAATAACATCATTTAGTAAAACCCAATAAAAGTGAAACAAAGCACTCAGTTCTTTCAAAAAGCATATAAAAGAGAATGCAAAATAGTTTTTAACATGCTCTTAAAACGGTTGTTAAATAAGTGCATTGTCCGATCGTCGATCGTATGTTACAGAAGAAACGAACATTTCAAAATGGCGCCACTTGTGAGCATGCTTGTGGCTTGAAATATGCATTGTATCTTGCTTTATTCTTATAAATATTGGAAACAGTAACAATGACTACGTATCAAAATCATTAGGGAAGACTTCAGTTACCATCAAACAGTTGGGAAGGCCTACTGTGATTCGAAATCGGCGTTCGAACAGTGAGGATACGATGACATCGAGCGTGCGTTTCATTCCAAAAACCGGAAACCGACGCGTGTTTGTAGCAAAATTCTCAGTTAGTATTCACGTGACCCGTGTCAAAACGTCATCAGTGGAAATTTCCACTGGGCTGTTTTGGTCCAACGCACGACTTTCACGGGACAACCGAGACTACATGTTAACGCTGGCTGCGTTGTCGTGCGTTACTGAAAAAAACGAAAGAGGAGTAGGTTACCAACATCTGTGATTAAAAGCTCAGATGAAAGGGTTTCATAACGCCGTGTTGTGTTATGAAAAGAAAATGTCTTTGAAATGATTAAATCCTAAAAGTGAACTATTTGAAGGGTTCCCGTGTAGGGGGGATCATACTTCGTACTGACGTCGAAACTGGAAACCAATGTAACGCACGATAACGCGTTTTCTTCACCGATCAAACTCCCAGAAGAAGAAAAATGGATGTAATTCTTGAGTGTGTATGTCGAGAATAATCCTTCAGCTGACCCATAAACATCACAATAAAATTCACAGAGCTTTGTTCTCCATTATGTACAGCTGCAACACAGACTGGTGTATTTTTGTCCCAGTTTTAGGTGCTGTTTTGGGGGCATTTTGGCTAAAAATTAAATCGTTTAAAACCCACAGCAATGTTTGGAAACCCAAACTTGGTTGTTACAGTAAGTCAAATCCATCCCCTTTGACATCAAAGCATCCCCTTTGTCATCCATTGCTCAGAGATATTGTGACAGTCATTCAAAGTTGACAACCCATAGTATTTCCCAGTATCTAGGACGTGCACAGATACAAGTCATGTGTATCCTTGTGCCAAATATTATGCATGTCTGATGTATGATGATGCTGTAAAACCGTTTCCTAGAAATCCAATATGGTGGCTGTTTCCATAGCAACGGCAGTCTGTGTCCATTAGTATTTACATTTTTTACATTTATTTGTATAAGTCTCTTCCATAACTACCCAGAAAACTAGGTTATCCCATGTATTTTTAAGTTTAATTTTACTGCCGCTCGCAGCCTTCTGTTGTTTTAAGGAGGTTTGCCACAGCACAAGTTTGTAATCAATGCTTCTTTTCCCAACTATTTGCATATTTTGTGATGGCTGTGAGATTTTTGGGTTGAGTAGATTTTAATGAGTTTCTGCAGCTAAGCTTAGAAATGAGGTTAGTTATACATGTAGCACTCATTTGTGAACTCATTTTCCCCTACTTTTGTATTGGTTTTGGTGGCAGTAATGTTTTTGCAGCTAAGCTTAGAAATGAGGTTAGTTATAGCACTCATTTGTGAACTTATTTTCCCCTACTTTTTACATTTAGTCAAGTTTTGACTAAATGTTTTAACATAGAGGGGGAATCGAGACGAGGGTCGTGGTGTGTGTGTGTCTGTGCGTGTGTGTGTAGAGCGATTCAGACCAAACTACTGGACCGATCTTTATGAAATTTGACATGAGAGTTCCTGGGAATGATATCCCCTGACATTTTTTTTTTTTCGATAAATACCTTTGATGACGTCATATCTGGCTTTTTGTAAAAGTTGAGGCGGCACTGTCACACCCTCATTTTTCAATCAAATTGATTGAAATTTTGGCCAAGCAATCTTCGACGAAGGCCGGACTTCGGTATTGCATTTCAGCTTGGTGGCTTAGAAATTAATTAATGACTTTGGTCATTACAAATCTGAAAATTGTAAAAAAGAAATGTTTTTTATAAAACGATCCAAATTTACGTTCATCTTATTCTTCATCATTTTCTGATTCCAAAAACATATTAATATGTTATATTTGGATTAAAAACAAGCTCTGAAAATTGAAAATTTATATAAAAACTATGATCAAAATTAAATTTTCGAAATCAATCTAAAAACACTTTCATCTTATTCCTTGTCGGTTCCTGATTCCAAAAACATATAGATATGATATGTTTGGATTAAAAACACGCTCAGAAAGTTAAAATGAAGAGAGGTACAGAAAAGCGTGCTATCCTTCTCAGCGCAACTTCTACCCCGCTCTTCTTGTCAATTTCACTGCCTTTGCCACGAGCGGTGGACTGAGTATACGGTCTTGCTGAAAAATTTAATTGCGTTCAGTTTCATTCTGTGAGTTCGACAGCTTGACTAAATGTTGTATTTTCGCCTTACGCAACTTGTTATTGGTTTTGGTGGCAGTAATGTTTCTTGCCAGGTGGATTTTAAAGAGTTTGAAGAAAAACTGCCGATTGCAATAGAGGTGTGTTATCACGTGCGTTTGTGAGTCTTTTCCAGACATACTACTGTTCTGTCTGCTGACTGTAGAATACTATATATATTTGCGGTGATGATAATTGAGCTGATATATACTTTTGATAACATTTTTGTGTACATTATTCTTCTTGAATCTATAGTAGAAAGATTAAAAAGTAAATTTTGGATTTTGTTTAGCTTGTGATATGTATTTTTTTCATTGTTAAAGGCACAGTGCGCCTCCCGTAAACCATCACGGATACTGTCAGGCTTTTACACACAGTACAAACACCCTTCCATTTGAAAGCTCACCAAACGGGAACATCCTAGGTGCCCTAAGTAAAGAGCGAGCAATTTTCAAAGAATTAATTATGCGGATTGTCTCAGAGACAATTGGACCGTGGTGCGTTTTGGCGCTAGACCTAACTTTTAAAATCTAAATAATAATTGACAGCTTGTTACACAAACATTCTTAAATCATCAAAGAATTATTTTTTCATCAAGACAAGATCAGTACAATTCGAAGTTTTGAAAGTTTGAAAAAAGAAACGCCCGGAAGCAGGGTCACGCAAGGTCGTGGTTCTTGTAGCAGACGACTGTTTATGCCTATCGCCAGTTCCTCTGAACAGTCAAAAGCCATTGCGAGAGTTCTTGTGAACCACAGCCGTTTGATTTGTGCATAGTCAGAGGTACATAATAACGTGCTATTGCAGATAAGCTCACAGCGAGTCGCATTCAAATTACTAACTGACGACTGCATTGTGAAAAAGGGAAACTGGATCACACGGGTTCACAATGGCTCAGGGGTAAGATAAACCACGCAAAAATAAATTCTTTGAAAATTGCTCGCTCTTTACGGAGGGCACCTAGGATGTTCACAAGCGGTGAGTGTTTAAATGAAAGGGTGTTTGTACTGTGTGTAAAAGCCTGACAGTATCTGTGATGGTTTACGGGAGGCTTCCTGTGCCTTTTTACCCTTTCGCTGCCTGTCGGAATAGGATGTCAGCTGACATCCTGGGTAACTTGCTTTAACGAGCAACAAACCATTCAATAGTTAATCGACAAAGAAGAAGTTCAGGTGTATTTGTTTATACATTAAGGGCTCTTTGTAAGTTGTCAATTTGGGTCAATACGGGCAATGCTTTGTATACAAACATTTACTGACAGCAAACAGATTAAATTGCTGATATTTTATTTCATATTTATTGAATTGAAATGTTTGATTTTATTTCCTATTTCAGACCATTGTGATAAGAGCTAAAGTATGACTCTTTCCTTGTATATTTACGTGATTGATTTTATTGCCAACATTTTCTCCAGAAACCCAAGTCAGCCCAAGTTTACAACTTCTGCCAGTTCTTTTGTATCAAATTTGCATGATTGGCAGGTGTTGTTTATCTCTCCAGAAACCCAAGTCAGCGCAAGATTACAACCAAATAGGCAACTTCTGCCAGTTCTGTGTACCCAAATTTCAATGGTTGATTGTGTATGTTCTTTTCTGCAGAAACCAAAGTTGTTACAATCTTACAATTAGATAGGAAATTCTGCCAGTTCTTGTGTACCAAGTGTGTACATGCCGCAAGTCTATCTTTTGATTGTGTGATTTTTTTTCCCCAGAAACCAGCACAAGTTTATAGCCAGATAGACAATTTCTGCTAAATGCGTACATTCCGTAAGCCTATCTTTTAATTGTGTGTGCTTCCCCCCAGAAACCCAAGTCAGCAAAAGTTTATAACCAGGTAGACAATTTCTGCTAAATGTGTACATTCCATAAGCCTAGCTTTTGATTCTGTGTGTTTTTTTCCCCCCAGAAACCCAAGTCAGCACAAGTTTACAACCAGATCGGCAACTTCTGGCGGATCAAGGGTAACACGCAGCTGTCTATCGAGTGTTTTCGTCGCGCCCTGTCCATCAGTCCTGACCACCCGGACGTCTTGCTCAACCTGGCTCGCGTGCTCTTTAACCTGCAGTACCTGGACGATGCGATTTCACTCACCCGCCGCTCGCTGCTCATGCAGCCCGCGCAGCACAACTCGTGGCTCCAGCACTACACACTGGGGGAGATTCTCAAAGCGTACGGACATTACCAGGAGGCCACGCTGCACTTTGGTCACGCCTTGGAATTGAACCCCGGGTTTCAGCCAGCCATCGCCCACCTGAGAGAAATGGAGGGGTCGCCGAGCCCGTCGGTGACGCAGTACACGCTCTTCATCATCCTCTTCCTGGTGCTTGGCGTGCTGTTTGGCGTCATCACGTCCATGGAGGCCAACTTTGACGACAGCGGCGAGGTGGTTAAGACTCAGCGTCACTTTAACCGCGCCATGGCCATGAGGTCCATCAAGCTCGGCATCAACCACCGACTCATTCGCATGCGCAAACTGAATTGTTGATTTTCCTTAAAGACGTTTCAATTTCTGAAAGTAGACACAGCTGTTCTGGAAAACTGAAGACTGTTTATACTGTCACATGTTCTTTTGTTGGGTCAGTCACCCCAAAAGTTAATTTGAACTTTAAAATTTGTTTAAAGACAAATGACAGTGATTAACCAAAACCGAGGCATCTGAAGACTGTTTTATCCTGTCACCTGTTCTTTTGCTGGATCAGTCACCCCAAAAAGTTAATTTGAACTTTAGAATTTGTTTAAAGACAAATGACAGTGATTAACCAAAACCGAGGCATCTGAAGACTGTTTTATCCTGTCACATGTTCTTTTGCTGGATCAGTCACCCCAAAAAGTTAATCTGAACTTTAGAATTTATTAAAGACAAATGACAGCGATTACCCAAACCAAGATGTCTCTTTTTGCCCCCCTCGTCCAAAGTAAAACCTCCAACGTCAAATTTACAGAAGACGTTGCAATGCGAATGGTTGCGTTATGTAAATAGTCTGTCACTTCTCCTGTACGTCTCTCAAAACTTTGAGAACCGAGTTTGTCTCGGTGTCAGCAGGAGAAAATGACTCATAGGGTCACCACTGGGCTGTGTATGCATGGGTATCATATATATGTATGTCATTCAAGTTTACACAGCCAGAGTATTCTTACACTAGGTATGCTACATGTACCAACAAAGTGAACCTGAGCTGTTGGATTTTTGTACAACACGGTTAAAATTCTTAAAGTTTGCTTAGAAATAGGGGGGAAACTGTTTATACTGTCACGTGTTCTTTCATGCTGCCATGCAGCTCCAAAAATGTTAAGCTGAAGTGCAGAGCAATACTTGAAAACTAAAAACTTTGTATACTGTCACATGTTCTTTCACTTATCCAGCTACAGAAAAGAAATACACTGAACTGGTGAATTTTTCAAAGACTTTGGAACAAAACAAAGGTTGAAGTTCTCACAAATGTACACAATGCTACCAGAAAACTGACCATTTTTTTCTATAATGTTGTACTGTGCGTTTTTTCTTTTCTTTTAGTTTTATACTAGGAAATTTTACAAACATAAAAACTTTTTACCCAAAATTTGATGGTATAGATAATTCAAGAGATGTGTTTATTCATCTAAGGGCAGGTCCTTTATAGTCCATAAAAACTTATTTCTCTTCTTCTCTTGTTTTGTTTTGTTCTGTCAAGTTGAACTTAAAGCCTTGAGATCTCAGGAAAACTGACCAACTGGGTTTTCTTGGTATACTATGAGACTGGTGATGGATGTCACTGTGATTATATCTTTAGGTCAGCAGAGCTATGGCATACCTATATTTGTGTATCACATTGTCGTAGTATTCCAGGAGGAAGCCACAGAGAAACACTTCCCTGCTAACATGCATGAGTTAGCACCGCTGCCGCTGGTCACTATTGAGTTAAATCAACATAACACCATGACTCTGCATGATGGGGGGTAAAAGTATTGCTTTTTTTTTGTAATCAAAATGTCGTAGTATACCCAGAGCATGTCACAGAGAAACACTTTCCTGCTAACAAACATGCATGAGTGAGCATAGCTGAAAACAAGTTACAACACAAAACCATACCTTGACGTGATAGGGGATAAAACTGTTGTAAACGTAATGTGTTTCTGGTCCACATGACGGAAACACACAGCAAGGTGCTCAAGGGTAGGTCGAGTTGTCTCTTCTTGCTAGGGTAACGTTTCCTTTGCCACAACGCAGACAAGCATCCTAACTGAAGCTTTACTGATTGTTTTTGTGTAAATCAATGACATTTAATGTTCCCCACCCCAGCTCTTAAAAAAACTAAAACAACCTTGAATCTACTGGTTTTTTTCTCACTTTCCTGGCCAAAAAATCTTTCATTTACGGATTGATTTATGCAAACCAACTTTGTCTCACTTCAAATATTGGTTCTTTGATAGATCTGCAAAGTACTGGCTGTAAAATGAACAGTTGTTAAAATATCTGAAAATGGTTACTTCTTCAGCATTGGATGATGGGAAAATGGTTTAAATCATTGTGTAGATGGGATTAGATATGGATGAAGCTTTTTTAACCTATGAAATATCACTGAGAGAACAAGAATTTATTTGAAGGTTTTCATAATGGTTCTATAGGTTTTCATAATACTGCACAAGCAGCATTTCACAACCATAATCCGAACTTCTTGTGATTTTAGTTTTTCACAAGCAAAGCAGTAGTAACACTATTTTGAACCAACGCATCGCACCACCTTTTTTGTTTTAATATATACATTACATAGTCTGAGGGTTGTAAAAAGATAAGGCTGTAAAATCATTACGAATCAGGCTCATCTTATAGGGTTTTGTATTGCTTTTTCCTCTTATTTGGTTACATTACACATCACTCGTGACAATTATCACCATTTCAAACTTGGTGACACTCGCACACTGTATAATTATTTAGTTTTTACAAGACACAGTGCACAGCTTATAAGTCATAGTTCAGCACATTTCACAGCAATTATCTCCCTTGCCTTGACTAGCTCTTTATTTTGTTCACCTTGTAAAAGAATAACATTTCTATAACAGTAGACAGGTGTTTAGTAACAACTCAGCACAAGTAGCATTCATGCAATAATCAGATGGTTTGGGGATCGTGTATCAAATGTTGCTTTGCATTAGGACATGGGTCATGTAGAGTGTACTGGTCTAGTAAACCTTCTATCAAGAGAAAAAGAACAAGAGGCGAAGCCTTCAAGGCTCACGTAAGAAATAGACAAACAGTAACACAAACTCAATCACTCCGTCACACATATACACACACACACACACACACACACACACACAGTAAGCATAGGTGAAACTGTGCAAGAAAGCGAGACACTAGATCTGCCAACTAGTCTCGGCCCGCTCACAATAACAATGACCGAGACTTTCAGTAATTCCTTCGCGTGACGTCTAACCCTCTTACGTCATAATGTGACGTCTTCAAATGTTAAAGTTTCTATCACACACGTCAAACACTTTTGACCGAGACATAATCTTCTTATGCGAGCTTTATCCATAGACTCGGAAATGTTAAAGTTTCTATCACACACACACGCACGCACGCACGCACGCACAGACAGACAAAAGTTAGCATCGCATAGGCTACACTTACGTGAGCCAAAAACCACAGCAGAACACTCTTACCCTACAGTATGTTGTTTCTACTCCTGATAGGCTGATTCATAGTGATTGTACAATGGTCTGGTGGACATTAAACAACAAACTACTATGATGTTTCTACTCCTGATAGGCTGATTCATAGTGATTGTACAATGGTCTGGTGGACATTAAACAACAAACTACTATGATGTTTCTACTCCTGATAGGCTGATTCATAGTGATTGTACAATGGTCTGGTGGACATTAAACAACAAACTACTGTACAATGGTCTGGTGGACATTAAACAACAAACTACAGCATGACATGCCATTTATCCTTGAGTTTCATCAGTGTACTTTCACATATAATGATTATGGTTAATAGCTCTGACTTCTGTGTGTATCTTTATCATGGTTGAGGGACATTACGGTCACCCATGTGTAACTGGTCACCGTATAAAATCTATGTGTAATACTACTAGATCTTAACAAGAACGTTTGAAAGTGTATGATGGCGTACTAATAACACAAGGGTTGCAATGAACACCACTGTATACTTGTTTCTATCAATAGTAGTGAATTGTCAACAAGAGTTTAAAATAAACACCACTGTATACTTGTTTCTATCAATAGTAGTGAATTGTCAACAAGAGTTTAAAATTACCCCCCGCGGGTTAGGGGGAGTCCCATATATTGGTTGGGACGAGAAAGAATTTACCCGATGCTCCCCAGCATGTCGTAAGAGGCGACTAACGGATTCTGTTTCTCCTTTTACCCTTGTTAAGTGTTTCTTGTATAGAATATAGTCAATTTTTGTAAAGATTTTAGTCAAGCAGTATGTAAGAAATGTTAATTCCTTTGTACTGGAAACTTGTATTCTCCCAGTAAGTTGCAAGCCCCTGGAGCAAATTTTTGATTAGTGCTTTTGTGAACAAGAAACAATTGACAAGTGGCTCTATCCCATCTGCCCCCTTTCCCCGTCGCGATATAACCTTCGTGGTTGAAAACGACGTTAAACACCAAATAAAGAAAGAAAGTGTAACGGACGCGTGCGAAGCATGTTTGAATCTTCGATGTTCAAATGTTGTGTGTACACTCATTTTTCACGAAAACACACCAAGTTTGTTTGAGAATACTCCAAGCGCAAAACAGGGGTTCCCAGGTCTGGATATGGCATGAGCAGGGATCGCGCTAGCTTTTTAAAAAACGCGTAAGTCATACGCAACGAAACGAAAAAAACGCGTCACGGACCAATATTTTTGCGTACTACGAAAACACGTACAGACACAAACAAAACACGCACGAAAGACTTAAAGACACTCCTTACCTAAATACGGCGAGTTTTCCTGTCGAACTCCGCGCACGCCTGTCGAATAACACCCCTGCTGTCTCCAACCTTCGGGCCTTGCGAGTTTGTTTCCCGCTCTAATACGACTAGACACACTTTCCGCCTTTTGGAAGCGCGAGATGGGAGAGCAGCTAATGTCTGTTTCATTATCCGACAAGACATTATCTGGTAATACCCTCGTTACGTTCGTTTGCGATACTTCGATGCAAAAAGAAACGGACTTTAGTTTTGACGCGCAGATTTCATGTGTGTCGTCACTTCTCGAGCCCTATAGTCAGTTTCAGGATCGGGTGATTATTAAGTCAGAGCAAAAGCGCTGCGTGAAGACAAGAAAAAGTTACAATAATTTTGCGTATGGCTTACGCGGCGCGGCGAAAAAAACGCGTCAGCGACTTTTAAAATGCGTCAAATACGCAAAAATCGTGCGTAAACGCGATCCCTGCATGAGGGATATACTCCACAGCATACTGCAAGTTGAAGAATGGGAATGTGTAGCATGTTTTCTCTGGTTGTGCTTGTTTCACAAAGCTGTACAGTGGAAACCCTCTTTTAACCCTTAGGCTGGTTGTCGCGACATAACGCGCTACTTGACCTATACTGTCACCTGGTTGTCGCGACATAACGCGCTACTTGACCTATACTGTCACCTGGTTGTCACGACATATGTCGCGCTACTGGCTCAGCTTCCGATTACCTCCCATGGATGCGAAAACCTATATGACCGTTTTTCTTTATTTTTCTCTCTGTTAATTCACCAGTGGCTATGTAACATGTGTTAGAGAATTGCACCAGTGTAAGGGTCAAGACCTTCACAAGTCTTAGAAAGTCAGGTCTTAAAAGGGAGCGGGTCTTAAAACGGAGGTCAATTTGCAGAGGTTTTCAACAAAACATTTGAGAAAGGAGGGTCTTAAAGGAAGTCTGAAATTGTGGGGGGGGGGGGGGGTCATAAAAGGGGGGGGTTGCACGGTACTGTTGTGTGGCAAGGTATATGGCACTGTTTTCACACTGGAGTACACTGCTACCTGCCATATGGCAAGGTATATGGCACTGTTTTCACACTGGAGTACACTGCTACCTGCCATATGGCAAGGTATATGGCACTGTTTTCACACTGGAGTACACTGCTACCTGCCATATGGCAAGGTATATGGCACTGTTTTCACACTGGAGGACACTGCTACCTGCCATATGGCAAGGTATATGGCACTGTTTTCACACTGGAGTACACTGCTACCTGCCATATGGCAAGGTATATGGCACTGTTTTCACACTGGAGTACACTGCTACCTGCCATATGGCAAGGTATATGGCACTGTTTTCACACTGGAGGACACTGCTACCTGCCATATGGCAAGGTATATGGCACTGTTTTCACACTGGAGGACACTGCTACCTGCCATATGGCAAGGTATATGGCACTGTTTTCACACTGGAGTACACTGCTACCTGCCATATGTGCCCTTCGTATTGAGGGAACATGTCCCAATAAAGGTTGTCTTTTCTCCCGTTGTCTATTGACTAGACCAAAGTATACCTGTCATGAGAAGACACCTGCAATGGGGGGACACTGTTGGCTGGTCCTAAGGGTGTCCCTCCACCACAGGTAGCACTGTACCGGGTTTTCACAGTGGGTTGCTGTATGGTTTTGATGGCTGTGTTCATGAGAATGATGTTTTGAAGAGTGAGATTTTGTTGCATGTATTTTGAATGCTGTGTTTGTAAGAGTGAGATTTTGTTGCATGTATTTTGAATGCTGTGTTTGTAAGAGTGAGATTTTGTTGCATGTATTTTGAATGCTGTGTTTGTAAGAGTGAGATTTTGTTGCATGTATTTTGAATGCTGTGTTTGTAAGAGTGAGATTTTGTTGCATGTATTTTGAATGCTGTGTTTGTAAGAGTGAGATTTTGTTGCATGTATTTTGAATGCTGTGTTTGTAAGAGTGAGATTTTGTTGCATGTATTTTGAATGCTGTGTTTAAAGAGTGGGATTGTGTGTGCATGGTTTCTGTGACTGCGTTTCTCAGAATGAATACACATGTTGATATGAGTGGGGCTCTGTTGGTTGTGTAGGAGTAGTGGAATGCAGCAAGTTCAGACTTCGGTCTTGGGTGGTAAAGGCTTCAAACTGCTTTGAATACAGTGGATTGAAACAGAAATTAGGAGTAGAAAGCTTTAAAACAAACAAGAAAGCAAAGAAACAATGAAATCTAATCATCCAAGGAACTGTCTGTCTCTTTTTTTTTCTTTGTACACAGATCTAAGGGTATGTGTATCATATCTGACTAGTTTGTGTGAGGATCAACACGCATTGAGCTCATTTGAATCTCTCCGTTTCGTCATTTACAACAAACGTACCAAAATGATTCTTGGTGAAAATATGTTGAGAACGTTGAGTAAAAGAAATCACAGAATTTTGATTATTGCATCTTGTAAGCAATGCATGCAATTTTCTCAAGCTGCTGTGGTATATTGTAGTAAATTATCACAGCTTCACATAAAGAGCTGCAACAGTTAAGGTGAATGTTACTTTACAAGTAATTTAACTGCTTTTCAAAAAGAACGGAAAGGTGCTTGGATTGTTATGTGTTAACAAAAAATACCATCATTTATCTGTTTGGGACCACTCCAATCCTTGTTGAGTTAAATTTAAAACCAAATTGCTGCGGATTTAGAAAGGTGGCTTGGGGGAAGGGTGGGGTGTGCTAGGGAGGTAGGGGGGGGGGGGGGGGATTGTTTTTGGATGGGCGACGTTCCAATCATAGTGATCAAGATCAAATCAACATTGCAGAATGTGTTTCACTGTGTCAAATGTCATTCATTGCTTTGAGTAAATGCCTACACTTAGGCAAGAAGATTTGGGGGGGGGGGGGGAGAGGGTTGATGATACCGATACTGTCCATGGGTTTTATCAAATGATGTTTTCTTTTAGTGCTCTGTTTGTATCTTGAATGAATTTTGTGATCTGCATACCTCTGAATATATAAGAAATTACTGAACAAAGCAAGACATTCTACTTACTAATGTGATATCTTTGGCAACATTTTTTAATTGATCTGGACTTTTTTTAATTGACATTGTTCTGGACTTTTTTTTGCTTTACAAGGTTTGACATGATTTCTTGATTTAGTCAAAGATCCAATGTTACCAGGAAAACCTTGTCACACTAAGAGAAGCAATCTTTTTCTTTTCAATTTTATGTGGACCATTTCCTTGGCAAGGGGTTAAATTTGATGCTATACTTGCCAATTTGTCAGCACTTTTTATATATTTTGTGGGAGGGGGGAAGACAAATTTGGGAAAGGGGTGCTTTCTGGTGGTATAAACTTTATATTGGTGTCTTCCATCTTACTTTTACTAAACTAATGCATGCACTGTGGTGAATTTGTGTAAGATTTGATTGAAGGTGGGTCATTCATCCTAAAATATATCATTTAATCTTGTTAGATTTCTTAAAAACTCAGTTTTAAGATGGCATTATTTTCTTTAATATGTTAAAAAAATTTTCACTTTTAACTTTTTTGTTTTTCAACTCTTTATTCTTTGTAAAAAAAACCTAAAAACTTTTCTGTTATGAGCCAAAATAACAGTGACCCAGATAACTGAACCCCTTGTTGAAAGAGAAGTTACTGAGCTTCGTAGTTTGTTACGTTTGGTCAAAGATTTGTTGAATTGTTTCTGTGCCAAAAACTGAAGTTGTGCTGAGCACTGCTGTTCGTGTACCTGTAAAAAAGAGCCATTCCTGGCAACAACCAAAACAAAACAAAATTAAAAAAAGATGTCAGCTTGGAAACCTAAAATTGCATGCATTTATCGTGAAAGTTGGAGCTGCAGGCTTGAGATTGAGATTTGTTGGTTACTGGTGATTCAAGTACTACAAGTAATTAGTTTTCTTTTTTTGTCTTTTTTTTTTTATCTTTTGCTTTTTGACTCACATGCGAAGCAAAAGTGAGTCTATGTACTCACCCGAGTCGTCCGTCCGTCCGTCCGTCCGTCCGTCCGGACGTCCGTCCGTCCGTCCGGACGTCCGTCCGTCCGTCCGGAAAACTTTAACGTTGGATATTTCTTGGACACTATTCAGTCTATCAGTACCAAATTTGGCAAGATGGTGTATGATGACAAGGCCCCAAAAAACATACATAGCATCTTGACCTTGCTTCAAGGTCAAGGTCGCAGGGGCCATACATGTTGCCTAAAAAACAGCTATTTTTCACATTTTTCACATTTTCTCTGAAGTTTTTGAGATTCAATACCTCACCTATATATGATATATAGGGCAAAGTAAGCCCCATCTTTTGATACCAGTTTGGTTTACCTTGCTTCAAGGTCAAGGTCACAGGAGCTCTTCAAAGTTGGATTGTATACATATTTTGAAGTGACCTTGACCCTGAACTATGGAAGATAACTGTTTCAAACTTAAAAATTATGTGGGGCACATGTTATGCTTTCATCATGAGACACATTTGGTCACATATGATCAAGGTCAAGGTCACTTTGACCCTTATGAAATGTGACCAAAATAAGGTAGTGAACCACTAAAAGTGACCATATCTCATGGAAGAAAGAGCCAATAAGCACCATTGTACTTCCTATGTCTTGAATTAACAGCTTTGTGTTGCATGACCTTGGATGACCTTGACCTTGGGTCAAGGTCACATGTATTTTGGTAGGAAAAATGTGTAAAGCATGTGAGTCGTATGGGCTTTGCCCTTCTTGTTTTTAGGTGGGGGGGGGGGGGGGTGCTGTTGAAGTTCTTTTTGTTTTTGTTTTTTGTCAATCGTTTAGGCATCAGCCATCTGCTCCATGTTTGGTATTTTTACTGATCCAGGTGAATTTATGAATAGAACTGACAGATTTGTACATTGCATGTCAACAGGTTTAACGTGTTTGAATGAGTAAAATAACGGTGCTCTTCCTCCATATTTCTTGTGGTAACAGCTAGTTTTTATCGCCCGATATTTTGCGCACACACACTTCCATACAACACAGACAGCCTTGGTTGTTATATCTGTAGTATTACCATTCTTCCCATGTACAAAACAAGTTACCGTAGATTGATTGTTAGTCTACCATTTTATTATTCTTTTTTCTCCCCTTCAATGCATTAGCATGTGTGCAGACTACAAACCAAGTCATTTACAATAAATGAATAAATCTTACGTTCGACACAACCCTGAGGGTTTGTGGTTGAATGTAGACAGCGGTTATGACGAGTCAAATCGTTCTTTGTGCGTGATTGTGTGTGAGAAAGAGAGATAAAAGTGTGTGTGTGTGAAAGAGGCTAGAAGTGTGAGTGTGAAAAAGAGATAGAAGTGTGTGTGTGAAATAGTGATAGAAGTGTGAGTGTGAACAAGAGATAGAAGTGTGAGTGTGAATGAGGGCTAGAAGTGTGAGTGTGAAAAAGAGATAGAAGTGTGTGTATAAAAAAGAGATAGAAGTGTGTGAGTGAAAAAGAGATAGAAGTGTGTGTGAAAGAGGGCTAGAAGTGTGAGTGTGAAATAGAGATATTATATAGAAGTGTGTGAGAGAAAAGAATGAGGGAGACACTATAGATTGCTTTCAGCAGCACTTAATAAAAGTATGAGAAAAATCATGATGTGCTTTAATAATTGTAACTACTAACATTGAATTTTAGCTGATTCCTGTAAAAAATAAAATAAAAAAAGGAAGATAATGTTTCCTGTAAAGTTAATTAACCTGATGTGTCAACACATCTACCATTTAAAACAGCACAGAGACATATATGTACATAGCTGGAAACGTCTACGATTTGCATGCAGTATCAACACAGGCTGGCACGCACACACACACACACTGAAGCACAGTGTCCGCTGAGCTGTCGTGGACCCTAGTGTAAGGGAGGGAAATCGAGCCACAATTGTCCCACGAAAGACAACTCCCACTGTTTACTAAATTCAAAATGGCGTCCAGTGATAACCCGAATGTGAACATTTCAAATAATACTCAAATAACGACTATTCAGGGAGTTCCATCAGTTACACAACAGCTGCAGGATAAATCAGCTGGCGTACCGCTCAGTGATTTTGTTTTGCAGCTTGAAGATTATGCTCCAACCGTAAGTAATTTCGTTTGCAAAAAGCAGACTGTCATTCCCACTAGGCAACTAGGCACCTCAGGCGGAAGGTATCGTTCACTGGACCTTCCGCCTGTGCTAGGCACTACCAGTGCCGTACCAGTTTCTGGTTTCTACTAAAATCTCATTTTACTTTTCGATTTTAGTTTGCTTCATTACCAGCAGGTCATCAGTTTTACTGTCCAAGGAAACACTTCAATGTTTCTGTTTCTGGCCTATCTAAATCTAATTGCTATGAATAAGTGTTGCAGAAGGGTGCATTCACCCTTCCTTGTAGGTGCACTTCCTCAAGTTCCTGTATAGTACCCGGCGAAAGAAACGCAACTCATTCGCACCAACTGTTGCAAGTGATTTTTCGTCATTTTCAAATGGTCGTAAAATATCAACCAGATAAGGTACACAAAAGGAAGACAGATTTGTGGAGGATATTTTACTGGCTGTACTTCTTCTTCTTCTGCGTTCGACGGTTGTGTCTAGGGTCGTAGTTCCGCTGCTGTCGTGAACTGGAACGTCGCTTTCAGGTCTTCTGACGTTCCCCAGAGCTTGGTCTCCAGTGTAGCTCCTTCTGGCCAGATCTGGTTCCGCAGCAGAGTGAAGTTTGTGCATGTATTCAATACATGTTCTACTGTCTGGTCGGCCGCCCCACAATCGCACAATGCCGACTCTGCTACGCCGATCCTTTTCAGGTGCGCTTTAAAGCCGCAGTGCCCTGTATGCAGCCGGAAGATGGCAGTCTGCTCTGCACGGCTGAGGCGGTGGATGGGGTCTTGGTCTGGCTTGTAGCCTCCGTTTCTTTCTTTGAATGCTGTCTTCCAGCGATGCTTGATGAGGGTTTTGGTCTCTCGGAAGGACAGGCTGTACAATTAGTGCTATATATTAATTATTATTAAATCCTTTTCTTTGTTTATCTTTTCATAAACTGTGTTATACAGGGTAGGGGTCAAGTGAGTCGTGGATGCAGGAAAACGTGTCACTTTGACATGCTACAAAAAACAGAAAAATGCATTTTTTTGACAGTTGTGGAGGAAATTCATCTCTCAACATGATCATTTAAAATGAATTATTCGCCAAAGCGTAACATAATTACAAAAATGAACATAGATCACCTAGACGGTGTTAAAAAGGGTTGTTTGGGAAAAGCTCCTTCGCACGGAATCAACGTTATGAATATGAATTGTTTTAAAGCAGATGGGTTTTTTTGTGTTTTTTTTCTCCACAACTGTCCTTACCTGTTTGAAAAATATGCATGTTTACGAATTTTGTAGCGTGTCAAAGTGACATGTTTGCCTGCAATCACGACTCGACTGACCCCTACCCTGTATAAGTTCACAGTTTTAGTTTATGAAAAGGTAAACAAAGAAAACGATTACATAATATGCACTAATCGTACAGCCAGTAAAATATCCCCCACGAACCTGTCTTCCGTTTTTATGTACCTTATGTGGTTAATTTTTTACCACAATTTAAAAATAACAAAAAATCACTTGCAACAGTGGGCGCGAATGAGTTGCGTTTCTTTCGCAGGGTACTGTACATACAGGGATGTTGCTTCAAATTCATACCTATAGGACAAATGTCCTAGCTCTTCTGCATCAATAGGACATTTGACCGCTTTCAGAAATTTCAATAGGACGTCAGAATTTTTCATTTTCAAGAATGACGCTCGCTGTGTTGAACTTTGGCAGGCTTTAGTTTTAGTTTTCGGTGGCATAACTCTGCGCTTCGTCAAAATGTCTCAAACTGAAAGCAAAAGCAGACGCAAGACTTAGTTGGAGTTGTCTCCCATACTCCTAACTTTAATGTGCTGCAGACGGGTGTCACCCAAACTGCACAACTTCAGTGCACCTGTACGCGAGAGTGCTTGGTCGCCTTTTGAAAATGTTTATCTTGAAAGGAACATTAACGAATATCGCGCTGTCCGAAGGAATTGAGTTCGTATCGGACAATGCCAGCACTCAGCTCAAAACAATAGGACATCTGACCGCCATGCGGCTATGTGAATCGGACATTTGAGCCTCTTAATCGGTCTATTTCCGATGCCTAACGACATCCCTGTTGTTGCGGCCCTATGCTCCACAGGGAGTCTACATGAATAAGTCAAGTAAGTCAACGACATCCCTGTACATGGCCCAAAGTCAGAATAGGTGTCCATTTTTGTGACATACAAAATCAATTTTAAAAATGAACATTTTCTTTGTTTTGAAAATAGAGATGTATTTTAGAGCATAAATACGCAAGGAACAGCTATGATTTAAGAAAACTCATGTTTGATCACTTCACAGATTCAGGTTTAAAAGTTTGCAGGAGTTCATAACTTCACACCGTCACAAAATTTAGACTTGTTAAATCATTGTTGCTACATGTATTGGGTCTGTTTTAGACATCTGAGCAAATTGCTACAGCAAATTACTTTGCATTTCAAGCAAGTTAAACTTGTTTTGGCCACGCATGATGCAGATGTGAACTCCATTAATGGGAAGTTCATAACTTCACATAATTTACTTTTATTGGTATAATAAATTTAATTTATACAGGCAGGAAACAATTTGTTTTGTTTTTTAATCTGAAAAAGGTGAGCTGGAACATGAAGGTAATTTTTGACTCACATGCGAAGCAAAAGTGAGTCATGTACTAACCCGAGTCGTCCGTCCGTCCGTCCGGAAAACTTTAACGTTGGATATTTCTTGGACACTATTCAGTCTATCAGTACCAAATTTGGCAAGATGGTGTATGATGACAAGGCCCCAAAAAACATACATAGCATCTTGACCTTGCTTCAAGGTCAAGGCCGCAGGGGCCATAAATGTTGCCTAAAAAACAGCTATTTTTCACATTTTTCCCATTTTCTCTGAAGTTTTTGAGATTCAATACCTCACCTATATATGATATATAGGGCAAAGTAAGCCCCATCTTTTGATACCAGTTTGGTTTACCTTGCTTCAAGGTCAAGGTCACAGGAGCTCTTCAAAGTTGGATTGTATACATATTTTGAAGTGACCTTGACCCTGAACTATGGAAGATAACTGTTTCAAACTTAAAAATTATGTGGGGCACATGTTATGCTTTCATCATGAGACTTATTTGGTCACATATGATCAAGGTCAAGGTCACTTTGACCCTTATGAAATGTGACCAAAATAAGGTAGTGAACCACTAAAAGTGACCATATCTCATGGTAGAAAGAGCCAATAAGCACCATTGTACTTCCTATGTCTTGAATTAACAGCTTTGTGTTGCATGACCTTGAATGACCTTGACCTTGGGTCAAGGTCACATGTATTTTGGTAGGAAAAATATGTAAAGCATGTGAGTCGTATGGGCTTTGCCCTTCTTGTTGAAGATGAAGTGTGGAGAAGATTTTTTGGTTATCTGTATTATTTATAGAAATTAATATTGTCACAATTTTTTCACAGCAAATATTGGCATAAGTTATCATTAAATCTACAATTTTGCTGTTTTTGTGCAAAATGTGCTTGAAAAGTACCATCAAAAGGATTTCAATACACCAAAATGTTTGTCTGACTCAAAGAGTTGGCAGAAACTGAAAGTTTTTTTAGAATGTCCTAGGAGTTCATAACTTCACACCGTGACATCACAAACTATGGCTAATTCAAACCAAAGTAAGAAAGTGCATATGTCATCTTATTTTCTCTCCAGCTACTCTTTGTAATCAACATACAACTAAGTAATAAAAGTAAAACATTTGTGAAAACAAACGATAACAAAAATCATAAAATGTGAGCGTGCGCATAACTTCACAAGAATTTTTGTTATGTTGGTCTCTAGTACAGTTACTGTATAATATATTTGCAAAACAATGACAAACTGAGAACACAGAGTTATAGTATAGGCTAAAGCTGCACTTATATTACAAAATCAGATTTTAATTGCCAAAATAAAACAAATTGTTTGAAACTTGTGAAAGTTCATAACTTCACATCAATCACACATTTATACTAAAATAACTAACTAAAGTCTCTTGAAAATAATTCTAAACAACTTAATGATTTACTTAACCAAACTCAGTCATGAAAACTGTTACCGAAATCATTATTTAGTTAGTGTTTATGTCAGCTGACTGTGTGTTCATAACTTCACATCATTTATTTAACTGAAAAGCTACGTACTAAAATCTGCTGGTAAATTAAAATAAAAATGACATCAAACTGTAACAGCCTACTCTGGAGAAGAGCAGCACATCATTTGAGGTAGTGATTTAGTGTAGTAAATTAATTATTGTGTATAAATCATACTCATGGCATGTGTTCATAACTTCACACCGTGGGGCTGAGGGTCAGTTGATGTGAAGTTATGTACACCGTGCAGTCAACCCAGATTCATGCTGGAATTATCAAAATGTAATTATGAGGGTTGATATTCAGAAAACTTCTTACAAAATGTCCAGATAAAGTCAAATGTACTCTTTTGCTATTAACAAGGCATTATTTTAAACACGCCCTTGAAAAATGAGCTTGAGTTATGTGAAGTTATGAACTTCATGACAAAACGGCTAAGTACTTCAGAAAGAAACAGTCAGCAGCCAGTAGATTCTTTTTGTGATGAAAATCATGGTACAGTGTAATTTGGAAACTGAAAATAGTCATTTTACATATATTTTGGGTTTTGACATGAGTTAGTAACTCTCACATAAAAATAGTGCGCAAGACACAGAGAAAATGGCTAACTAAAGCATACTGCTTGACTTTAGTGACAAAAATTGCTTAGTATCTAAATCTAATGTACTTTTATATGCAAAATTGCTGTTCCACTACAACCTTAACTTTCATGGCTAGCATTTAAGGACAAAAAACACTCTCAGTGGAGATAGTAGGAAAGTTCATAACTTTCTCACAAGAATTTTTTATTTCTCAATTACTCAAACACCAATGAATGAACTTGATGCAAACTTTCAGTGTGACTGCTGCTAGTGGATCCAAATGCATTACAAAGCTAGGTGTTCCCCAACCAGTCAATTTACTCTTTTTATAAGGCAAAAGGTTGGAAAGTTCATAACTCTTTTTTCACAAGAAAATCTGCACGTAAACTATGCAAAAACAAGTCAAACAACCCTTTTTATGTTTTATACCTCTGCAAAACATACTGTAAAATACTTTTTTACAAAAATATATCAGGTTTCAATCTTTAATTATTATTTAGAGCTGATCAGTGAACAAAATTGAAGTCTTACGGAAATAGTTATGAACTTTCTGTGAAATTTTGTCTCCCCATTTTCTGCAGGCTCACTGACAAAATTCAAAAACTTTGCTTTGTCAAAGGTACATTTGAGTTTTACTGGCTCAGTGAAAAGTCATTCATGACATTCTGTCCCATAAATATGACAGAGATAAATGCGCAAAACACTGGAGAAGATAAGGAAGAGTTACTGGGAATAGATGTACAGAAAAACCAAAATCGGTTCAGCGCTGCGCGCTGAGAGCGCGTGTTGAAAATTTTCATCGACCAGATTGTGTCCGGGGTCTACCTGAATATGCCCACCAAATTTGAAGCAGATCCATCGAGAACTTTGGCCGTGCATCGCGAAGTGACAGACAGACAGACAGACAGACACAAGCCGTATAGATATAGATACATGTATGTGTATTCGGGTTGCTAAACTTGTAACTTCACTTTTCTACTTCTACTTCTAGTTCTACTTCTAGTCCTGTCTCTGAAAGTCTTTTAAAAGTTCTGTCAAGTGGCTCCAAGTTTAAAGAGTTTGGAGTCTCCTGTCTTCAAATGACCATGAAAAAAACAAATCAAGATGACTGATTCATTGTTTTATGTGCAGATTCCAGACTCTGTCACTGCATACTACCTCAACAGAGCTGGGTTTGAAACATCCGACCCAAGAATGTAAGTAAAGTACTTGCTTTTAAAACTATTCATGTGGTGCATGCACATATCCCCACCCTCCCACTCAGAGTCAAACATGCATAATAATGAATCATATCATAATTAATCATGTACTGTGGTGAACGTTATGGAATTTTTCAGTTTCGCAATGCTTTAAAAATCCCTGGTAATGTCATATTCATTTCCATTGCTAAGAGCTGTTTTATCTGACAAAAAGTGATATGAAGCTTTTATTTTATTTGTTATTAAACTTAGAAATACTTGCCTGTAGCGTAAGCGTACTGTTGAAATTGCTGGGTTTTGTTTCAGTATTCGGCTGATCTCTTTGGCTGCCCAGAAGTTTGTGTCGGACATTGCCAACGATGCTCTGCAGCACTGCAAGATGAAGGCTTCAGCAGGGCAGAGCTCCAAGAAGCAGGGAAAAGTATGGTGCACCTTTGCTTCCTTTAGTTACTCTTGTATTATTACTATGAGTATGAGTATGAGAAGTAATGCCGAAATACTTGTTTCTTGAAAATGTGTATTGAAATGCGTGATTTTGAGTTTAAGTTTAACTTCATCTTCATACTCATAGCACCCAATTTATCCAGATAAAGAAATGCCTTTAACTTTGCTTTGCCAATTGCGAAGTAAATGTAAGGTGAATACTTATAAGTAATACTTATATTTAATTTGTAAAAGAAATCAGGTCATGAACTATGAGTATGAAGTATCATCATTCACACTTGAGTCAGTGAGTGAGTGCAACAAATCAACATTTGCTAGGGTACTGCATTCATGATTATGAATTGTACTAGCCTTTCATTCATGTCTCAGATTTTACTTCCTGGTTTGAGCTTTTAATTTTGAGATTTGTAGAACAAAAACGAATTGTGTTCATTATTGCAGTGGCAGAAATGTTTCCTGCCTTTCAAATCTCATAATTCAGCAATTTTAACATACCATTACTCACTTCAAAATCGCATTTGTAGAAGTTTGCTGTTTTGTTGATATTTACAATTGTTAAAACTATAATTTTATAAAAAGTCTCCATTTTTGCCTTATTTCAAATTTTAAGTTTAGCCTATGTATTGATCCACTGTGTGTGTGTTTGTGTATGTGTATGTGTATGTGTGTGTGTGTGTGTGTTTGTGTATGTGTATGTGTATGTGTGTGTGTGGTGTGTGTGTGTACAGACTGTAACAAACTTTGACAGTTATATATTATTATATATATATCTCAGAAACTAAATACCTGAGATGCACTGTTTTGTTAAAACTTTTGCTTTTATCTGTTCACAGGACAAAAAGTTTACCTTGACGATGGAAGATTTAACACCAGCGATGGCGGAGTATGGAATCAATGTGAAGAAACCGTGCTACTTCATATAAACACTGACCTCATCTTGTGGTGGATTGTTATGGAAACACACATGCTTACTGCTACCATTTCTGGGTAGCAAGTACAGTAGATAGTCATCTAAACAACAAAATGACAGTGGGTGAGACAAGCAAAGTTAAAAAACAAAAGAATTCTGTGCTCGCCAAGACAGTGACAGTTCAAACACAACTTTTAAATATTTCCATGCAGAGGCTTCTTCAGGACACGAATAAAATAACAAGAGGCGAAGCCTTCAAGGCTCACGTAAGAAATCGACAAACAGTAACACAAACTCAATCACTCCGTCACACATACACACACACACACACACACACACACAGTAAGCATAGGTGACACTGTGCAAGAAAGCGAGACACTAGATCTAGATCTGTCTGTCTGCATGTAGCCTACTTACAGGGACACGACTGCCAACTAGTCTCGGCCCGCTCAAAATAACAATGACCGAGACTTTCAGTAATTCCTTCGCGTGACGTCTAACCCTCTTACGTCATAATGTGACGTCTTCAAATGACGAAATGTTAAAGTTTCTACCACAGACATACACACGCACAAACAAACACACACACGCACAGACAGACAAAGTTACGATCGCATAGGCTACACTTACGTGAGCCAATGGGAACCAAAAAGCAACAGCACACAGAACCACAAAGTAAACCAAGAAGAGAGATGGAGGGAAACATAAAGGGAAGGAACTCGAGCAAAAGAAGGAAATTACTGTACAGGGGAGAGAAGTGGTTAGAGGATTCGAGGACACGCACGCCAAATAACAGTAACATGCACATACACCATGCTAATAAATATTCATCTGGTTTGGAGGTACAGGCACTCTAACATTTCTGCAGAAACTCTGTATTTGATGCATCAAACTCATTTGCTTTGGCACTGAATTTGCGATAAAAAGTCCGGGAATTTGACTGCAGGTGGAGTTAAGGACAGTTTATTATCTATTGAACATTGGATTTTCCTTTTTTGAGCCATGTGACGTCAGAGTCCGACAAAAATTCATATTAACGCGGCCAGGCAAGACTGCAAAATAGTGCATGTTCGTGCACCTTTAATCGTAAAAACTAAAAGGAATTCTAGCCGGAATCGATCGATACATATTAAATGTTATTTGTATTTTTGACCAAAATATGACATTTTAAACAGATCTCGACAGTCATTGTTCATCTCGAGGAACACCGACTGTCTCGAGCTGTGTAATATGTCATATTTTGGTCAAAAATACAAATAACGTATAATGGCTCAGCCTGGTCTAGTGGAGCCAAGTTTGAGACTTTGGAAGCACAGGTGGGAGACGCACACATACATTGAAGGACATTGCCCAGGCTTGGCAATATGCTTTGCTCTTCTTCTCTCAAACATTACTAAAACACCCGTGCATCTTTTTTATGCTGTGAATAACACTTCTTTCTGTGAAACTCAACTGGTGAGGAAAAATAGTTGCAGTTTAATGTAATGTTTTGGTGTAGTGATGCCTATTATTCAATTTGGAAGATGTTTGTTTTCTGTGTTCAGGAATGTTGTTTTTTGGGGGATGAAGTGTCTGAAAGCGCATTACAGAGAGAAAGAGAGAGGCAAAAAGAGGAAAGAGACAATGTGTTAAAAAGAGAGAGTGAGTGTGCAAATGTGAGAGAGAGAGAGTATGTGTGTGTGTGTGTGCGTTAGAGAGTGTTTGCAAAAACAAGAGATTGTGTGTGTGCACACTTTCAGTCCGTCGTGTGAACCTGTACGCGTGTACATGTATTCCCTGTGTATATATTGGGAATCACCTGTGACAGCTGTGTAACTGTACACTGCGTTGTCAGGGTGACACTAAGGCCAAAAAAAAAAAATTGTCTGTTTAGGGTAACCCGACCGACCCTATCGATTTGGCGCCGACCCAAAAACTTTTTTTTGATTTCAAAAAAAAAAAAGAAAAAAAAGAGGTAAAAATGCTAAAAAGAGACATTTGGCGTTTCTTTCTCTCCCTTTCTCTCTGTTTTATTTATACATTAGTTTTGAAACATGTAATCATCAAATATAAGAAGTGAATGTTCAGCCAACATAGCATTTACACACACACACACACACACAAAAAAAAAAAAAAAAAAAAACCCTACCTACCTACCGACCCTACTTTTTTTGGTCATGTTACCCTAAACAGACAATTTTTTTTTTGTGGCCTAATGTGTGATTGTATCCATTTTGATATCAGAGGACAGACTAATAAACTTCTGCATGTAATCTATCATCAGACATTTGTTTATGTGTGTGTGTGTGTCTTTGTTCGCGTGTGTGTGTGTGTGTCTTTCTTCGCGTGCGTGTGTGTGTGTGTGTGTGTGTGTGTGTGTGTGAACAGATTTCATAGGATATGAAACCCCTCTTGTAAGATCTCCAAAAATCAGAAAGTCAGATGTGTGACACAAACTTGCACACACGAACGCACGCACGCACACACACACACACACACACACACACACGCACACACACAAACACAGGGATATGCTTCGACATCGAACCTCTTGTGGTGTTCAATGTCTCACGAACACAGTGGGTTGTCGCACATTTACACACAGGTCTCCTTGCTAAAGTTGTGTTGGTGATTTCTGGCATCAGAATTTCAGTACATGATGCAGAACGCTGTGCATGGAGGAGAAAAAACATGACCGAACAAGGCATTTCAAACTCTTGTATCGGATTGGTAGACCGTTACACGTGCGACACAAAACAAGTTAGATTAAATCACACGATTTAGGATTTCGTGTAAGTAATTTCACACTGGAAAAGTAACGTTATATGGAGAATGTGTGTACCCTTGGCCGTTTAGGTTTAACGTCCTTTACCTGGTGACCTTGAACTCTGACCTTCGTCCTTGAATCCGAAACATCAGTGTGTTGGTGTGTTGCATCGTCATTTACACAGTCCGAGTTTTCGTCTGCACTTTCAAAGAAATCTTCTTGAGGTTCATCCAATGAATCCTCAATTGTAGTACCAGGGATATTCTGATCACCAGTTGAACGACAACGTCTTACTATAGTTTTGTTCACTTTTGCTGTCATAAAGGTCGTCCTCGCCGCATCTTGTTCGCCATTTTCTTTGTCTGCACGCTTTGAAACATTCTCAGACTTGATACTATTTCGACGGAGAAACCTCTGAATGTTTTGGACAAACTTCCAACGACTTCTGTTTGTTCTGGTCCTGTTGCTATTCGTGTCAGTAGCTGTCCCGAATCTTGATCGCGTGCTGATGGTTTCTGCAGAGTGTCTGCGGAAACAGTGTCGACTTTTACCATGAGAGGTTGAAGGAAAACACTGATCTGCTCCGTCGTGTAGTTTAGGGTCCACGGAGAACAGATCCCACACATCGTTGCTGTGGTTGTGTGATGCGTTGCGCTGGTGGTGATGACGATGAAGATGATGGCGATGATGGTTGTGGTGATCATGATGACTGGACGCGGGGATGCAACTCCCGCACGCTCTTCTCTTGTTGTCAGCTTCAGGATATTGAGCACACAGGCTGACAGGGTTGAGAACAGTCTGAGGATTGTCAGACCCGCTGTGTTGGAGTCTGCAAGTCTGACTATTATTTCCCCCTCTCTCAGGCGTTAAGCCTACCGCTTGGGCCTCAGCGACGGCCAAACCCGACCTCCGCGTGAAACATTGTGAAGTAGAAGCACCGGCAGCGGGCACAGACAGGACCACACCGCTTCTCTCCTCCCCATCTCTCTCGCACTCCTCCTCCATCTCTGTCTCTTCCCTGATTGTTAGCATTTCCGTGTTGCGTACTGCGCATGCGAGGCTCTTGCTGTTGCGACGCATGCGCTGAGAGGGGGTTACCCACAATCCCGTGGTCTGGCGACCGGACGAGAGCGTTGTGGTCCACGTGGAGGAGACAGGGTCGTCGTGGTTGGCGTTGAATGGCGGAGGGGGGCGGCCCGACAGGCGGCGAGAGATGCGGCACCAGAACTTGACGATTTCAAACCTGCCGCAGGAAGAATTTAGGAATTAGTGATGGATTTTCGTCGGTAAATAAACGGGGAAAATGTCTTTCTCTAAATTTTATACATACTGAGAGATAAAAATAAAGGTAGGTAGGCACGGAATAAGTCTGACAAACGACTAAACAAACACAAGCACACGCACGCACACACACGCACACAGACATGCGCGCGTACCCTCACCCCCCCCCCCCAACACACACACCCTGATTATCAAAAACTGCGTTTGTCTTCCAACTTGTTGACCCGGTTCATGAAGCCATATAGTATAAGTGGGTTCACACACACATAAACACACACACAAACACATACATACACAGACACGCACCCTCCGCACACACAAACACACACACATACATAAACACACATGCACCACACCCCTACACACACACACCCGCCACACCCCTACACAAACACACGCACACACATTCTAACACACATACACCTCCCCCCACCCCCAACCCCCACCCCCACACACACACACACACACTCAAGGTATTATTCAAAAGCGCGGTCCTCTCCCTTACCTGGTGACGCGGTTCATAAAGCCATAGATGAGCGGGTTCAGGATGCAGGACAGGAAAAGCAGGGCGGAAGTGGCCGCGTCTACAGATGGCGCCACGTGTTCCCCGCCCCATTTTAGCAGCGCCACCACGACAAAGAGCGTCCAGCAGACGAGATAAGCCGCGGCGATAAGCACCAGAGTCTTGACCGCCTTGCATTCCGTGCTGTGGGCAACGCGCTGTGTGAGGGGGTGGCCCGGGTCCTCTTCGTACGAGTCTGACGTGCTTGTACCCGCTGTGTTGCTGCCTGAAGAGAGCAAATTAGGGTGGTGTTGAGTGAAGAGTTAATGTCGTTCAAAATGGGTTTTAATTCAAGAAAGAAATGGTGTGTGTAGGTGTTAATGCTTGCGCGTAAGAAGCCCTTGACATTAAACGCTAAGCCAATTCAAATTGTTGCAGCTTTAACAGAAGGACAAGCAGAAGGAGGAAAAAGACATCGAAAAGGTAAATTAGACTGACAAAGCAGAATAAAAGCTAAATCGATCAAAAAGACAACAAATATACAATGCACACACACACACACACACACACACACACACACACACGTACATACACACACGCATACACACAAACACTGACACACGCTTACACACATACACACACACACTCACACACACTCACACACACACACACACACACACACACACACACACACACACACACACACATACACACTCACACACAAATCCTGCTCACCCACACACACACAGCACGCACCAGAAGTAGTAGTAGTGGTAGCCGTTGTGGTAGAAGAGGTGGTGGTGGCAGTGGACGACGGAAAGACCTTAGCTGACCGCTTGGTGTGGCCCAGGGCAGCGCGGAAGATGGACAGGTAGCACCAGCACTGGACCAGCAGTGGACACACGATAACCAGGGCCAGAAAGAGAGTGGTGTAGCCGGTGTCCGCCGCCCAGTCCACGGAGCACAGAGCCTGGGCCTCTTCCAGTCTGAAGGCGCCCCAACCCAGTAGCGGTGGCAGCCCCACTGAGAGGCCTAGGACCCAAGTACCTGTTGGGGAATTGAGTGGATGATAAATTGTGATCGACCTGATAACGAGAGAGAGCTGGGCGGGGTATGTGGTGAGGGTGGGGGGGGATGGGGTGGGGGTGGGGGAAGGGGAGATATTTTGAGAGAGGGAGAGAGACATATAGTTGGTGAAAGCAACAGTTTTGTCGGTGAGAGGTGCAAAAAGCGTAATTTCAAACCGAAGTTGCTGTCTCCTGCACCCTTTTAAATCTGATGTCAATTGGGCAAAGTCGCCGCACAAACATGTGGCACTGAATTTACGGTAAGGCACTAGCAGGTAAAAGTCCAAGGTTTAGGGTCACTTTTGATACGTTGACCCTCTTAATTCATCAACCACAAATGCGTGTGTAAAAATGAACACAGAAATCCAAAAAGTATAGGCTACTTTGACTCGTTTTTGGTTGTTCTGAATCGTTCCATCGCGCGCGCAGTCTTGGCTCATGACCTTGTGCACATACGTGTGCTACGTCACGAGCCTTGAACAACAAATATGGCCGGCTCAAGCAGTGAGGAAGACAAGTGGAATACGGACCGGTTTTCAGCCAGCCTGAGGTTTTAGCGTGCCCGTTTGAGCCTCTTCGTCGTCAAAATGCTGGCGAGGCCACAAGGAACTGCTTGAAACAGAGCCAGCATAAGCGGCAATACGAAATGGTATGTGATTCTCTTTGTTGTGATGTTGAAACACTAGTCCGTAGTCGCTACCTCGTGCATGCTAGATCGAAGTCAGGTGTGTTTTTCACAGATCAGTTGATGTGCTTCCACAGATCTGTAAACATGCAAAGATTATGGATTTATGCTATTATTTCAGGCATCTGGTGTTGTTTATTTTCCTATCTTTAATCAAGGATTTCGTCCTTGAACTGCCCAGTTTAGAATAAATGCTTCCACAGTGATGTTCACACGCGACTATCCTTATTTTCTCTTTCTGAGTAATTCTTCAGTCACACAACGAAACATGTAGACATCAAGTTAACATTGCGCAAAGCCTGTTTCTTGCGGACAAAACTGCAATTATCCTGGTATTTTTATTTGCGACAGTAAGACACATCGACACCACTAAACAGTGAAACCTTTTTGAAATGGCGGTGGGCTGCTTTCATGTGCTAATACTAGATCTAATAGTGATCCTGACATTTTTCTTGCGAAACGGTCAAAGGGAAGTAATAAATGAATTTAGTTTTTTTTAAACGAGCACACGTGATTTCCGATCTCAAACTAGATCTGAAATCATAAGATTTTCTGAGCAGTGGCGAAACGCTGATGGCGTGATATCGCAAGCCGTTTTGGAAGCAAATAAGCACTGTCAGTGTCAGACATATGCTGAAACACGATTACAGCAGTTCAAACTTTTTGATTATTGATTTTTAGGAGTACGCAATATCGGACAGTCACACTACAAAAAGACAATGCGTTAGTGCATAGATCGGTATTCTCAAACGTCACGAACACTGAACAGACAGTACGTTGCTACTATATATTTTACTGTATTAACAAAACCTCACAGTCCCATTAAAAATGTGTGGTGTGTGCCGAAAAGCAACCATATGAGATTCAGTCAGTGGGACCCTGAATCTACCTGGGGTTAAATCGGGTTATTGACTCTCATTGCATGAATTTTTAAACTGAATATATAGGCTACATGTACTACTGTTCGTGTTGTTTTTGTGATCCACTGCAATTTATGTGTATACCTTAGAATCTCAAGGTAATTTTTGAACGGGGCATACAGATGATGCATTTTGCCATGATCACAGAGTGATACGTGTATTTTGCTTATCAGGTGTCAGTGCAGAAACTCCAAGAGGGAACGAAATTCAAATATCTGGAAAACCTGGATGAGGAGATAGACAGCCTAACAGCACATCCTCCTATGTTTGCTCGGACATATACTACCTTCAAACTGCACACTATGCGTACACACAGGAATATGGACGACTCAACATTGATCAAAATGGGTAAGTAACACAACACAAACAGATGATTTCCATTATGATAGATTTATTTATCTGAAACTGAAAGTAAAATTGACAACAGAGTGTACAATTTGTTTTCAAATACGAAAATATCACATTGGGTTAAAAAACAAAACACACCATCATATATCATTAAAACTATTCTTTATTTCTAAACACATACATATCAGCATAGTTTATTCATGTAAACATCCTCATTTCGGTTCCCAGTCTATCTGAAATCAAGGTAAGATAATGCCAAAAAAATAGCGATCACACAGTGCTTCAGCATGAATTTGAAAACCTGCTCTACGTCACATAGACACAGCGTGTCTTATGATTCTATCCACCCTCTCCAAACAAACACGTACACGTTTTCTCTGGTACGAATGTCTTAAAAGCTCAAACTAAGCTGCTGTTTTATTCTGTCTTGCTTTGCAGGAAATACAGGCACGTCGCTTACCCATAACAGGCAGCTGATGCGCTAGCGAGTGGGGTTTCTAGGCAGAAGCATCAGAGTACCATTACCAACCTGTGCAGTCAAAACAATCAGAAATACTTTCCCAAACGGATGAAGAGTGGGGTTCAAACTCCCTGAGCTACAGAAGGCTGAAATATACTTTTACAAATCGTGTGACTGTGTTGAACTAGTATCTTTGGTTGAACAGATTCCTGCGTGGTTTGAAGATACTGAGTTGTCACGTGGTCCGGTACATGGTTCACATTCTGCAACATTTTGTTCCAGACTTTTTCCACTGTTGGTGTACTCCAGCATCAGGTAGTCAGTCCATGAGCCGGTCAGCATAGCTTGTGTCCAGTATTTTCCGTTTGCCTGTTGCCTGAAACATGGTTTTGGGGAAGTAACTAACGATCTCTGCACACATTTTAACATGTGAATAAAGAACAGAAAAGTTTGTCAAAAGTATACATAGTTTAATTTGCATTTACTTCAAGACCAGACTGTCTTTTCGTTCATTATTTCTTCATAAAGATTCTGGAAATTAACAAAATGTTTCCCCCTATCAAGGCCTCCTAACTTTTTTTTAAATGCAGGTCGGTATTTTGTCATCTGTGCATTACTACCTCTTGCCACCCGTGCGGTCATTGCCACCAGGTATCTCAACAATCAAACCGTCTATACAGGCATAAAGGCACGTCCTTTTCCAAAACAGGATTGCTCACTACACAGATCTGCGAAGACTTTTACATGGAGAAAAAAATCTCTTGACTTGAACATATACCAGGAATAAACATCCTGACTGGTTTTTGGAGCTGGATTTTTTAGGGAATGTTTTACACGTGTGGCGTTTAAGAAATTAATTCATAAAATTCTACATTCGCAAAGCCAAAGAGAGTACTCATACTGTTACAGAGTATTGAGTTCTGGTATTTTTCAAAACGGAAGGATGGCCACATCCCATGTAAAAGCCTGGTAAGATTTGAGATTTTGAACCCAATCGTTTACACGGGAAGGGCTGTCGAAGGGCTGTCCATTTAAGAGGAGGCATCCATGCCTGGATGAGAAATACACTGATAACACAGAAAAAGCACGAGTTTAACCTGCATATTCACAAAACTGGTTCAGAGGTCCGGCAAAGTTAGTTATTTTAAGAGAACATCACGAAGACCGAATTATTAAATTAAAGCCTTTCTGCAAGAATGTACATCTTCTATGAATTATATTCTAAAACGCCACATGTGTGATTCATTCCACACACAAAATCCAGCTCCAAGAAGCAGTGAGGCTGTTGATTATTGGTATGTGTTCAAGTCGACAGATGATTTTACCTGTGTAAACTGAGCCTTGGCAGATCTGATATAGTGAGCAAAGACCTGCATTTTTTTTAAACGTGTTCAGAGGCCTTGAAATGGTTAAACATTTTGTTTATTTCAAGTAGTCTTTATGAAGAAAAAAATAACAATAAGGAAGGCACATGGGTTGAAATGCAAATTACAGTAGATTCCTTTTGACGAACTGTTTATGTTCTTCTTCATGTGTTACATTATGCGTACGTAGATCGCAAGATATTTTCGAAAAAATTCATAGATAAGCCAATCTGCAAACGGACAAAAATTCACAATATAAATTTATGAAGCCAATAAATTTTACTCAAGAACAAAGCGTATGTGTTTGAGGTGATGTGCATGGGTATGAATGTTGAATGAGTCCGTCAAAGATACCCTCCATGTCGCCTCACAGTGGAACCTACCATTAAAATTATACCACCTTAAGTTACCTTGCTCTTTCAAATGTACTGCTTAAAACTTCTTGAACATGCAACTCTTGCTGTCTACCATAAAGACCATCAGGTCAACAACATACTCGTGAATGTTTTGTTTTGGTCTATGATTAAACATTTCAGAAAATACCCTTTTTTATATGTCTTATTCGGAAGCATACTGACTTTATTTGAAACTACTTCGACAGATATAGTTTTGCAGGTTGACGGGAGGTGAGTTACGAAAGAAATTCAATCCATATGTCGCTCAGCACAGAAAGCATAAACGATTAACATGAGTAGAAATGAACTTGTACTTGTTTTCATAATGTATTATTTGGATGGTATCTGTCAAAGACACTTTCTCGTTTTTTGCAAAGCTAGAATAAGGCACTAATTTTCAAAACAAAACAAAAATCTTACGATGAATGGCACGTTGGTTTTCTCCTGTGGTGATTCTGGACGGTAGGAACAGGACTGGTCAACAGTTGCGTTGTGATCACGGAGAACCGGGAAATCTGGAATGGTCACGGTGTCAGTGTCTAGTGACCTGTTCTGACCAGTGGCCGTGAGTGATGATGAAAGGTCTGGAAGTAAAAGAAGAGAGAAAATGAGTGTGAGTATAAATCAATTCGAAAGTATGCTTCTGATCTATACAGTACATTGAACATTTAGACACCCTCTGGAAGTCGTCTGGATGTGTATCCATGTTGTAGCAATTAGACTGGTTTTGCGTCTCTCAGTCAATGCAGAAAGATTAATTCCCTGCACAATTCGTAATCTTCTTGTCTCTAGCATGCAGGTGTCTGTTTATCTTACTGGTTGCACATCCACCAAAAGTTTAGATCTGGTAAAAATAGCATTAAGCCATGATTCCAGCAAACGCTGCCAATTTCATGAATTGATATCAGGGGATAGTTTGCGACTGAATAGAATAGATAACGTGACACACGCATTGTCTTACGTGTCCACAACCCTGACTACTTTTTACTCTTGCTCTTAGCTCAGCTCAGACCGTTCTGTAACTTTGTAGATCTAGCCTGTGGCGCATCTGTACTCCAGCGAATATCAGCTGGACCCAGACACACTGTTCTGCACCAATTCGTATTCGCTGCGCAGCAAAACAATGTTTACGTGTATGCATGAAAATAAAAGCATGTACTCTGACCTTCAACGCATTCCTTCTTGTGAGATAATCCGCTGTTCGTATGTCGCCTCGGAGTTTCGATGGCTCGTCGACTGTACCAGCCTCGCGTAATACTCCCCTTTCCGGACTTTTATGAAGGGAAGACACTGCCAGTGGTCAAAACATTTGTTTCAGGGATGAAACGCCAACTTTTGTGCTGCAGAAAAATTGCGAAATCTGTGTCCAGAAAGTGCCCGACACTTTGAAATCTGCACGCTTGTGCTGCACACATCTCTTCCATTTCCACAAGAGACTCAGAGTTTTGTGAGGGAAAGTGTGCTATGAAATGCCTGGGAACATTGACGAGTTGTTGCTGTTTGCGGCTGCCCTCCACCGAGGCATTCTTTTCGGGCATACAGTGGTGACTTTTCTGTGTGAAAATCAAGCTGGTACTAGTGGTAGAATCAACACAATAACTTGTGACGTCACAGTGTACCAACGTCACAGTGTACCAAAAATCACGTGACCACTACTTGACCCCAGGCGACTTGTCTTGGTTAGCCCCGCAACACTAAATCTGCAACTACAACAACAACAATTTTTTTTCAATTTTTAAAATATTTTTCCAGAGATGTTTGTAACATTTGGCATTCGATTTTCAAGTTTTGGGGGATATTTAAAAACCTTGGACTTTTCCTTTAACTAACCAAGCGGATCAGCGACTTAGATACTGACTCAACCTTCCGCCGGCGTCTTACCCACTAGGCCACCAGGCGAGAGAAATATTACGCGCTCACGGCAACGCCATTAGGGGCATGTTTCCGGATGTTTCCTCGACTTCAGATGACTGATGCCCAGCTGTATGCCTTTAACCAGCCACCTGCACTTATGGCAAAATGGTCGAGATCTTTTCGTGCCACAGTGGTGGCACGGGGGTGGGGACATGGATACTGCCTCTGCACCTAAAACTGACCCGTGTCCGTCTCGGCCTGGACTCGAAATCGAACCCGTGACCGGCCATAGGATCACAAGTCCAGTGCTCTACCACCTGAGCTCTCCGGGCTCCCCCGCTACTTCTGCCCTTACCTGCAATGTCCGTGTTGCCTAGCCTGTGAGTGTGTGTACGTGTGTGCGTATGTGTGTGTGTATGTGTGTGTGCGTGCGTTTGTGTGTGTGTGTATATGTGTGTGACCACTAGGCCACTTCTGCCGGCCTCACCTGCAATGACCGTGTTGCCCAGCCGGTGCGTGAAGATGTAGGGGTAGCGCAGCGAGTTGACGATGGCGTAGTTCCGGTCCAGGGAGATAGCCAGCAGAGAGTAGTGCAGCACCACCAACAGCACCACGAGCAGATAACTCTGACACCGACACCACATGGCGCTGTGTAGCCAATCAGCGCCTGCCACGCTCGCCGCGCTGAACGGTAGAACCAGGAGGCTGAGACCTGAAAACACAAGAACCGTTTTTTCCAGTGTGACTTTTATAAAACAAATTCTATTAAGTCTATAAAAACTAAAATCAAATCAGAAGACACGGTGTCCACTGTAAAGATGAGATGAAACCTTGTTCTAATGAGACGTGAACACATGGGTCACTCTGACACAGAGTACACTTTACATGATTAGCAAACATTCACCCTTCTGTTCGTGGGACATGATGAGGATGCATCCAACACAGTGACAGCTCAGAATGTTCAAAGTTTACATTAATGTTCGCGAGCAAAAAGGGTAACACCGGGCACACACACACACACACACACACACACACACCCCCCCACACACACACACTCACACACACACACACACACACACACATACTTAGACACACACTGACAGACACAGACACCCCCCCACACACACACACACATACGTAGACACACACTGACAGACACAGACACACACACACACACACACACACACACACACACACACACACTCACACACACACAAACACACACTTTCCCATCAAAGTGAACTGCCAACAAGGGGATTTATAATGATCCAAGTTAATGCATGAAATAAACACGCACATCATCATCATCATCATCATCATCATCATCATCATCATCATCATCATCATCATCACAAAAACAAGAAGAGAAAGTTGCAAGAAGAAGCTACAAAACAAGATAAAAATAGGCAGTAAATACTCGTATATCATCATCATTATACATATATATGTATCACAAAGACCAGAAGAGGAAGAAGAAGCAATCAAAAGTATGGAAACTAGGTGGAAAATATATAATCATCATCGTCATACATAATTATCACAAAAACAAGCAGAGGAAGACAAAACAAGACAAAAGAAGAAACAAAATGTGACTATAAATGTAAAAAGAAGCATAAACACGTCCAACTCGCAAACAACAAGTTATACAATTAAGTAGATGTGCAACGCCAAGGCACTGCATACCCCAGCAAAAGACAAACCTCTCTCTTACTCTCTCTCTTTCTCTCTCTCAAACACACACACACACGAACATACACACACACACACACACACACACACGCACACGCACACACCCTCACCCTCCAAGTCACACACGTACACACATACACACTCACTCACACGCACTCACTCACTCTCTCACACACACTTCATACACACAAAACACACCCCCCTACGCACATATAGACAGACGGACATAAACACCTTTACAAACAAACACACATACACACACACATACACTTACGCACACACACACATACACACACCCACCCACTCTCTCTCTCTTATACAAACAGACACACACACACACACACACACACACACACACACACACACACACACACACACTGTACATACGCACAAACAAATACGCACATAGACAGTCGGACACACACACCTTTACAAACAAACACATATACACACTCATACACACACAAACATACACACAAACTCATGCACACACACATTCACACACACACACACACACACACTCTCTCTCTCAAACACACACACACACCCACACGCACACACACACTCACGAACACACACCCAAGTCACACACACACACACACTCACTAACACGCACTCACTCACTCTCACAAAAAACTTCATACACACAAAACACACACCCATACGCACATATGGACAGACGGACAAACACACCTTTACAAACAAACACACATACACGCACACACATACACTTATACCCACACACACATTTACACACACACGAGTACAGACTCATGCACGCGTGCGCGCGCACACACACACACACACACACACACACAAATACACACACACACACACCACACACATACGAGTACAGACTCATGCACGCGTGCGCACACACACACACACACACACACACACACACACACACACACACACACACACACACACACACACACACACACACAAACAGTAATACTAACACATGTGCACAAAATGAACACAAACACACACACTGCGCGAGAGAAAGACTTCAGGGAGGCATGACGTCATGATGCATTAATTGACGTCAAAGACTTTCGACCGTGACGTATTCTTCTTACGCGAGCTTTATCCATAGACTTGGAAACTACGGAATTTCTACCCGTCCAAAACGGCCTTGGGTGGCGTTTGCTGAAAAAATGGGGGCGACTATTGCACCCACCGTATTTTTGTTAGTATGGTCCCAAGTTTTGGTGAACTTCCATCTCCACCTGTAGCACGTAGCCGGGCACAAAGAATCCTTCTTTATCATGTATTATTCGGTATGCACATTTCTCAAGTCGATTACAGTATAGCGTTCACGGGATACCTCCAGCTTCGCTGGGATTAACTTTTTCTTCACGGTTGTCCGATATTTCAACCCTGTTTCAATTTAAAGACACTGTCCTTCTTGTGAAAACAGTTACATGGACATAGAAAGAGACATAGAAGACTGTACTATCTCAACAGAGACATTTTAATGTTTGTGGTGTGTTTAGGACAACAAACATGAAACATCCCATAAAACAACATTAAACATTGAGATACAGTAACAGTATTAAATATGGGTAATTCCTTAAACAGGGCTGCAAACCTTCGGTGAAAATCATCATATCAACTCACAATTCATGTTCATAGATCTCCCAACTCTCCCCCCCCCCCCCACCCCCCATCACTCTCTTTCCCCATCAGGTTCGCCCCAAGCGCACGAGTACGACGAGGATTAAACTATTTCAAAGGAATGACGGAATCTTAAACAGCATCACATGATGTCAAATTAAGGAGAACTGTTAATCACGGACGGACTGTGCGTTTGAATTGTGCCTGGGTGCTCTCTCTCCAGAGTTGGATTTGTTTTTCACAATAATTGATCACAATCTGCAAAATGAATCATCGACAAATAGCTCTTTACACAATAAGCAGTCAGGATGAAGATTCCAGGTACGTGTCCAAGTGGAGCTATGGTCTTATACCGTGCAAAAACCAAGGCAGATCTGAGATGGTGACTTGAACTATTTTCCTTTCCTCCGAAAACGGCGTATGGCTGCCTAAATGGCGGGGTAAAAAACGGTCATACACGTAAAATTCCACTCGTGCAAAAAACACGAGTGTACGTGGGAGTTTCAGCCCACGAACGCAGAAGAAGAAGAAGAAGAAGAACTATTTTCCCAGACGGGCGCTGTGGCGGGGCGGTAATACGTCGGCCTCTTAATCGGAAGGTCGAGGGTTCGAATCCCGGCCGCGGCCTCCTGGTGGGTTAAGTGTGGAGATTTTTTCCGATCTCCCAGGTCAATTTATGTGCAGACCTGCTTAGTGGCTTATCCCCCTTCGTGTGTACACGTAAGCACAAGACCAAGTGCGCACGGAAAAGATCCTGTAATCCATGTCAGAGTTCGGTGGGTTATAGAAACACGAAAATACCCAGCATGCTTCCACTGAAAGCGGCGTATGGCTGCCTAAATGGTGGGGTAAAAACGGTCATACACGTAAAATTCCACTCGTGCAAAAACACGAGTGTGCGTGGGAGTTTCAGCCCACGAACGCAGAAGAAGAAGAAGAAGAACTATTCCCGAGAAGGACTGTACCTTTACATTGTGTTTGGTGCAGCAAATCGCCAGAAGCCGTACCAAGCGGAGTTGCCCCTAGACCCTTGTGTGGAACAATTATACTTGACAGTCTTCTGGAAACTGAGGGCAATATGTAATGGCCGGCCAGGAGAAAAGAGACCAACGCGTTGGGAAGTAATCGGAAAGCTATAAACTGCGCTTTAAAATATAACTGCTTTCATCCTTAACATTCGTAATATCGGTGAAAAAAAATCTATGTTGCCGACCGTCTGTTTGTGATATGATCTTTAATGATTTTTTTTATTTCTTGAAATATTCATGCCTTATCCATACCCATAGAGGTGAATGAATCAGACAGAAAACGGAAATAAACAAGAAAAAACACACACCAACATGACAAACGTACAGGCGGAACTAAAGACTTTCGGGTGAAGTTCGGTTACCATACATGAAAGTCTGTAATCCCAAGGTGGTTTTGTATAGAAACATCAAGGTGTACATTCCACAGAAGAGGAAACACAAGTTTCTATCTGACAATTATTTGGCAGAATTTTCCTGAAACCAACAAATGCGACCTTTGTGGCATTTAAAAAAAATTATCTCTCTAAAATCAAACTTGAGATGGCGACCGACTTATCACAAATGGGTGGCGGGGTAGTATTTTAGTCGGTAGCCCGCTGACTTTATGTTCAGGACCAAAAAAACAGAAGTATATCTCAGATTCCCGAGAATCTGTACAAAATGGGCATGCAACATTCCCTTGTAATTTCTTGGAATAACGAAGGCGATGTGTTTAATCTGGGACAGGCTAAGTCTTAACCTAGTCAAACTTCTTCTGCGCCATGTACTTTTAATTTTTGAATAAAAAGAAGAAGAAGAAGAAGAAGAAGAAGAAGAAGAAGAAGAAGAAGAAGAAGAAAAAGAAAAAGATAATATTACAAACGTATGTGATAGTCAAATACCCAGTTTCAGTTTCGCCACACATGCAAGCAAACTAAAATATGTCTAAAGCCGTTAAGGGTAGAGGTAGCACGATATTCAAGATTTGTTTCTGTACAAGGCTTTTGACTTAAACATTGTTTGACGATCTTTGTTTCAAGAAAAGTCAAAAAAGTTGTGTGTTTTTTTGTTTTGTTTTTGGTCACAAAAGTGTTATCTGCACGATTTACATGTCAAAATTGACGTTTTCTTCCGTGACTATGAGGAATAAACAGTCAGTCTTTAGAGAACATTTATCCACAAGAACAGTACAAATATAGAGTTTTGAAATATAGTCTATTTCAGACAGAACAGAACACATACAATAACAGAGAGTGTTCTTCATTTATATTTGTGAAAATGTTCCCTGTGGATCTGCACACAAAAATAAAATACAAAAGCAGTTTTTCAAATTTTGACTGAAATACAAACACCATTCCTCTGTTATTCATAGAAAGTGTTTCTGTATTGTGCGGAGACATCATTTCTGCCGAAGAGACACTACAAAGTAAGACGATTGAATAGGTAGCTCGAGAGATGAGTATTTAACTGTGACGGCCCTGGTGCTTTAAAAGAACACGATTCTGAGAAAACAGCGTTTTAAGTTTTCACATTCAAGTCAAATGTAAGTGAGGCCAACAACAAAAACATGTTGGTTTAGGGTAACCCGACCGACCCTATTTTTTTCCGCCGATCCTAACACTTTTATTTTCATTTCTAAATAAAACCCCAACTTTTGGCACATTTTGTGAACCATACCCAGACTAAGGGAAGTAACCTCCTTTAAAATCGACTACATTTAAAAAATATAACACAAAACAAGAGAGAGAAAAAAGCCGACCTACCGACCCTATCTTTTTTGGTCACGTTACCCTAAACCAACATTATTCTATTTTTGTTTGGCCTAAGCACTTTGAAAGTCGACATTTAATTGCAAGGGCAAGGATAGCAATGGCAAAACTAACATCACACAATGATTCCGTGGTGTTCAAAGTACCTAAACATGCTGAGAACCCATAATGTTTCGTGCCACCTGGCTTTATTTCAAACCCAAAATTCAAAATAAGTCGATATTTGTACTGATATCGAAGTAGGTGATGAAAATAGCCCGCGATGTTGTTGTTGTTGTTGTATTTTTACGTTGAAGTTATTAAGATTGTTTTTGTGCTAATAGGTAATCTTATTTGTAAATATAAGAGAGAGAGAGAGAGAGAGAGAGAGAGAGAGAGAGAGAGAGAGAGAGAGAGAGAGAGAGAGAGAGAGAGAGAGAGAGAGAGAGAGAGAGAGTCAATTATTAGCCGTATATTGTAAACGTAACCGAACAGAATTGTACACAAACATCCCCGTATACTAAAGATAAAAATGTCCTCATTTAACTTAACCTTGTTGTTCACTCTTATCTATAGTACCATCAGCGATTAGGGCTTTGATGTAGCAACATTCCATATTATTTATACTGGGGTTTGGCCTATATTTAGATCGTGATATCACGGATCCGTGGTGTTTGCTGTTAGCTTGGTTGTTAAGACATAAACAAAGTTTATACGAGACTCTGTCAGCCTTGTAATGTTTGACTGGAAAACTTGATGAGAGTGAGAAGAGAACGGAACACGTGGAGAATATCTATGAATAAGAACAAGGATGACCGCGCGTGATAGCGAGACATAGATATCTTATATTTGAATATCTCAGTGTTGGCCTTGCTAGTCTTTGATTCAGCGTTAAACAATCAGACACAGACAGGAACTCACACATGCTGACACAGACAAAAACTCCCCAAAACACACACACACATACAAACAGACAGACACACACACACACACACACACACACACACACACACATACACACAAACACACACACACACACAAACACACACACACACAAACACACACACACACACACACATACACACACACACACACATACAAACAGACAGACAGACACACACACACACACAAACAAACACACACACACACACACACACACACACATATATATATATATATACACACACACACACACACACACACACACACACACACAGAGTCCCGCGGAGTCTTGTACCTACCCAAATAGACACATGGGCCGATACAGTAATTACACAGACATACAGACGGATGCAGTTTAGTAAATACAGTCTGACACAAAGACACACTTAAGAGTCGTGTAATGATAAAAGTAGACAAACAGAGGGATACGGGAAAGACAGACAGACAAACACACACATATGAATAGACAGAAACGCAGACACACTTACCAAGCTGACAACACGCCAGGTTGAGCACAAAGTTGTTGGAAACGGTAAGAAGTTGAGGCTTCTTGTAGAAAACACACCCTATCGTCCCGTTACTCATCACCGACAGGACCAGTAACACCGACAGATACAACGTCATCAACACATCTTCCCGCGTCAACACCTTCTCTGACATCATTGGCGTTGTCGGCAGTGACGTAAGGGAAACACCCAAAGACGCTGTACGCCTTGCGTCATTTTTGACATCGTAAATAGCGTTGAGAGAAAGAAACTCGTTCTCTCCCCAGGAAGTTTCATCAGCTCCAGAAAGTAAAGATGGATCAGTAGCATCGGGTCTCTGCGTTGGTGTGAATACGGTTGATGACGTTGACGGTGATGACGTTGGCGGTGATGACGTCATGGTACTAACCGACACGGGAGGCGCCGTAACACATGATGTTATTCCGAGAGTAAAGTTGAACACAATGACTGGCAAAAGAAGACGGGCCGTCACTACTCTCTGCATACTTCCTGGTGAAGCTCCTTGTGAAGACTTGTTTTCACATTGGTTGACCTCATCTCAACCTTGTAACAGCATGTTGTAATTCATTTAGCTAGAAATCCTCAACACTGCCTACCCAGCAAGACTGTCCAACAAGCCTTCTTAGCGTCAATTTGGAGTGTCCTTTTATGAGAAGACCCTTCAGCCATGAGTGATAGTAAAAAGTCGACAGCACTTGCTCACTGCGTAACACACAGCCGCGATTGTGTATGCATGAACAATCGTTTTCGAACATTCGAAACCATTCGCGATCGTGTATGAATGAACATTCGGTTTCATTCATTCGAAAACAGTGTATGAATGAACATGGATGATAGTACACCTATTGTTTGTTCGACTTGTAAAGGCCTGTGCACAGCACCTTGTTGTTTCTTGGTTAAAAAAACGGAAGCTAGGCATCTCAGATATTCACAAAATGTCAACCCGTGTCAGTCCTTGAAGTTGTGTCAAATCATCATTATATTTTTAATTCTGGTCAGAAACTCCGCACAACCAAGACGTTTTAAGACACGTCCAAAATGACAATGTCAAACCGAAGTAGGATTATGTGCAGAATTCCGGATTATCACAATTTATGTACGTGCACATTTCCAAGATAGATAGCGATAGGTAGTCGCAGGCGTTGAAACCCAATGATGCTTGAATAGCTTAAGTTTCAGCGATGGCTTGTGAATGATCCAAACACATACTGAATTTGTCAGTGCTGTCCAGTGTGAGATTTTCAACAGCCGCAAAATCCACTGGGACAAAGGACATACTAGGGTAGGTCTGCTAGAACACAATATAAACTTTCACATTGTTCCAACCACCAGCCTACACGTACTACTCAGTGGATGAATGGTTCCAATCAAGTACAAGAAACTCTGCCTCTCCGAGTCATTGGACAATGTAAACAGGTAGAAGCGTAGCGTTGAGATCGTCACCGTAGCTAAAACATCGATTTTTGGGAGCATGGTGACAACCGACAGGACCAGTAACACCGACAGATACAACGTATCAACAGCGGTGTAAAAAATGTAGCTTTTCCCTCTGAGTCATTAGTAAGTTGTACAATCACATCTACACTATTACCTAACTAATTTGCTATTCTTGTCACGGGCCAAAAGTGTGTGCCAGAATTAGAAAGTTGAAGCATATCTGTGCTGGCAGAAGTGAAATAGGTTACAAGACATTGAGGATAAACGCTATCTTCCAGGACGATGTTTCTGATTGTATAGCGTATACAGGAAACACTTGTATAGTAAGAGTGCTCTGTGCAGGTCACGGTTTTTAGCTGGTTTGATCCGGATCAAAATAAGCTCAGATTTCACTAGAAAACACGCATTGTACACTTGTTCACTGACAACACAACAAGCCATGCTAAACACATGAAATGCAGTCAATTTTAGCAAGGAAGTGCGTGCATTTCCTAACAAGTAACTTGCCTTGACATGATCTGCGAAATAATGCATTCTCTCTTCTTTTACCATTTAGTCAATTGTCAACTTACTGTTTTAGCTTAGACTGAGAAGCTTGGAAGCCTAAACAATAATAATCAGTTTGCTCATTAAAACGCTCAAAATTCTAATTAATATTAACATTTTAGTAATCGATCTAAACATAATTTCATCTTATTCTTTATCATTTTCTAAATACAAAAATATAAGATATAAGCCATGTTAATTCTGAAAATGTACTCACAAGTGAAGAGAATATGTTAATTAAGCATGCTTTGCTAAGACGAGCTGCACCTGTCTCAGTCTTTTCGGGTTTAAGCTAGTGAAGCCTTAATGCATGTAGCCTCGGTTTGGGCTGATTTTTAATGTTGATCTTTTACTAAGGTGGCGACAGATTGACTAAATGCTTTAATATCGCTTCACGCGACTTGTTTCGTGTGTGTTTTGTTTGTCTGTTTTAGTTTTTCTCTTTTTGGTTGTTTTCTTCTTGATACAAGCTGTAGGACGTTTAACCTTACGTGTGGCTGCGTAAGTATATAGGCTTTTATGTTTTTTTCAACGATGTTGTCGAAGATGTTTTCAACATTTCTCAGATCTTTAATCATGTCTCTCGTTTAGATTATTCAGATACGATACTTGTCTATCGCTTGATGCATTATTACTTTGTGCGAAATCTGCTCTTAGTTCTACATAATTCGTACAAACTGTTTTGTGAATTCGCAAGAAGCACACGATGCGAAATCTTGCAAACATCCTGGCAAAAAGAGAAAGAACTACAAACCACGAGTTCTCCTGTCGCTGGTAACAGCAAACCAAAGCAACATCCTGTAAAAATCCCCTCCGCGTGCCCGGTCACCGAACGGCAAACAATCGTGCACCATTCGAGTGCCCTCTTGACAACTCTCTCAAGGGGCAATCACTCGCCAGCTGACACAAGGCACGAGTTATCGAACGCTGATGCACACAGGTTGGTGTTCTGGCTCTGTGGCTGGAATGGCTCTCAGTATGGTTCCTGCGGAGGCTGGTACAGAACAGCAATATTTGTCCCGCGGGGTTTGCTGAACTGTCTGCTGTGATTCGCCGCGAGTGTTAATTGCCCAAAGCAGAGGCCGTTGAGGTATTTTTTTTATTTTTTTTATTTTTTTTTATAGAGGTTACGTTTCTTGTACAGCTTCCGGTCTGAGAAAATTGTATTTCTGTGAATATCAAGTTTGCAAACAAGCCAACAAACTAAAATAAACAATTTATAAAAAAAATAAAGGCAGTTTAATGAACGCAACAAACACATATCCGACCTTCACAGACTTTCTAAGTTATCTGCTGTCTGAGGAATCCAAACAGATACCGGAGCCGACATTGTTGGAATCAAAGTTGAGACAAGATGTTTAAAAAAACACCTTTAATTATTAGATTTTGTTCCACGTTGTATGTAAATTCATCTAAAAGACACTGTAAACCTCGAACAGAAATTCCATTCATTTGCAAACAAAGAGGAGTACATAGCAAACGCATACACTCTTCAAGATGAAAACTGGATGCTGCATGATCATAACAGCTATGGTCAATACCTTACAAAATGTATTATGCAGTTTTTCCTTTGTTCCATTTGCACGATAGTTGGTAACTAAATGCAACAAGCTAAACATTGAAAGTTGTTGAGACTCACAGGTATAAATAGTTGCTGTACTTGAACCCGTCTGTTAGATGCAAGCCACCCCCCCCCCCCCACCCCCCTCCGCGAATATAATAATGAAATGAAAGAAATATACAAGAGTAGGCAAGTAACTTGTCTAGCAAAACGGTTAAAGTTTTTCACACTCATGAGAATAACTATTTGATACGGCAGGTGGACACACTATTTCTGTGACATCAGAATCAAACGTAAGATACTCCCCCATCAACTCCTCCCCCTCCCCTCTTACCTCCCAACAAAAATTAAAGAAACTGTACACCAAAATTCTTATCAGTTAAAAAGCGGACTAAACCACTAGTCTCGTGTTTTTTGTTTGTGTATATATTTAAGGTAACAATGTGTGTGCTATATAAACAGTTTTAACTCATTTGTGCAATCTCATTTACATTACTCTGCAACGAATGTTGACATCGGTCCGCTAAACATCAACACATCTGCAATACATTTCCAAATGTAGAAACAAATGAACAGCGTTATAACCATGTTGTTTGTACATGTTTAGCAAGCCTTAGATAAGAGCTGCACAGCAGCTGTTGTCACAAATGGGTTTAAGCCGAGAAAACATTATTGTGAGAATACCCTGGCACACTGATTTGTGGCCGAACAAAACGCATTAGTGCCAGATTGTGTAGCAGCATTCAGGGCGATCAAAGGCACAGTCCTTCATACGCACAAGATTATGTTACCCGCCACAGATCTTTCATTTACTTTGATTTTCGATTTCCAAGTAGGTTGCCTCGCTTGTGGCTTCTCCCCAAGCGGCTGCGCCTATTGCGAGCTAAGTCTTTTTTGTTTAATTAATATTTGTTTGTCTGTACACTTAAAAGACCGCTGGGTCAAAACATCTGTGACTGTAACGTATTGTTTTGTCAATAACAAACGTTCCAAAAACATACCTTTCTTGGTTTTTTTTCATTTAACTTTGTTATCCCCTTGCTGGGAGATTCTGGGTCACCTCCTACCAGAAGAAAGTTAGCAGCAACAAGAGTGGCGCTACCCGGGTGTAATCAGACATGTACACCTGCACTTATGGCTGAATAACCGGTATCTTTTACGTGCTACTGTGGTGACACGGGGGTGGACATGGATACAGTCTCTGGGTCTGCATATAAAGTTGACCCATGTCCGTCCGTCGCGGCCTGGATTCGAACCTGCGACGCTAGGATTCAAAGTTCAATGCTCTAACCACTGAGTTACCACCACCCCCCCCCAAGCTTGTCCAGGCATTCATATGGGATAAGAATATCCTTTTCCCCCGGAATCGGCGTATGGTTGCCTGAATGGCGTGGTAAAAACGGTCATACACGTACAACTTCACTCGTGCAAAAACATGAGTGAACGTGGGAGTTTCAGCCCATGAACCAGAAGAAGAATATCCTTTCACTTAGAAGCATTGTGAAAACCAACAGGCTGGCTGCTTTCCATGCAGTGTGAATTTCTTATTCAGATTGACACAGGTCAATCAATCAATCAATATGAGGCTTATATCGCGCGTATTCCGTGGGTACAGTTCTAAGCGCAGGGATTTTTTTTCTTTTTTCTTTTTTTTTCTTTTTTTTAAATATTTTGTTTATGCAATTTATATCGCGCACATATTCAAGGCGCAGGGATTTATTTATGTCGTGTGAGATGGAATTTATTTTACACAATACATCACGCATTCACATCGGCCAGCAGATCGGTGTCAGTTAATAAACAAATTCAGGAAAAATGTCCAATCTGCAGACAAAGCAGTTAGGCTGTGGAGTTTCCGTACCTTGTGCATGTGGAGGAATTTGTTTTAGCCAGCGTAAAAGGCTGGACGGATCTAATATGATGCTTGACACAATTTTCTGCACTGGAAGGAAGACATCTTTAAAATACTAAAATATTATTTAAAAATACCATGTCACGATGATTTGTGACGGAAGAAATAAGCATTATTACAAGTTCTTGTGGCTGCATTGACGACGATTTAAGTATTGGAAATAACAATTACGACACCGCAGAAGGTAATTTCCAGGTTTAGAGACCAAAAGTTAAGACAGAATGAAAGGTACCACAATGTGCAGATGTGGAGGACCGCAAAATCCTGATGAAAAGCGATGTTTGACTCGTTCATTCCCTGAAGCTTATTTTCATGTTTAAGTAGCGTAACAACAACACTAACTGTTGACAGAGAGAGTTTCTCTAGGATACTAAATTTAGACATTATTCCAACAAGGTGTCTATTATTTAAACCAAAATTGTAGACTCTTCACTGTGTCTTTTTTGTAAAGAGGAAGACAGTTTGGAACAATTTTTTCTGGGACTGTCCTGCAGTACATAATTTTTGGAGGGACTTTTTACAGTGGCTGCAGGAACGTGTTTCACACTGTTCACGGTTGATTCTATCAAAGGAATTGATTATGTTTGGTTGTAAAGAGGCTGTACATACAGACAGAGGTTTTGATCTGTCCTTGTTGTTAGCAAAATATTATTTGTATACCGCAAGACTGAAAGACATGTTTTGACACATTGACATTTTCACGAAAATTGTACAAGACAGATTGAAAATAGAAACATATAACGCCTTGATCAATAGCAATATTCTAAAATTATATGCTGAATGGAACTGTCATATGGACCATTATAAATTTATCCTGTCTTTCCTATTAAAGTGTCCAGTTATTGTGCTTATTCCGTTCACAAACCACCATATCATCCTTTGATTTGAATTAAATCACACCAGACGAACCTGTGTTTAATAACGATAACTCAGACCACCACCAACATCTCTCTCTCTCTCTCTCTCTCTCTCTCTCTCTCTCTCTCTCTCTCTCTCTCTCTCTCTCTCTCTCTCTCTCTCTCTCTCTCTCTCTCTCTCTCTCTTAATCATCATTTTATTAATCCATGAACCACGTTACTATAGCTATAGTGTTTTTGTTAGTTTTAACCTGATTACAAATTCTTAGTTAATTAGTTATTCGTTTGGCTGTTTAAAACATGTTATATACATAATATATATATATGTAATGTATAATGTCATGTATGTCTAAAAGGGACAGGTTGGAAGATTAGGCATCGCCTAAAACCTTTATCCCTTAGTAATATAGTTTTGAATCTGAATCTGAATCTGAATCTCTCTCCCTCCCTCTCTCTCTCTCTCTCTCTCTCTCTCTCTCTCTCTCTCTCTCCTCTCTCTCTCTCTCCCTCTCTCTCTCTCTCTCTCTCTCCTCTCTCTCTCTCTCTCCCTCTCTCTCTCTCTCTCTCTCTCTCTCTCTCTCTCTCTCTCTCTCTCTCTCTCTCTCCCTCCCCAACCCCTCTCCACAAACAAACCCTCACCCGTAGAAATGTGTGTTAAATGTATGTAAATATGTATGTAAGTATGTATTTGTTTATGTATCAATGTATATTTGTAAACATGTGAGAAAAACAAAAAAACTCACACAAAAAACCCGTTTAGTCAAAACTTAGACAGGAACATAACCAACTTGCCTTGGATGTTGCGGTAACAAATAATTAAAAGTACGTACACATCCACACTGAAACAAAAACAAGCTTAAAGTAACATTCAAGGGAATAACTAAACGGATCTACATGTATGCTAAATCCTAAATCCTGCAAACAACAAAGAAGGCGAGTACTGTAACAATGACACCCGGAGGTAATAATCACAGAATGATGACATTTCGTACATTTGGCTGAAGAAAGCTCCACCGCACCCACTGTGGAGATGACAGCGACACAATCAATCCCGTAGGACAAGCGCCAGGTGGCACAGTGTAGAGCCAGCAAGGGAAGATAGGAAATGGTCCCAGCACACACTATGGAGCTAACAGCGACACCGTCATTCCTGTAGGATAAGGGACAGGTGGCTAAGTGTAAGGCCAGCAAGTGAAGATAGGAAATGGTCACAGCACAACCTGCTGGCGTCCTCACTTTGCTGTGATAATCCCAAGTGCTGCTCACACAACACTCTCCAAACCCACACTTGCCGGCGAGATGACCACCACAAGATGAAGTTGCAATATCTTCCCAAAAAGTGTCCACGCCAAACGCCCATCCTAATTGTAAACTGTTTGTGAGTTTCTCCGTATTGACTCGGAATCTGAGTTTAAATAGTGTCCGAGTTTGAACTTACCTTTGGCTGTCTGACTTGCATTTTATGGGTGAGCGTTCTTCGATGGGTAGCTAAAATGAGCTCAGTGGTGTTCCGCTCTTCCGTTGGATCACTTGGTAATACTTCACTGCGGATACATGATGACGTTAGAATACTACTTCCGACACTGCGGATGTGACGTTGGAATAATACTTCCAAAAAATCGTAGAGGACGTTAGGATAGTACTGTGGAGACGACCTTGCAACATGCTACTTACAACACTGCGAAATTGACGTGGAAATACTACATAATTTACAACACTGCGGATATGACGATGGAAGACTACTTCCGACACCGCGGATATGTCGCTGACATAGCAAAGTCGACGTCCGAGTATTGTTTGAAAAACCTGGAAATGACATTTGAATACGGCTTACACTGTAGAGATGACGTTGGTATAGATAGTACTTTCGACGCTGCGATGATGACGTAGGACATGGATATTATACGTTATTTGCGTTTTTGACCAAAATATGACATTTTACACAGATCGAGACAGTCATTGTTCTCCGAGACCGCGATAGCGGTCGAGGTGAACAATGACTGTCGAGATCTGTGTAAAATGTCATATTTTGGTCAAAAACGCCAATAACATTTATGTATCGATCGAATTACTTTCAGGTACTGACTTTGTTGTTGTTTTGACGATTGAACGAGCACACACACATGCAATCAAACACTTGACGTGTGTTTTGTAGTTCCTTTGAAGTTTCGGTCAACCTGAAACGCCCAAATATGAAGTTTTGTAGGCCTCTGACGTCAGATGGCTCAAAGAAGAGAAATCCAATGTCCAATCGATACATTACAGATTGTTCTATTTTTAATTCACGTTGGGAATCCAGTGTGTGTGTGTGTGTGTGTGTGTGTGTGTGTGTGTGTGTGTGTGTGTGTGTGTGTGTGTGTGTGTGTGTGTGTGTGTGTCTTTGTCTCTGTAAATGTACTCTAGGTATATTTCTTGTATTTCCATTGTTCTCTTGTTACATCTATGATGTAACTATTGCACTCTTATAACACATAAAATAGTGGATAAATAAGGGTGCACGAAATACATCATAGCTGGCTCTACTTTCTGTCGTCCTTGACATTCCAAAGTGCACATGTACCTGTCGACCGGATGTGCAACGGGTTACTGCGCTTTTGAGAACTTGCGCGAGAGTCGTTCAGTGCTATTGCTGAGTTTTAGTCTCGACTTGCCGAGACTATCATCACAGCGTCATAGATTCCATGACGTCTGTCGTCCATCGCGTCATATTATGGGGACGTAATCTGTTATTCGCTGTTCTATTTCTCTCTTGTGATCAACATGACAAGCCGTATGTGTTTGAGTGTGTGTGCTCGTGCTCTCAACTAAAACAAGTCAAACTAGCAATCGTTAAAATCCCAGTCAGTCCGACCAGCACTGCTATGTTCAGGCAGAGACATAAATATGTATGTATGTCTCTGGTTCAGGCTATGCTCATGAATGTGAAGTTACAGCGTACCCGGTACACACGCCCTTATCGGTACATCATCGACTTCGATTGTTCTCTGGACAAGCTGTTTAATGCATTTTGTGAGTATTTCTAGCTCTTCTGCGGTGCAGTAGGCCCTGTAGACGATGAAGGTGTCCACGACCTCAGGAGATGCGTGTGTAACCACTAGGTATTCAGTCAAATCCGTGTAAGAGGCTTTCAATTGACGGGGACAACCAAGCCACCATTATGCACCGACTTCACATAGATCAACAGACGTGCCTTTAGAATAAGGTATGTGCAGAGGTGCCTCATCTGAACAGACAACTAAAGCTTGATGTTTCCGTCACACTTTGTCTTTTTAGATCTTCATGGGATGTACAGGTTACAACACTCGTGATTTTTTAAATGGCTTGTATTTCAGTCAAGACCCAGCGGGAATATCAAAGGGACTCACTCGCCAGAGGCTCGTGAGTCCCTTGATATTCATCCGCTGGGTCTTGACTGAAATACAAGCCATATAAAAAACCACTCGTGTTGTAACCTCTATACAATCTGTGCAAACTTTCCAACCTTTCGCATACCAGCGCTCATTGGTCTAAAACATATGTAAATATTGCGCAGCAAAGGGAAGCTACCCACGGGAAAATAATCATCGAATATCCTGAACATTATTAACCAATGAGAGCTGGTATGCATATTCGGTGCGGATGCATGATTTGACACCAAGTGGAAGTTAGCGGCTCGCAAACGAAGATTCGTCCAAATGATGATTAATAACAACCTGCAGCGGACGGAAGCTGAAAATTAAAGGTACATACAGTTTAAACAATCATTCAACTGTATTTATTTGACCTTACACAGACTGTAGGAAGAGGCAAACCGTCTTGAACAATATTTTTTCCCCAGGAAGCGACTCCAAGAACACAGAAGACTCGAAGGTGAGTGACGTACCTTGTAATCTTTCTGTGATAGTAGTAATCCAGTGGACGATACCTTCCGCCTGTGATTAGACACAGCGGGTTCTATTTTTAGATCAGTGGCAACTGTGGCATAGGCACGTGCAATCTGTCAGAAAAAAAACCCACTTCTGCTTTAATTGAGAAGCAGGACATTTATGGTCATTTGGTATTGTGGAGAATATAAGCTACATGTCATTAATTAATTCTGAGGATGAGAGCACAGTCTCGCTCAGGCAAAGGGCGGAAGAATACGCTCTGTGGAAAAGTTAGCGCACTCTTGGAGTGCGCTAACAGTTTTAGCGCATCGCCATTAGCCAATCAACTGGTTCACATCAGTCATGTGAGACCAGTACTTACTGACACTTGATTGTATTTCTTGCCTTTGGAGAAACAAAAAGTAAGGGCAGTAACTCCTTGAAAAAATAAATCAAAATGATGTTACAACGCGGAGGAAGTAACTTGAATTGACAAGTATGCCCTTAAGTGTTTGCGGCATTCTATTGGTAGCTGAATCTGTCAGAACAATTATTAACAGGGCTGTTCGAACTGTCTTCTGCTAGAACTGTGTGACTCAATGTTCAGCTAGTGTATTCTCCTTAGTGGCTCACCTTGAAAACGACGACTGCATATTTCAGAAATCCAAATGTGAAAACCGCAACAGTACAGCTCAAATAACCACAAATCAAGCACCAAACATCTTGGTTTTGTTTAATCAATGACTCTCTCTGCACATGCAACGACCAAACCGGCGTGGTCCGAACTGAATATCATTGAACTGAAAAAGTTGCACTGCCGTAATTGTGCGCATTTCTGGAGAGAAAAAAAACACCCGCCTGGTATACAGAGTCGTGTATAACAAAAGCCAGAAGTCAAACATGCAGAAACATATGCATAATCAACGTCATTTTATATGATGCATACTTGTGAATGAGCATTTCATCTGTTTATGTTCATCACATCAGGTGAGTGTTTGGCTGATTTATAACACGAGAATGCTGTGACTGACAGGCATAATCATAACGAAGTGTTCCAGTCCCCTGTGACTGACAGGCATAATCATAACGAAGTGTTCCAGTCCCTTGTGACTGACAGGCATAATCATAACGAAGTGTTCCAGTCCCCTGTGACTGACAGGCATAATCATAACGAAGTGTTCCAGTCCCCTGTGACTGACAGGCATAATCATAACGAAGTGTTCCAGTCCCCTGTGACTGACAGGCATAATCATAACGAAGTGTTCCAGTCCCCTGTGACTGACAGGCATAATCATAACGAAGTGTTCCAGTCCCCTGTGACTGACAGGCATAATCATAACGAAGTGTTCCAGTCCCCTGTGACTGACAGGCATAATCATAACGAAGTGTTCCAGTCCCCTGTGACTGACAGGCATAATCATAACGAAGTGTTCCAGTCCCCTGTGACTGACAGGCATAATCATAACGAAGTGTTCCAGTCCCCTGTGACTGACAGGCATAATCATAACGAAGTGTTCCAGTCCCCTGTGACTGACAGGCATAATCATAACGAAGTGTTCCAGTCCCCTGTGACTGACAGGCATAATCATAACGAAGTGTTCCAGTCCCCTGTGACTGACAGGCATAATCATAACGAAGTGTTCCAGTCCCCTGTGACTGACAGGCATAATCATAACGAAGTGTTCCAGTCCCCTGTGACTGACAGGCATAATCATAACGAAGTGTTCCAGTCCCCTGTGACTGACAGGCATAATCATAACGAAGTGTTCCAGTCCCCTGTGACTGACAGGCATAATCATAACGAAGTGTTCCAGTCCCCTGTGACTGACAGGCATAATCATAACGAAGTGTTCCAGTCCCCTGTGACTGACAGGCATAATCATAACGAAGTGTTCCAGTCCCCTGTGACTGACAGGCATAATCATAACGAAGTGTTCCAGTCCCCTGTGACTGACAGGCATAATCATAACGAAGTGTTCCAGTCCCCTGTGACTGACAGGCATAATCATAACGAAGTGTTCCAGTCCCCTGTGACTGACAGGCATAATCATAACGAAGTGTTCCAGTCCCCTGTGACTGACAGGCATAATCATAACGAAGTGTTCCAGTCCCCTGTGACTGACAGGCATAATCATAACGAAGTGTTCCAGTCCCCTGTGACTGACAGGCATAATCATAACGAAGTGTTCCAGTCCCCTGTGACTGACAGGCATAATCATAACGAAGTGTTCCAGTCCCCTGTGACTGACAGGCATAATCATAACGAAGTGTTCCAGTCCCCTGTGACTGACAGGCATAATCATAACGAAGTGTTCCAGTCCCCTGTGACTGACAGGCATAATCATAACGAAGTGTTCCAGTCCCCTGTGACTGACAGGCATAATCATAACGAAGTGTTCCAGTCCCCTGTGACTGACAGGCATAATCATAACGAAGTGTTCCAGTCCCCTGTGACTGACAGGCATAATCATAACGAAGTGTTCCAGTCCCCTGTGACTGACAGGCATAATCATAACGAAGTGTTCCAGTCCCCTGTGACTGACAGGCATAATCATAACGAAGTGTTCCAGTCCCCTGTGACTGACAGGCATAATCATAACGAAGTGTTCCAGTCCCCTGTGACTGACAGGCATAATCATAACGAAGTGTTCCAGTCCCCTGTGACTGACAGGCATAATCATAACGAAGTGTTCCAGTCCCCTGTGACTGACAGGCATAATCATAACGAAGTGTTCCAGTCCCCTGTGACTGACAGGCATAATCATAACGAAGTGTTCCAGTCCCCTGTGACTGACAGGCATAATCATAACGAAGTGTTCCAGTCCCCTGTGACTGACAGGCATAATCATAACGAAGTGTTCCAGTCCCCTGTGACTGACAGGCATAATCATAACGAAGTGTTCCAGTCCCCTGTGACTGACAGGCATAATCATAACGAAGTGTTCCAGTCCCCTGTGACTGACAGGCATAATCATAACGAAGTGTTCCAGTCCCCTGTGACTGACAGGCATAATCATAACGAAGTGTTCCAGTCCCCTTGTGACTGACAGGCATAATCATAACGAAGTGTTCCAGTCCCCTGTGACTGACAGGCATAATCATAACGAAGTGTTCCAGTCCCCTGTGACTGACAGGCATAATCATAACGAAGTGTTCCAGTCCCCTGTGACTGACAGGCATAATCATAACGAAGTGTTCCAGTCCCCTGTGACTGACAGGCATAATCATAACGAAGTGTTCCAGTCCCCTGTGACTGACAGGCATAATCATAACGAAGTGTTCCAGTCCCCTGTGACTGACAGGCATAATCATAACGAAGTGTTCCAGTCCCCTGTGACTGACAGGCATAATCATAACGAAGTGTTCCAGTCCCCTGTGACTGACAGGCATAATCATAACGAAGTGTTCCAGTCCCCTGTGACTGACAGGCATAATCATAACGAAGTGTTCCAGTCCCCTGTGACTGACAGGCATAATCATAACGAAGTGTTCCAGTCCCCTGTGACTGACAGGCATAATCATAACGAAGTGTTCCAGTCCCCTGTGACTGACAGGCATAATCATAACGAAGTGTTCCAGTCCCCTGTGACTGACAGGCATAATCATAACGAAGTGTTCCAGTCCCCTGTGACTGACAGGCATAATCATAACGAAGTGTTCCAGTCCCCTGTGACTGACAGGCATAATCATAACGAAGTGTTCCAGTCCCCTGTGACTGACAGGCATAATCATAACGAAGTGTTCCAGTCCCCTGTGACTGACAGGCATAATCATAACGAAGTGTTCCAGTCCCCTGTGACTGACAGGCATAATCATAACGAAGTGTTCCAGTCCCCTGTGACTGACAGGCATAATCATAACGAAGTGTTCCAGTCCCCTGTGACTGACAGGCATAATCATAACGAAGTGTTCCAGTCCCCTGTGACTGACAGGCATAATCATAACGAAGTGTTCCAGTCCCCTGTGACTGACAGGCATAATCATAACGAAGTGTTCCAGTCCCCTGTGACTGACAGGCATAATCATAACGAAGTGTTCCAGTCCCCTGTGACTGACAGGCATAATCATAACGAAGTGTTCCAGTCCCCTGTGACTGACAGGCATAATCATAACGAAGTGTTCCAGTCCCCTGTGACTGACAGGCATAATCATAACGAAGTGTTCCAGTCCCCTGTGACTGACAGGCATAATCATAACGAAGTGTTCCAGTCCCCTGTGACTGACAGGCATAATCATAACGAAGTGTTCCAGTCCCCTGTGACTGACAGGCATAATCATAACGAAGTGTTCCAGTCCCCTGTGACTGACAGGCATAATCATAACGAAGTGTTCCAGTCCCCTGTGACTGACAGGCATAATCATAACGAAGTGTTCCAGTCCCCTGTGACTGACAGGCATAATCATAACGAAGTGTTCCAGTCCCCTGTGACTGACAGGCATAATCATAACGAAGTGTTCCAGTCCCCTGTGACTGACAGGCATAATCATAACGAAGTGTTCCAGTCCCCTGTGACTGACAGGCATAATCATAACGAAGTGTTCCAGTCCCCTGTGACTGACAGGCATAATCATAACGAAGTGTTCCAGTCCCCTGTGACTGACAGGCATAATCATAACGAAGTGTTCCAGTCCCCTGTGACTGACAGGCATAATCATAACGAAGTGTTCCAGTCCCCTGTGACTGACAGGCATAATCATAACGAAGTGTTCCAGTCCCCTGTGACTGACAGGCATAATCATAACGAAGTGTTCCAGTCCCCTGTGACTGACAGGCATAATCATAACGAAGTGTTCCAGTCCCCTGTGACTGACAGGCATAATCATAACGAAGTGTTCCAGTCCCCTGTGACTGACAGGCATAATCATAACGAAGTGTTCCAGTCCCCTGTGACTGACAGGCATAATCATAACGAAGTGTTCCAGTCCCCTGTGACTGACAGGCATAATCATAACGAAGTGTTCCAGTCCCCTGTGACTGACAGGCATAATCATAACGAAGTGTTCCAGTCCCCTGTGACTGACAGGCATAATCATAACGAAGTGTTCCAGTCCCCTGTGACTGACAGGCATAATCATAACGAAGTGTTCCAGTCCCCTGTGACTGACAGGCATAATCATAACGAAGTGTTCCAGTCCCCTGTGACTGACAGGCATAATCATAACGAAGTGTTCCAGTCCCCTGTGACTGACAGGCATAATCATAACAAAGTGTTCCAGTCCCCTGTGACTGACAGGCATAATCATAACAAAGTGTTCCAGTCCCCTGTGACTGACAGGCATAATCATAACGAAGTGTTCCAGTCCCCTGTGACTGACAGGCATAATCATAACGAAGTGTTCCAGTCCCCTGTGACTGACAGGCATAATCATAACGAAGTGTTCCAGTCCCCTGTGACTGACAGGCATAATCATAACGAAGTGTTCCAGTCCCCTGTGACTGACAGGCATAATCATAACGAAGTGTTCCAGTCCCTTGTGACTGACAGGCATAATCATAACGAAGTGTTCCAGTCCCCTGTGACTGACAGGCATAATCATAACGAAGTGTTCCAGTCCCCTGTGACTGACAGGCATAATCATAACGAAGTGTTCCAGTCCCCTGTGACTGACAGGCATAATCATAACGAAGTGTTCCAGTCCCCTGTGACTGACAGGCATAATCATAACGAAGTGTTCCAGTCCCCTGTGACTGACAGGCATAATCATAACGAAGTGTTCCAGTCCCCTGTGACTGACAGGCATAATCATAACGAAGTGTTCCAGTCCCCTGTGACTGACAGGCATAATCATAACGAAGTGTTCCAGTCCCCTGTGACTGACAGGCATAATCATAACGAAGTGTTCCAGTCCCCTGTGACTGACAGGCATAATCATAACGAAGTGTTCCAGTCCCCTGTGACTGACAGGCATAATCATAACGAAGTGTTCCAGTCCCCTGTGACTGACAGGCATAATCATAACGAAGTGTTCCAGTCCCCTGTGACTGACAGGCATAATCATAACGAAGTGTTCCAGTCCCCTGTGACTGACAGGCATAATCATAACGAAGTGTTCCAGTCCCCTGTGACTGACAGGCATAATCATAACGAAGTGTTCCAGTCCCCTGTGACTGACAGGCATAATCATAACGAAGTGTTCCAGTCCCCTGTGACTGACAGGCATAATCATAACGAAGTGTTCAGTCCCCTGTGACTGACAGGCATAATCATAACGAAGTGTTCCAGTCCCCTGTGACTGACAGGCATAATCATAACGAAGTGTTCCAGTCCCCTGTGACTGACAGGCATAATCATAACGAAGTGTTCCAGTCCCCTGTGACTGACAGGCATAATCATAACGAAGTGTTCCAGTCCCCTGTGACTGACAGGCATAATCATAACGAAGTGTTCCGGTCCCCTGTGACTGACAGGCATAATCATAACGAAGTGTTCCAGTCCCCTGTGACTGACAGGCATAATCATAACGAAGTGTTCCAGTCCCCTGTGACTGACAGGCATAATCATAACGAAGTGTTCCAGTCCCCTGTGACTGACAGGCATAATCATAACGAAGTGTTCCAGTCCCCTGTGACTGACAGGCATAATCATAACGAAGTGTTCCAGTCCCCTGTGACTGACAGGCATAATCATAACGAAGTGTTCCAGTCCCCTGTGACTGACAGGCATAATCATAACGAAGTGTTCCAGTCCCCTGTGACTGACAGGCATAATCATAACGAAGTGTTCCGGTCCCCTGTGACTGACAGGCATAATCATAACGAAGTGTTCCAGTCCCCTGTGACTGACAGGCATAATCATAACGAAGTGTTCCAGTCCCCTGTGACTGACAGGCATAATCATAACGAAGTGTTCCAGTCCCCTGTGACTGACAGGCATAATCATAACGAAGTGTTCCAGTCCCCTGTGACTGACAGGCATAATCATAACGAAGTGTTCCAGTCCCCTGTGACTGACAGGCATAATCATAACGAAGTGTTCCAGTCCCCATCCCGGTGTAACACGAAATTTTTACTCCACGAAAAAATTACTCCGGAGTAAATATTTCGTACGAAATTCTTACTCCGAGTACACTTTTCGTACGAGAAAAAAACTCCCCAAGGCACGAAAAAATTACTCCCTCCACGAAATTTTTACTCCCCATTTTTTTTACTTTCAGTAAAAATCTCGTACGCAAAAATGGGAGTGCGAGCGAAGGGATAGTGCCAATAAGTGATATCGCGCACACGAATGTCGCGCTACCCTCCTTCCACCCCTTCCACCACCAAAATTAACAGGGGACAAGGGAGTAAACATTTCGTACACCTGGCATGGGAAGTTAAATTGCTTGTGTTGGGGTGAAGTAATTTATTCGTTATTTATTCGCCAGGGGAGTAACATTTTTGTACGAAATGTTTACTCGGAACTCACCTGTCTTGGGGAGTAATTTTCTCGTGTAATGGGGGAGTGCTTTTTTCGTAAAGGGAGTAACTTTTTCGTACGAAATGTTTACTCCGGAGTAAAAATCTCGTGGGAGTAATTTTCTCGTGTTACACCGGCATTCCTGAATCGCGTGTTTCAGTTGGACTTTGGGCCGAAATTAGTCGATAATAAAACACTACATTGCAGCAATCCACAGAGAAAACAGTTATCCAATGGATACCATCACACTGCAACATACAAGGGAATGAGGAAGCTGACAGGCTGGCGAAAGAAGGAGGGAAGCTACCACAAGAGAACCAGCAAGTTACATTTGGTGAGGCAAAAACCATTGTAAAAGAGAAGCAACGGAAAAAGTGGCTGCAGCAACACCCTCACTACAACCCTAGAGACAGTTACTATCAACTCTCCAGAAAAGACCAGGTCATCATTGTGCGCCTGAGAACCGGCCACTGCAGACTCAGGCACCACATGTTCTCAAAATTCCACATTGGGGACACGCCTGTATGCCACTGTGGCATCGCAGACATGACAGTGGAACACCTCCTCCAACACTGTCCAATCCACCAAAAACTACGAGCAGAAATATGGTCTGCTGACACACCAGTTCAGGAGAAGATCTTCGGCAACCTGCGGAGTCTTTGCTGTACTGCAGACTTCATCAGAAGTTCCGGAGTCCCTGTCTGAGCGATCGAGAAGAAGAAGAAACCGTTATTTCAAATTCGCGGACTGTTAGAAAACTATGACAGACATATGTTTCGACAATGATATCAACATTCGCCTGCCGACAAGCAAGAAGACTGCCATTTAAAGACACTTTATATAATTATCTACCTTATTTATTATTATGTTCTGTAGAAGGATGTTCATGTTTTCACATTTAAACGTTTTTTTACTGATCTAATTTCTGGCTTGTTCCTGCATAGAGATGATTCTGTGTTCTTTCCGTGTAGACAACACAACTGATATTTTTCTTCATATCTGTGTAATCCCAATTGTTATATAAAATAAATGCTTACAATTACAAACCAATGTGTGTGTTTGGTTGTATGTGTGTGCGCGCGCGTGATTGCATGTGTGTTATAGCGAGTGGTGTGAGGAAAAGGGTGCACGTTACTGTTGTTTGCGACGTGCTAATGACAACGTTTAAAAACACAATCCCGATATATTTTTTTTTCAATCACTTGAGCTGTCAGGAGAGCCTCTGCAGGAGCACACACACACACACACACACACACACACACACACACCTACACACACACACACACGCACACACATACACACACATACACACGCACACACATACACACACACACACATACACACACGCACACACACACACATACACACACACACACACGCACACACACACACACACACATATATACACCCACACACACATACACACACACAAACTCTTTGTAACTTAGGTTTTAGTCACGTTTGGCATAACCAATCTACATTAAATGTACACAAATTAAAGTTTGCCATTGACAAAAAACAACAAGAGGAATATACAAGTCGCGTAAGGCGAAAATACAATATTTAGTCAAGTAGCTGTCGAACTCACAGAATGAAACTGAACGCAATGCCATTTTTCAGCAAGACCGTATACTCGTAGCATCGTCAGTCCACCGCTCATGGCAAAGGCAGTGAAATTGACAAGAAGAGCGGGGTAGTAGTTGCGCTAAGAAGGATAGCACGCTTTTCTGTACCTCTCTTTGTTTTAACTTTCTGAGCGTGTTTTTAATCCAAACATATCATATCTATATGTTTTTGGAATCAGGAACCGACAAGGAATAAGATGAAAGTGTTTTTAAATTGATTTGGACAATTTAATTTTGATAATAATTTTTATATATTTAATTTTCAGAGCTTGTTTTTAATCCAAATATAACATATTTATATGTTTTTGGAATCAGCAAATGATGGAGAATAAGATAAACGTAAATTTGGATCGTTTTATAAATTTTTTTTTTTTTTTACAATTTTCAGATTTTTAATGACCAAAGTCATTAATTAATTTTTAAGCCACCAAGCTGAAATGCAATACTGAAGTCCGGGCTTCGTCGAAGATTACTTGACCAAAATTTCAACCAATTTGGTTGAAAAATGAGGGCGTGACAGTGCCGCCTCAACTTTCACGAAAAGCCGGATATGACGTCATCAAAGACATTTATCAAAAAAATGAAAAAAACGTTCGGGGATTTCATACCCAGGAACTCTCATGTCAAATTTCATAAAGATCGGTCCAGTAGTTTAGTCTGAATCGCTCTACACACACACAGACAGACACACGCACGCACACACACACGCACATACACCACGACCTTCGTTTCGATTCCCCCTCGATGTTAAAATATTTAGTCAAAACTTGACTAAATATAATAAGATACTGGACAAAAGAAAAATCAGATACATATTCCAGTAAATCTTACGAAATGCAGTCATACTTAATACAAATTAAGAATAATAAACACAGAAAGATGTTAAGCAGATTAAGGACTAGCACACATTGTCTAAAAATTGAAAGTGGAAGACATCAGAATATCCCTAAAGAAAATCGTCTTTGTATTGAATGCAATGTCATAGAAGATGAAATACATTTTCTAGATAAATGCAATAAATATGTTAAATTAAGGGATGAATTTAAAGAAGATGCTTCACATATCAATATGAAATATGCTAACAAAAATCCAAGTAACTTATTTTTAGAAGACGAAGTTCAAGTTCGTCTTGGCAAATTTGTTACGGATTGTTTTAGCATTGTATAATGCATTATTTGTTGTTTGTTGTGTCAATAACTTTACTGGTTCATGACAATAAACATTATTCTATTCTATTCTATTCTATTCTACACACACACACACACGGCGACGCACAAAACAAAACTGACTCAATCTTGATAAAGTGAGACATGTTCCTTTCAAACTTGAGCGTACGATGATTTTAATTAGACGATTTGTGTTAGAAAAGTACTTTTGTGCAATGGTTGATATACCAGGTTACGTAAATAGTTCGTCACTGTCCCGTAGTTTTATGTTAAAGAGAAGGAAAAAAGTTAAACACATTCATAAATGGACTTCAGATTTAAAGTTACAGGGGCAAACAATGACATGTTTTGTTAACACGCTACAAAAGCACACATCATGATTGTATGATTCACCATTTTCTTTGATACAGGTCTCTGGTCGAATGTTGACATTAGGTTACATCCACGGTCTGGCTTGTACAGGAGTTGTATGGGTATAAATCCCACTGAACAAATGGTAAAGTAGAAAAACAGCGTACCAAGCCAACGCAGTAACAACATTAGGTTGGTGGAATCCTCCTGTGATAGGTAGAGGTTAATGGTATCCACTTCTGGTTGTAAAAAGTAAATGGTTTCCTCTAATGATGATAACAACACGTTATTGTCCAATACAATATTACATTCAAATGAAACATTTTTTTGACACATCCAGCCAGCCTGTAAACGATTATAACTTGCATTCCTTTAGAATTATTAGGACATTCAATGATAGGTGGTGGGTTCAAGTGCTAGTCTTTCGGATGAGACGAAAAACCGAGGTCCCTTCGTGTACACTACATTGGGGTGTGCACGTTAAAGATCCCACGATTGACAAAAGGGTCTTTCCTGGCAAAATTGTATAGGCATAGATAAAAATGTCCACCAAATACCCGTGTGACTTGGAATAAAGTGTAAAAAAAAATTCCATCTCACACGGCATTAAGTCTCAGGGCTTGGAAACATGAATACACGCATGCAGGAAAAAAAAATGGGTAGCGCCGTATACTGTATGGCAGCTCGCTTTCCCCAGGGAGAAAGCAGCCCGAATTTCTGTGAGGTTACCCTCATGGACTATATAAAATCTTATCCTTATCCAACGCATTAAACACATACGTTCACATATGATAACAAGCACACCCATAACAGTTAGTTTATTGCCCCAGTGATAGTTGAAAGTTAGTCATATCTTCCTGTGAAAGTTAGACGTTTGGTGAGCTCCTCCTGTGGTAGTTTGAGGTCATTAGAATCCCATGTGATTGTACGAAGTTAGTGGAATCCTTCTGCGGTAGTTAGATGGGGTGTGAAATCCTTCTGTGATAGTTACAGGTTTGTGGAATCCTCTGTTTCTGATCCTGTCGCGGTGGCGCCATACGCTGAATCTCCGTCTGCAAAACACACACGCACGCACACACACACACACACACACACACACACACACACACACACGCACACACACACACACAAACTTGTCAGGTCAATATCTTTGATACTAATGAAATTATCAAGCGAAAACCAAAAGAAAATGTTGATTTTCAACAACTTTACTTTCCCCGAAATGTTATACCAAACACGCGTATCTCACAATCTTGAGGCAGTATGCACCGGCTTGATAGGAAATACCTGCTTCTACTTCAGCTTCAGTTTTATCCCTCCGGAGGCTATCTTCTCTTCTGGCAATCCTTGCTTCATGTGATTGAGCTCTCCTGGGCCTCTTTCTGTACTCGTTTGATGCGTACAAGACTACAACGTCTTTTTGCTCAACGCTAGCACGAGCAAACTTGCCACAGTCATTGTCCATGAGCTATCATTGAATATTAAAAAAGGTAAGGAAACAGAAGCTTCAGCAGAGTAAGTCGGACCTCAAAGATGCTCTAGTAACACTTGCTAGCCTATTATATAGTTAACAAGATAGCCCATACGAAAGGGAATGTACCTTTCGTGTAAAGATTTTCTTCTTTTGAAGTCTTACAAAATCGTAATAGGGCCTACCTCTGACACTGCTACTACTCACCTGGATGACGGCGTCGACACATAATAATGACGAGGGCGACGAAGAGGATGGAAACTACGGCCAGTGCGACGCCCACACCGATCGTTGCAGGACGATACTGGTCACTCTGGCTCTGCTCTTGGGTCTGACCTGCAAGTAAAAGTTATATTAATTCTTGACCTTTCTTTTCATTAGAAAGGGCAAGTGCCCGCATGCAGATTGCTATAAACAAAAACACACACACACACACACACACACACACACATACACACACACATACACACACACACACGCATATATATATACACACACACACACACACACACACACACACACACACAGAAACACACACACTCACCTCCCTCTCTATTTCTTGCCTCTAACACGACATTCAGTCAAATATTGACTCCTGGTGAGAGATTATTAGCAAACAAAGGAATCTGAACATACCTTGACGATTAATACAAACACGTAGGTAGACACATTCCGATTATCAAGTATTGCATAGAGGAAGACTTCATTGCCAACACTGAGGGCAAGCGTTGGACGTTTTTACATTTAGTCAAGTTTTGACTATGTACATGTTTTAACATAGACGGGGAATCGAGACAAGGGTGGTGGTGTGTGTATGTATGTATGTATGTATGTGTGTATGTGTATGTGTATTTGTATGTATGTATGTATGTATGTATGTATGTATGTATGTATGTATGTATGTATGTATGTATTTCTGTGTGTGTGTGTGTGTGTGTATGTGTATGTGTGTGTGTGTGTGTGTGTGTGTGTGTGTGTGTAAAGTTTGTTTGTTTGTTTGTTCGTTCATGGGCTGAAACTCCCACGGCTTTTACGTGTATGACCGTTTTTACCCCGCCATTTAGGTAGCCATACGCCGCTTTCGGAGGAAGCATGCTGGGTATTTTCGTGTTTCTATAACCCACCAAACTCTGACATGGATTACAGGATGAGCTACATCCCCGCCGTGTGTAAAGTCATTCCGAGAAAACCACTGTACCGATCTTCATGAAACTTTTCATGAGATTTCTTGGGTATATTATCCCCACCCCTATTTTTTTCAATTTTTCGATAGATGTCTTTGATGACGTCATATCCGTTTTTTTACGAAAGTTGAGGCAGCACTGTCACACCCTCATTTTTCAACCAAATTGATTGACATTTTGGTTAAGCAATTTTCGACGAAGTCCGGACTATGGCATTGCATTTCAGCCTGGAAGCTTAATAATTAGTTGATTAGTTTGCTAATTAAAGTTGTCATTAGAATCAAATTTTCAAAAACAGATTTAAAAAATATTGCATTGTATTCCTCATCTTCTCCTGAATTCAACAATATATAGATATGTCATGTTGTTTTCTCTAAAGCTGTGCTCAGAATGAAAGAAAATAGGTTCTGTAAGTACCACGGACACGTGCTACGCGGCGGCGAGCGTGACCCGTCTCGGTCTTTGGTATGGTTAGCCGAGACTATCTGAATGTAGTCTCGGCGATGATTGGTCAGTGTTGTTGATCTTGACTAAATGTTTTTATATCGCTTCACGCGACTTGTTTTAATTTGTTATTTAAAAGAAGTCAAAACAAACTTTTTATATAGCTTAAGGAGAAAAGTTGTTCAGAACCGGTAGAACTATCATCTGTCAAAAAGACTTGTTTGCAGTTTTCCGCGGTGTGAGTCTTGTTTGTACCTTTCTTCAGACCAAGAGGAAAAACGTCAAGTTTACACCCCAAAAGAGCCCCACACTAAGCGTCACATATTTATATATTAGTTTGAACTCTCGTGCTTCTTAAAACTATCAGGCTCATAAAACAAGAGTCTGACCGACGAATGCAGTTAAACCGACCTTAACAGGTGTGAAAAACGTGCATCCGGCACTGACTGGCTAGTGAGGTCAGTGTGGCGCGTCACTGAGGCTCCTCCGCCATTGAATGTACCCTCTTTGGTCGTACCACTCAAACATTGACCAGGGTAGAGCAAACACGATTAAGAGATTAACGCTTGACCCTTTTAACACAAGATAGTACGAATCATCCTGAACAAGTTTTCTTCTTAAGCCTAGTATAAAATTGACTGTTTTTAAATACAGGTAATAACAAACACACGTCCACAGCTGGACCCTCGAACATGCTATGTCTGTCCGTATGTATTGCTGGCCATGGTGAGTTCACGCTCCTTGTTTCTGTGTTGAATGTGCATCTAATTAATCATTTACCTAGCCGTCCACTCAGCCTGATGACGACCGAGGCCTCAGCGCTGTGTCCATTATTGGCAGCGTTGGTCACTCTGTACGTCACAGTCTTCCCGTCAACCTCTGCGGCAGATCTCGGGGTCAGAGTACAAGTGAACCCTTGCTGACCTTGACACAGACCTCCCCACTGCACCATGCTCCATCTCAGCGGTTCCACCTTGATGACGTCACTGATGACGTTGACCTTTATGTTGTTGCTGATTTCATAAGACACAGCAACTTGCAGGCTCACGTTGTCTGGTCCGTCTGAAGGAAAGAAAAACTTCGTTAGAACCTTTTTAAGAACGTTTACATCTAGCTTATTGACAAGAAGACTGAAAGAGGAAGAATACGAGTTCGAATGTTCGTCAAATCAGCAGGAGTTATCTTAAGAATTGTTCTTAACTCCAGAATGTATTTACTAACTATATCTTGTTCGTTCGAGATGTTAAACAAAGACCGTGGTGCGAAACACAGCTTTTAGAACTGTGTCGCGTGCAGTGGTGATTGAGACGCACCTGAGCGTCGGCAGCCCCACCTCGCATCAAGCTGCACGATGGCTACCAGGATTCATAGGCCAGCAGCACAGTCGGTCAACTACATTTCAATGAGCCAAATTACAGTAATCCGATCAAATCGGGTTTCATGACAAATATTTCAGTTTGCCGAATGTGTTTTTTTGCACAGGTGATTGCCCGATTACAACGCTGTCCTCTCCAAGTACCGCGTGCGGACAACCGCAGTCGGGCGACGAAGCAGTGGTCCGACTGACAGTGTGACGACCGCGAATCCATGAAACCGGCATCTGGAATGGAGTATTCGACAACGCATGTCCCTTCTAATGGGACAGAACAAGGAAGAGGAGAAACACTTCAATCTTAAAATAATATCGTATTATTTTGGCGGTGTTTTTAATTTTGTCCATGTATTTCGAGTTAGTTTCTTTGGCTGACTAGATCAGTTCAAAAGCAACGAATCTTTAATCAGTCCACAACAGAGCAGCAAAAAAACAGAACTTACATGCCACGCTGTCTGTGAGCTTGGCGATCATTGGCTGCAACCAGTCCAGCTGACACGTGACCATCTTCCCGTCATCCTCTCTGCTCACTTTACCTGAGGGGAACGTCACTTCCTTAGCACCGTAGTCTGCAGTTGCAATGGTGTCGTTGCCTAGCATCCAGACCAGCCGTCCTGTGGGGTACCCCAGAAAATCAGCGGTACAGACACACGGCACCACGCCAGTCTCGGGGATGTAGCCGAGATCGCTACAGTTGTGGGTAGCTTTGCTGGGTGCGGCTGGGAAAGAAAAGCGTTAACATGTTGTTAACCTCTACTCTCCGCAGACAAGCTAGGTTGGGTGGTTGGTAGTTTGGTTGGTTGGTTGGTTGGTAGTTTGGTTGGTTGGTTGGGTGGTTGGTAGTTTGGTTGGGTGGTTGGTAGTTTGGTTGGGTGGTTGGTAGTTTGGTTGGTTGGTTGGTTGGTTGGTAGTTTGGTTGGTTGGTTGGTTGGTTGGTTGGTTGGTTGGTAGTTTGGTTGGTTGGTTGGTTGGTTGGTTGGTTGGTTGGTTGGTTGGGTGGTTGGTTGGTTGGTTGGTTCAAAGTTTTTAACGTCCCTTCAACCCATGCGGGACTGATTCAATTTTGTTTCCCTTCGCAATGTACATATGGTGGTCTCCGTTTTATGGAACTATTTATCAAATCAAAATGAAGAAGGTTCTAACAAAAACTCATGTCTTGTCACACTTGATACTGCAAATCTTGTTAAACACCTTGATCTTCTTTAAAAACTTTTTTTTAAAATTTGTCTCTAGGGGGAACACCCCCACCACCAACACCAACACCACCACCACCAACACCGTCTTATCCAAAAATAACAAATTTTAAAACTAGCCAGCATACTTACTAACATTGAACCTCTCGTTCACGGTAAAGCTCCGTACGTCAGAGAAGCCGTAATACGTGTACACCTTGAATCTGTAGTAGATACCCGGGGTGGGAGGGAGGTGCCAGGAGTAGATCATGCGCCCCCTGTTGTAGAGTTTACCGGTGTTGGTGTCGGTGTAAGATGTCAACGAGTCACTGTACGACTGACGTTCCTCTGTGATGAAGTCATTGGCATTGCCTAGTGTCGCGTCCGTTGTCGCCTGTAAAACCAACAGTGATGTAAAAAGAAAGCCACTTATTTCCCCGTGTAAACGATCATGTTTACAACCACAGACCTGTCTAAGCTTTTACACCAGAGCAACATTCCGGAATGAGTTTATACATGTATTCGTAGAAACAATCTGCATTTCTTTCTTGTTCTTGTATTTTTTTTAACTATTTTGTCATGTACCCTCAGTGGGGTTTCTTGAATACACTATTTACCTTGCCTTGCCTTGCTTTGACACAAACAACCTACAGCCTGGCCATTGTTGGTGCCTAATGGGAATTTTGTAATCGATGAATTTTCAGAGTGTTATTTACAAAACTATTATGCAAACCCAATTCTGCGCAGAATTAGAAAGAAGCGAGGCTGTAGTAATACAAAGACGGAAAATCTTCCCATTAAATTTAAAAAAAAGTGCACTCATTTCAAGGAAGACGAAGAGGATCGTAACAGCTAGTGTGATGTAAATGGTGGGACATCTTCTATATTGACTTGCTTTGAGATCGGATTAATTTCATTGAACCTATTTTCAAGATGAGCGTGACTTTTTTCAAGGAGAATCAACGTGGGACGCTTCATTTGAATGCTACCGTTATGCTTAGCAATACCATACGGAAACATACTTTTGATACAAATTGTACTTGCCCTGAAGGATTGATGCACTCGGAATTCATACATTTCGGAGGTTGAGAAGGCGTTGGTGACGTCACACGTTAAGATGGCTGCCCAGTTGTGCTCTCTGATTTCCACGTGGCAGTTGTCAACCAATGGTACAGCTGTCGATGGGAGTGATTGCAAAATAATTGTTCAAGCAGTCGAGATGCTTAAGGTTCCATTTATCTACATGAAAACGTTATTTTGATGTTTGGAATCGTCTCTGTCTATCTCTGCCTATGCCTATGTATCTGTCTGTCTGTTTGTCTGTCTGTCTGTATGTCCGTCTCTGCACGTGTTTGTCTCCCTCGCTCTGTCTCGTTCTCTCTGTCTCGTTCTCTCTGTCTCGTTCTCTCTGTCTCGTTCTCTCTGTCTCGTTCTCTCTGTCTCGTTCTCTCTGTCTCGTTCTCTATGTCTCGTTCTCTCTGTCTCGTTCTCTCTGTCTCGTTCTCTCTGTCTCGTTCTCTGTCTGCTTGTATGTCTGTCTGCCTCGATCTCCCTCCCTCCCTTCTCTCTGTTTCTGTCTGTCTGTCTGTCTGTCTGTCTGTCTCTGTCTCTTTTTTTCTCTCTGTCTCTGTCTCTTTCTGTCTGTCTGTCTTTCTGTCTGTCTGTCTGTTTGTCTCTCTCTCTCTCTTCTTTTAAGGATAGTATAGGTCAAACGCGACGACATAAAGAAGCAGATAAGAGGATTACAACGAAAACAAGGACACATTGAAACAAGTCGCGTAAGGTGAAACTACTACATTTAGTCAAGCTGTGGAACTCACAGAATGAAACTGAACGTAGTCCGCCGCTAGTGCAAAAGGCAGTGAAAGTGACGAGCCTGTTTGGCGCGGTAGCGGTTGCGCTGTGCTTCATAGCAGGCTTTACTGTACCTCTCTTCGTTTTAACTTTCTGAGCGTGTTTTTAATCCAAACATATCATATCTATATGTTTTTGGAATCAGGAACCGACAAGAAATAAGATGAAATAGTTTTTAAAACGATTTCGGAAATTTAATTTTGATCATAATTTTTATATTTTTAATTTTCAGAGCTTGTTTTTAATCCAAATATAACATATTTATGTTTTTGGAATCAGAACATAATGAAGAATAAAATAAACGTAAATTTGGGTCGTTTTATAAAAAAATAATTTTAATTACAATTTTCAGATTTTTAATGACAAAAGTCATTAATTAATTTTTAAGCCACCAAGCTGAAATGCAATACCGAAGTCCGGCCTTTGTCGAAGATTGCTTGGCCAAAATTTCAATCAATTTGATTGAAAAATGAGGGTGTGACAGTGCCGCCTCAACTTTTACAAAAAGCCGGATATGACGTCATCAAAGACATTTATCGAAAAAAAGAAAAAAACCTCCGGGGATATCATTCCCAGGAACTCTCATGTCAAATTTCATAAAGATCGGTCCAGTCGTTTACTCTGAATCGCTCTACACACACACACGCACAGACACACACACACACACACACATACACCTCGTCTCGATTCCCCCACTCTACGTTAAAACATTTAGTCAAAACTTGACTAAATGTAAAAAAAACACACACACGACTGAATGAACAAATAATGCAGCAGAAAGATACTCACTGAAAACTTCTAGCGTTCTAGAATCGGCCTCCGTGGACCCATTGTATGTGTACAAACACGACCACGTCCCACTGAAGTTTCTCCCAACCCCTTCCACTCTCAAGTTGCTGTAGTCTTTGGTCTTCGTCACGGTGACAGTAGGGCCCAATGGTGAGGTGCAATTACCAACGTCTACACAGGTTCCAAGGTCCAGTGTCTGTCCAGTGGAATTGGTCAGTGTCCAGGTCACTGTGCTGGGGGCGTAAGGAGAGGTGTAGCATCTCGTAAAACTGACCAGTCCGTCTTCGCGGGCCTCGGGTAGTACAAACATTTTTACACCTGTGAATATAGAAATGAGTTTGTAAGAAACACATGGTGGTAAAGCTTCACTTCACTGGAATATGAATGAAGACTTCGCAATGCTTAAATTATGGTCTACCTGTCTTTGTATCTGTCCGTCTATTTATCTATGTCTGCCTTTCTTTCTTTATATCACACACACACACACACACACACACACACACACACACACACACACACACACACACACACACACACACACACACACACACACACACACACACGCGCGTGCGCGCGCGTACACACACACACACACACACACACACACACACACACACTTACATGCACACACACATGCACACACACCCTTTCAAATACTTACGCACGATTTTCAGTTCACAGGTGTCAGAATCAACAGTACCGTCAACCAAGGTCTCCCGACACGTCAGATTGCCAGACAACTCTGAACCAATTTTGAACAGTTTGATATAAAAGCTCCCCACGTGCGGGAACTTCAACGTGGAGGCGTTGTAAGACGAGCTACAATTGGCTGGTCCATAACACGTGCCGAGATGAAGAGCGGCTCCATCCTTGGTGAGCAGCGTCCACTCTACAGTGCTGGTCTGGTCAGCCGAGCAACGTATGTAAGGGTCGTCACGCCTCTCTACGTAAATAAAGCTCTCACAGGTCAGTAGCCGTGCTGCTTCTGAAAAAAAGAAAAAGACCTGGCCATGGGTCAAGGTCAAGGAAAATCACTCTTTTTTGCAAGCAAAACCTTGTCAAAAATCCGGGATGAATTTGAGTAAAAACATATGGGTCTGGTCGCGGGCAAGTGTGCCGTTGTGACTGCCAGACTGCACGCATAAAACGATCAATATTGAAAGTCGAGATGTAAATTTGTTGGGGTACCGATAACTTGTTCGCCGGATGGTCAGAAATCTAAAAGAGAAAATTCTGTGATCTTTAGCCAAGAAAACCTTTTTGCTTTAGAAAGAGTGCAGCATTGAGACATTCACATTTGCACATTCACGGATGTTTTATCTCTCGAAGAAACAGAAAAAACGCATGTAGGTCTCCCGGAAAACGGCTCCAAATGTTGGATTTGTATGAGAGGAGAGCGGAGAGGAGGAGTTTTTAATGGCTAATTGACGATGTTAGCTTGCGGTCTGGTCCCATCCCTACCTGCGGAAATCTCCCTTACACAGACATGGGATATAACCCACTATCCACGAGACGAATACCACTCATAACATCCTTCAGAAGTAAGCAGACAACAAAAGCTCGATGTTCCAGCGATGATATCAATGTTCCATCCATCAAATAGGAAGAAATCCAAAACCAGACAGACTGCTAACGTTCCAAACTTCAGGATACAAAAACAAGTCGCGTAAGGCGAAATTACAACATTTATTCAAGCTGTCGAACTAACAGAATGAAACTGAACTCACTGCATTTTTACAGCAAGAGCGTATACTCGTAGCATCGTCAGTCCACCGCTCGATGCACAGGCAGTGAAATTGACAAGAAGAGCGGGGTAGTAGTTGCGCTGAGAAGGATAGCACGCTTTTCTTTATCTCTATTCTTTTTATATTTAGTCAAGTTTTGACTAAATATTTTAACATCGAGGGGGAATCGAAACGAGGGTCGTGGTGTATGTGCGTGCGTGTGTGTGTGCGTGTGTGTGTGTGTGTGTGTGTGTGTGTGTGTGTGTGTGTGTGTGTGTGTGTCTGTGTGTGTGTGTAGAGCGATTCAGACTAAACTACTGGACCGATCTTTATGAAATTTGACATGAGAGTTCCTGGGTATGAAATCCCCGAACATTTTTTTCATTTTTTGGATAAATGTCTTTGATGACGTCATATCCGGCTTTTCGTGAAAGTTGAGGCGGCACTGTCACGCCCTCATTTTTCAACCAAATTGGTTGAAATTTTGGTCAAGTAGTCTTCGACGAAGCCCGGACTTTGGTATTGCATTTCAGCTTGGTGGCTTAAAAATTAATTAATGACTTTGGTCATTAAAAATCTGAAAATTGTAAAAAAAATATAAAAATTTATAAAACGATCCAAATTTACGTTTATCTCATTTTCCATCATTTGCTGATTCCAAAAACATATAAATATGTTATATTCGGATTAAAAACAAGCTCTGAAAATTAAATATATAAAAATTATTATCAAAATTAAATTGTCCAAATCAATTTAAAAACACTTTCATCTTATTCCTTGTCGGTTTCTGATTCCAAAAACATATAGATATGATATGTTTGGATTAAAAACACGCTCAGAAAGTTAAAACAAAGAGAGGTACAGAAAAGCGTGCTATCCTTCTTAGCGCAACTACTACCCCGCTCTTCTTGTCAATTTCACTGCCTTTGCCATGAGCGGTGGACTGACGATGCTACGAGTATACGGTCTTGCTGAAAAATGGCATTGCGTTCAGTTTCATTCTGTGAGTTCGACAGCTACTTGACTAAATATTGTATTTTCGCCTTACGCGACTTGTTAACTTTCTGAGCGTGTTTTTAATCCAAACATATCACATCTATATGTTTTTGGAATCAGGAATCCACAAGGAATAATTTTCAGAGCTTGTTTTTAATCCGAATATAACATATTTATATGTTTTTGGAATCAGAAAATGATGACGAATAAAATAAACGTACATTTGGATCGTTTTAAATTTTTTCTTTTTTTTTACAATTTTCAGATTTTTAATGACCAAAGTCATTAATTAATTTTTAAGCCACCAAGCTGAAATGCAATACCGAAGTCCGGCCTTCGTCGAAGATTGCTGGGCCAAAATTTCAATCAATTTGATTGAAAAATGAGGGTGTGACAGTGCCGCCTCAACTTTTACAAAAAGCCGGATATGACGTCATCAAAGATATTTATCGAAAAAAAGAAAAAATTGTCAGGGGATATCATTCCCAGGAACTCTCACGTCAAATTTCATAAAGATCGGTCCAGTAGTTTGGTCTGAATCGCTCTACACACACACACACACACACACACACAGACAGACAGACAGACAGACAGACAGACACACATACACACACACACACACACACACACATACACCACAACCCTCGTCTCGATTCCCCCCTCTACGTTAAAACATTTAGTCAAAACTTGACTAAATGTAAAACCAAGGCAGCTTATTGGAACGTTTTATCTATGTAAGAACAACACGTTACATTTGTAGGTCTCGTCTTAGGGTCAGAAATGCATCGTGAGTTTTCAAGTCTGCGAAATGGTGCTCATTAAAGTTTAAGCTTTCACATCAGAATCGTCTTTTGCAAGAAGAAGGTCATTTACAATGAGAAAGGCGATCGCTCAAGTAAAACACACGTTTTATGAAAGGAACAATCTTAAGTATTTCTAATCTCCTTCTGTCACATTCAATTGTGCTTATTCGTACATCGCTGTGACGCTCTGTTAGTCTGTCTGCGTGTACGGCAGTATGTTATAACATTGTATGATTAGTATTGACATCTATAAGGCAGTATTTTATAACATTGTATGATTAGTAGTGACATCTTTAAAGCAGTATTTCATAACACTGTATGATTAGTATTGACATCTATAAGGCAGTATTTTATAACATTGTATGATTAGTATTGACATCTATAAGGCAGTATTTCATAACATTGCAATACAATACAATACAATACAATAACTTTATTAATCTCTAAAAGAGAAATTACATTGCTGAGCGTTTGTGTCCGTAATAATAACATACATAAAACATTCAAGATAAACATTTGTTCTTTGTCCTGAGAAAATATAGCACATTGGTTATCACATAAGAAAGTATATTAAAAATAAATTAACATGCATTCACCATCAACAATGCACAAAAGAAAGTCAGCACCTTGCCGGTTATCACATATTGTCTAAGATTAAGAGAGTAGAATGCAAAACAAAATCAACAATTGTATGATTAGTATTGACATCTATAAGGCAGTATTTCATGACATTGTATCATTAGTATTGACATGTTTAAGCTTTGTTCAAGAATGTTTGCTAGCTCGATGTCTGTTCCAACTGGATCGTTTTTTCTGTCTGTCTATCAGTCTCTGTCTCTCTAAAACGGCGTATGAGCTAGTATGCAAAAGCGGTAATACCTGAGACGCATGACGTCATGTGTAGAACCATCACAATGACAAGGGCAAGCTTTCTCAGTCCCCACATACTCACACACTGCTCTGAGGCCGTTGGGAAATCGTTGCGTGAGCCCTCTCCAGTGACGATGCACAAAATGCCAAGTGTCAAGACATGACTACAGTTTTGAAAACTTACCTCCCCAACACTTCAAGCACAAGTAATATTCTCTCGGCGTTAGGCCCCCCCAAAAAAGTTGTATGTTTCTGGTAACATGGCTACAAAAAATAGGGTAGGTAGGTAGGGATTTTTTTTATTTTTTTTATTTTGTTTTGTTTTTTGGTCAGGGTAGAAAATAACTATACAGTGACGCAAAGAGACTGGACTTACTATACAAAGAGAAAGACAACACATTACAAAACAAATGAGACAAAAGGGATGCGGGGTTATCCCCCTTGTGTCGTCTGCCGTCTGTCGTTTGACGCTTTTTTTTCTTTTTTCTTTTTCACAAATGCAATAAAAAAAAGTCTAGGGTCGGCGGGAAAAAACAAGGTAGGGTCGGGTGACCAGAAACGTACAACTTTTTTTTTTGGCCTTAACATCTCCCAAAGAGCAAATGGAAACTTGAGACCCAGCCAGTTTTGTTAAAGGTACAGCCAGTTTTGTTAAAGGCACACTCCTTCCGTAAAAACAGTCTGCTCATTATCTCAGATCTGCCCGGAGTTTTCAATGAGTTAAGGACATAACCCACTTGAATACATGCCGAAAATCAACAGCCTGGATGCGTTCTCGTCAGAGTATGTTTTGATGAAATAATTGCTTTAAAATTATAGGTGCAGTTCGTGGCACGAGTCACCAAAAATTGTACGATGAATCAGGATTTACAACACTGAAGGAGAGGCGAAAAAGACACAAATTGATTTTGTATTTCAAATTAGTTAATGCACGCGTGCCACCATACTTACTAGAACGTCTGCCTCCTCTCGTTGCTTCTGTGAACCCTTACCATAGACGAAGACCACTTGACAGACAGACTCCCCACTCTCGAACTGAATTGTATAAAAAGTCATTTTTTCTGTCTTCGACTTCCCTGTGGAATGAGCTTCCAGATACTGTAAAACAACTTGATTCTATTGGGTTATTTAAAAAACGTATTAGTTCTGATGATTCTGTTGTTCCCTCGTATAGATACACATCTGATCGAAAATCAGAAATTATCCATTGCAGACTGAGATTGAGGATCAGCAATCTAAATAGTGATCTATTTGACAGACATTTAATTCCCGACCCGTCATGCACTTGTGGTTATCCTGTTGAAAATGCGGAGCACTATATTTTTCATTGCCCCTTATCTCTTCAAATACGTGAAGTCACCTTGTCAACACTGCCCAACTATGATTTGCTAACCGCTGATGATTTTCTGTATGGCAATAGAGACAAGTCAGACAGCGAAAATGCATTGATATTTGACCAGTTATTCAGGTTTATCTTATTAAGCAAACGTTTTGAATAATGAATGCATTTATCTCATCCATGTTCGAAACGACCATGTGCAGTACTGTTTACATTTCTTTGTTCTGGTAGTATTTTATTTTCAACCATGTGGAATTCATTGTATGCGTGTGTGTGCGAGTGAGTGTGCGAGCGCGTGTGAGTACTGTTGTTAGTTTAGCATTGTTTTTTTTTGTTCTTTTGGGTTTTTTTCCTTTTATTGTTACATATTTGTCTACCATAATTTACCATTATTATTTTGACATTATTTCAAATTTGTTATATTAAAATTGTCCGCCAAATTTCATTTGCTTTTAAGAGTACGCTCATAAGCCTAGCTTGTTGTGCTCCATGTTCCTTATTTCATGTATGCGGTAATAGTACCAATGGAATTTATTGAATAAACTTGTTTAAACCAAATCAACCAAATTCTCGCTCTGTATAGAAAGCAGCCAGGATGTTGATTTTCGGTGAAGGGATGCTGTTATCCAATGAGAAGGACTGTGCCTTTCAGAGAGGGTTAGAGTTCTCACTGGCGGTGACCTCTGTTCCCGTACGTAGCGACACAAATATGCAAGGCAGAACAATAACTGGCCTAGCATTACCCCCAGTCATATAGCGAACACAAACATTCCACGAGACATTAAAACGAAGATCTCTCCCTACAAACACGATACATTGAAACGAAGATCTCTCACTACAAACACGAGACATTGAAACGAAGATCTCTCACTACAAACACGAGACATTGAAACGAAGATCTCTCACTACAAATACGATACATTGAAACGAAGATCTCTCACTACAAACACGAGACATTGAAACGAAGATCTCTCACTACAAACACGATACATTGAAACGAAGATCTCTCACTACAAACACGAGACATTGAAACGAAGATCTCTCACTACAAATACGATACATTGAAACGAAGATCTCTCACTACAAACACGAGACATTGAAACGAAGATCTCTCACTACAAACACGATACATTGAAACGAAGATCTCTCACTACAAACACGATACATTGAAACGAAGATCTCTCACTACAAACACGAGACATTGAAACGAAGATCTCTCACTACAAACACGAGACATTGAAACAAAGATCTCTCACTACAAACACGATACATTGAAACGAAGATCTCTCACTACAAACACGAGACATTCAAACGAAGATCTCTCACTACAAACACGAGACATTGAAACAAAGATCTCTCACTACAAAGACGATACATTGAAACGAAGATCTCTCACTACAAACACGATACATTGAAACAAAGATCTCTCACTACAAACACGAGACATTGAAACAAAGATCTCTCACTACAAACACGAGACATTGAAACAAAGATCTCTCACTACAAACACGAGACATTGAAACGAAGATATCTCACTACAAACACGATACATTGAAACGAAGATCTCTCACTACAAACACGAGACATTGAAACAAAGATCTCTCACTACAAACACGAGACATTGAAACGAAGATCTCTCACTACAAACTCGAGACATTGAAACGAAGATCTCTAACTACAAACACGAGACATTGAAACGAAGATCTCTCAACACAAACACGAGACATTGAAACGAAGATCTCTCAACACAAACACGAGACATTGAAACGAAGATCTCTCACTACAAACACGAGACATTGAAACGAAGATCTCTCACTACAAACACGATACATTGAAACGAAGATCTCTCACTACAAACACGAGACATTGAAACGAATATATCTCACTACAAACACGAGACATTGAAACAAAGATCTCTAACTACAAACACGAGACATTGAAACAAAGATCTCTCACTATAAACACGAGACATTGAAACGAAGATCTCTCACTACAAACACGAGACATTGAAACGAAGATCTCTCAACACAAACACGAAACATTAAAACGAAGATCTCTCAACACAAACACGAGACATTGAAACGAAGATCTCTCACTACAAACACGAGACATTGAAACGAAGATCTCTCACTACAAACACGAGACATTGAAACGAAGATCTCTCACTACAAACACGAGACATTCAAACGAAGATCTCTCACTACAAACACGAGACATTGAAACGAAGATCTCTCACTACAAACACGAGACATTGAAACGAAGATCTCTCACTACAAACACGATAAATTAAAACGAAGATCTCTCACTACAAACACGATAAATTAAAACGAAGATCTCTCACTACAACTCGAAAAAGGAACCACTTTGAGAACTGGATAATTGCCAGCGGTCTTGGTACATCCATTGACACCACACTATCCTGGATAATTAGTTCACCAATGAGGTGCGAACCATGGACAGTTAATTAATGTTTCAATGAAAGGCATGTTCGCTGTCAGTGTTTCTCAACCCAAGAAGTGCGTCGTGTGTTGTACGTGTTATTCATTCTGTTGTGCGAAAAGCGTAACTGTTAAACGTTTTATTGCATGTTAAACTCTTCTGCGCATAAAAAGCTCTCCTGGCAGGCAACGACAACAACAATTGTCTGCACACGTGAAGGCCACTGGTGAATACTGAAGTAAAGCAAATCTTTGTTGACGTCTGCACAAACCTGAATGTATCGTACACTGGCCTACCTCCGTTTACCCTAATTTACATACGTAGGATATACTGTGATATGTACCTGCTAGGTTGTTTCCTGTCGCTATCTGGGTCACATAATGTGTGTATGTTGCGAAACGCGCTTTATTCCCCCCTCTGCTTCTTTACCTCTGTAAACTTGTAGGGGTAGTTATTTTTCGATAATGACCCAGCAACCAAACAAATAACGACCCAGCAACAGCCTGAATCCTCGATAGTGCAATGGGTTGAGAGGTTGTTCTGTTTCGGTACTACTTTTTGCGACTGAAAAGTTCAGAACGCTCTAATGTACGAAGTATACATCTCTGGAGCAAACAATACAAACATACCGCATTTAAATTAACAACTACAGGCCTGAACACATAAATCTCCATATAAAATCCATGAGTTCGGTTGTTTTCTGAATCTCATCTGCCGTGGCTCAAGCCGTTCATCACAAGCAATTTCCCAAGACAAGTAACTCATACTTTGTCTAGCGACAAGAGTAGTTCCCCTTCTTTTCACTCAGTTCCTTCGACAACAGACTGCAATCCGACGGTCAGTTTTCAACAATATTTCATTTAATAAACAGATCACACGCAACCAAATGCACACATCTCATCAATTTAAACAACATAAAGGGGTTTCATACACTATTTCCCCCGGAAAACTGAACTTCATACAGTTTTTAACGTTGGAACACGGGTGCAAAAGTTCGTCTGCTAGTCCCATTTGACGAAAAAACATTACCCTAAGCGATACCAAAACATATACAGAACACACAATATCTGCCTTTGCCGCCACAGCAGAATAACAGCATATCTGTGTACTTGATTTTAGCCTAAAATAGGAAAACTGACAAGAAGTGTTAACAGAATGGAATGATTTGCACGGAACTATACAACCGCGCATTAATCGATCGCCTGCGCAGGTTGACTGGTTGAGAGAATAGGATTCGATCAAACTTTCGCAAAAAAACTCCTCTTTTCTTTGAATAACTGAAGAAAGGAGGAATAAAGAGGTTACACACCTCGTCTCAGTGATTATCAAAAATAATGGTCTCAGTTCGCGGTCATGAAAAAGCTCGCTAAAGCTCGCATTTTTCATGATCCGCTAACTTCGACCATTATTTTTGATAATCACTGAGACTCGGCATGTAACCTCTACGTACACGCGGCGAGACATGACCGTCTGCTCTTTAGGCCCTTGCTTATTCTGGATTTAATTCACCACGTAGGTTGAATGCACACAACAAAGACGGGATAGAAGAAGATAGAAAGAGAGAGAGAGCGAGAGAGAGAGAGAGAGAGAGAGAGAGAGAGAGAGAGGGAGAGAGAGAGAAAATAAATGTGTGTCACGTGTGTGTATGTGTGTGTGTGTGTTTGTTTGTGTGTGTGTGTGTGTGTGTGTGTGTGTGTGTGTGTGTGTGTGTGTGTGTGTGTGTGTGTGTGTGTGTGTGTGTGTGTGTGTGAGCTCAAGATCGCACCTGTGCAGCATAGCTTGTCCTGAAGTAAAAGACAAATCCATAAACAAGTTTAACATAGACACGCAAACTAACACAGAATCACATCGTCAATCAAACAACTATATTAGCAAAACGACTTACTTATGCAAATCTGTATTGATAAACAGATTAGATAGTAGAGAAATGCCTTGTTTGCAGACGGTCCAGTTCGTTTTCCGCATTAGTTTGTACCAACGTTTAACGCTGTGTTTCAAAAGACTCAAATATCCTATACTTCGCCTTGTTTTCTGATACAGTGCAACACTCTTTAACGCTGTGTTTCAAAAGACTCAAATATCCTATACTTAGCCTTGTTTTCTGATACAGTGCAACACTCTTTAACGCTGTGTTTCAAAAGACTCAAATGTGACCCTCCACCACGAAATGAGTCGCATGTCACCTCGCGCGGTTCTGCGCTAGGCTTCATATACGTCCGGGGAGTGTCTGGTAACAGTGTGAGGGTCACCTTAGTCACAGGCTTATAACTCAAACAGTTTTCGCTCTTTTCTAAAACGGTTTTCACCACTAGATAGAGCATACAAAACTCTGTGAGAAAATGTAAAAATATGAAAATCATGAAAATGTGACATGCGACTCATTTCGTCGTGGAGGGTCACAAATATCCTATACTTAGCCTTGTTTTCTGATACAGTGCAACACTCTTTAACGCTGTGTTTCAAAAGACTCAAATATCCTATACTTAGCCTTGTTTTCTGATACAGTGCAACACTCTTTAACGCTGTGTTTCAAAAGACTCAAATATCCTATACTTAGCCTTGTTTTCTGATACAGTGCAACACTCTTTAACGCTGTGTTTCAAAAGAATCAAATATCCTATACTTAGCCTTGTTTTCTGATACAGTGCAACACTCTTTAACGCTGTGTTTCAAAAGAATCAAATATCCTATACTTAGCCTTGTTTTCTGATACAGTGCAACACTCTTTAACGCTGTGTTTTAAAAGACTCAAATATTCTATACTTAGCCTTGTTTTCTGATACAGTGCAACCCTCTGTAACGACCCCTCAATTTCAGACGTCCCTCGGTTGATAAACTCTTTCCTAAGATGTTCTGTTTATAAGATCCGTAAATTGATTTTTTTTAGACTACCTCTCACTTATGACAAGACCTCAGCAGGAGGAAGTCTTGAGTTAATACCCGTGTGACTTGTAATGATAGGCCGTGAAAAGTAAATATTCGCCGTAATGGCTTGAGATTTACTGGCCGATGTGAATGCGTGATATATTGTGTAAAAAAATCCATCTCACACGGCAGAAATTAATATGAAAAGCGCTTAGAGAACGTCAAGCGCTATATAAATCTCCCATATAAATAAAATAAATAAATAAATACAGTTGAGAGGGGGGGGGGGGGGAAGGATCTTTACATGAACGCTTTACATCTTGATCCGCTCTTGATGGGGTAGGGGTTCAACTGTGTTGAGAATCGTGTGCCATTCTCTTCCTGTCACAGCGTTGTGACGGGTGAGTGGGTTAGGTACTATGAACACCCCGAGGCACACATCTTGACACTTGATCGTGTGTTCATATCTCCATTGTGTACACAGACCTTGTAGGATGACATATGATTGGTGAGAGAACGCGGACAATGCTAACAAGGAGTGATATTACGGCTCTTACATACTCCTTCCTTCCCGAGTAAACTGTCTTAACCCCTTGACTGCCCAAAGAATCAAGTTAAACAAATTAATACAAAAAATCAATACAAAAATCAATAAAAAAAATCAATGAAACAAATTATAACATTCAAAAATAGAGAAAACTACATGTCTGGTACTGTGTCGTACCAGATTTACCCGAGTTGCTTTTTTACATTTAGTCAAGTTTTGACTATATGTTTTAACGTAGAGGGGGGAATCGAGACGAGGGTCGTGGTGTATGTGTGTGTGTGTGTGTGTGTGTGTGTGTGTGTGTGTGTGTGTGTGTGTGTGTGTGTGTGTGTGTGTGTGTGTGTGTGTGTCTGTCTGTCTGTCTGTCTGTGTGTGTAGAGCGATTCAAACTAAACTAATTGACCGATCTTTATGAAATTTGACATGAGAGTTCCTGGGTATGATATCCGCAGATATTTTTCTCATTTTTTTTTTATAAATGTCTTTGATGACGTCATATTCGGCTTTTCGTGAAAGTTGAGGCGGCACTGTCACGCTCTCATTTTTCAACCAAATTGGTTGACATTTTGGTCAAGTAATCTCCGACGAAGCGCGGACTTCGATATTGCATTTCAGCTTGGTGGCTTAAAAATTAATTAATGACTTTGGTCGTTAAAAATTTGAAAATTGTAAAAAAAACAATTTTTTTATAAAACGATCCAAATTTACGTTCATCTTATTCTCCATCATTTTCTGATTCCAAAAACATATAAATATGTTATATTTGGAGTAAAAACAAGCTCTGAAAATTAAAAATATAAAACTTATGATCAAAATTAAATTTTCGAAATCAATTTAAAAACACTTTCATCTTATTCCTTGTCGGTTCCTGATTCCAAAAACATATAGATATGATATGTTTGGATTAAAAACACGCTCAGAAAGTTAAAACAAAGAGAGGTACAGAAAAGCGTGCTATCCTTCTCAGCGCAACTACTACCCCGCTCTTCTTGTCAATTTCACTGCCTTTGCCATGAGCGGTGGACTGACGATGCTACGAGTATTGCTGCGTTGCATTGCGTTCAGTTTCATTCTGTGAGTTCGACAGCTACTTGACTAAATGTGGTATTTTCGCCTTACGCGACTTGTTACATTTAGTCAAGTTTTGACTAAATGTTTTAACATAGAGAGGGAATCGAAACGAGGGTCGTGGTGTATGTGTGTGTGTGTGTGCGTGCGTGCGTGCGTGTGTGTAGAGCAATTCAGACCAAACTACTCGACCGATCTTTATGAAATTTGACATGAGAGTTCCTAGGTATAATATCCCCATACGTTTTTTTTCATTTTTTTGATAAATGTATTTGATGACGTCATATCCCGCTTTTCGTGAAAGTTGAGGCGGCACTGTCACGCCCTCATTTTTCAACCAAATTGGTTGAAATTTTTGTCAAGTAATCGTCGACGAAGCCCGGACTTCGGTATTGCATTTCAGCTTGGTGGCTTAAAAATTAATTGATGACTTTGGTCATTAAAAATCTGAAAATTGTAGAAAAAATATTTTTTTTATAAAACGATCCAAATTTACGTTTATCTTATTTTCCATCATTTTCTGATTCCAAAAACATATAAATATGTTATATTTGAATTAAAAACAAGCTCTGAAAATTAAATATATACAAATTATTATCAAAATTAATTTGTCGAAATCAATTTAAAAATACAATTTCATCTTCTTCCTTGTCGGTCCCTGATTCCAAAAACATATAGATTGGATATGTTTGGATTAAAAACAAATTCAGTAAGCTAAAAAGAATAGACATACAGAAAAGCGTGTTATCCTGCTCAGCGCGACCACTACCGCACTATTCTGCATGGCTTGTCGATTTCACTGCCTTTGCCACGAGCGGTGGACTGACGAAACTACGAGTATGTGGTCTTGGTGAAAAAAGCAGTGCGTTCAGTTTCATTCTGTGACTTCGACATCTTGACTAATTTAAGTTATTGAGACATCCCAGTGCACTAAGGGATTTATAGAGCAAATCGAGAAAATTCATTATTGAACGAAGCGCATAGCGCTGAGTTCAATAATTATTTTCGAGATTTGCTCTATAAATCCCTTAGTGCACTGGGATTGTTTCAATAACGATATTGTCAGTACCGCCATAGAAAAAAGAAGATTCCAAACGCACACTTTGCTACGCGCATTTGAATAGGCATAACTGTGTGGTCAGGTCGTGTACAGTAAGATCTACTTTTGTGTGGGCCGGTGTCTCAAGTGTGTCGTGCTTTCGTCACACGCATTTTAATTTCTGTTGGTAAATTCCAGTGTAGTGTTAAAGCTGAACAGTGATGATCTTTCAGAGAGACCTCATTTGAACTCTGAGAAAGGACTCTGCTCTTCATTATTTGCGATTCGAAACCTTCAGTCGAGCGTCGATGGATTGACTGTGCGGAGTGACTCCCCTTGAATTGACTATTCCACGAAGGACTCGACTGTTCGCACATTTTCAAAATAAATGTGGCATATATCTCGTGTTGTATCTTCACTCATCGGGGAGTCTGATACTAGGGGTCTAAATATGAACGGTAAGAATGCTCTGAACCCTACACGTATTATATCCCCATCGTTTTTTCGTTCACATTTGCCCAACATGTTAATTTGCTGAGCGGGGTTTATGTCGTCTGCTACTGCTAGGCTAGAACAATCGAACCACTGCAGTCTGCACTGTCACTGAGTCTGCACGAATAAGGCAGGCTGGTAATAAGTCTTATAATTATATATGGTAAGAACGTTCTGAACCCTACACGTTTTCGATTACGATTGTTCTTGCCTTGAAATAATAATTCGGAAACCATTCATTTACTGAACTGATGTAGTCGTATTTCAGTGTAGTCTGCTAGAGTCGATCGAATCAGTCTTCCAAATGCTGTGTACGTTATCGGAATAACACTTGTGTTTTCTGTTAGCCGCTGGGAATTGTATACTAACTCATCATTTGGAAATGTGGATGATAAGCTACATGCCACTAACACGGCATATTATGAGAAGAATCTATGCAAGTCGGCGAAAATGAGATGAAACACAGCGGCTTCTAGTTTTAGATCACTGGCACTGGCACAGGCACATGCAATCTGTCAGAAAAAAACCCACTTCTGCTTTAATTGAGAAGCAGGGAATATATGGTCATTTGGTATTGTGGAAAATATAAGCTACATGTCATTAATTAATTCTGAGAATGAGAGTACAGTCTCGCTTTGGCAAAGGGCGTAAGAATACGCTCTGTGGAAAAGTTAGCGCACTCCAAGAGTGCGCTAACAGATTTAAGCGCATCGCCATTAGCCAATCAACTGGTTCACATCAGTCATGTGACACCAGTACTTACTGACAAATGTTGTTATTTCGCCTTACGCGACTTGTTATTTTCTAAGTTTGTGGGTTTTTACATTATTTTAGTCAAGTTTTGACTAAATGTTTTAACATAGAGGGGAAATCGAGACGAGGGTCGTGGTGTATGTATGTGTGTGTGTGTG
>NC_090254.1:6872373-6894873 GCF_037325665.1 Littorina saxatilis | reverse complement strand
CTAAATCATCTATGTCCGTCCACCCGTGTGGTTACCAGTCCAAAATAAGGGGGCAGGCATTAAGACACAGAAACAGAAGAAAAATACGTACAGAAAGTAGGTAGCGTATCAGAACTGCTCACGACAGTTCACTTTGTGCCTGTGCCAGTGTTGACCCTACAACGCTGATCGAAGAGCTGTCGGCAAGAGTGTCTGACCTGCACATCTGGGTCACCAGTCTGCTCTACGCCAAAGTGCCGTCCGTGCTGCAGAGAGAGGACATGACGGTCCCTCTGCGCAGCGCCCCAGTGGTGGTGAGGGAGGTAGAGCAAGGCATCGCCATGGCGCGGAGTGCTGTCCTGCGCTACACTCACCCAGTCATCCCTGCCCCGGGGGACGGACTCGAGGTGACCAGGCTGTTTCACTGCGGCGTTGCTCACCCTGGGAGCTCCCCTGTGGACTGCTATAGATGTGGCCAAGAGGTAGCCGACATCTTACGGCGGTTTGGCGTCGGCACCAGAGGTAAGTCACCTTTATTGGAATGTGTATCACATATGTGGTGTAATGTTTCCACGATACATTCCTTCCCGCAACAAAAAGTGGAGAATGAGCTTTCTGCTCCTTGAAGACAGACATGACATGTGACATAAATGCGTTTGATATCAAAAACTCTGTTATTTTACCGGGATCGACATCGATTAAACTTACCTGCACGTCATGTATCTGTAAGCCGTCCTTACTCCTGCAAGAATAGCTACGAAAATACAGGAAATGACAAGAACATTTACTGTGCATGAACAAGGCTATATTCCCTTTTTTTACCCAGAAGCTCGATCTGGTGTAAAAAGTAAAAAAAGGATGGCATAACAAAAGGCAGACAAATTACAATGATGGAATATCATTGTACAGAAGGAATCACTTTTTCTCAATAGTTCCAGAGTAATAATACATTTCTTTCTACTTGCAGTCTCTCTGTTCACGAACGGACCATCTCCCCTGAGCTATCGCGATGTCTTCATACTGACAGAAAGCGACAGACTGCGAGACAAGGCTGAAGACCCGATCGGCAGACTACGATCCCAAGCTTCCGACTTTGTGCGAGGTCTGCGCAATGCAGGACTGCCAGTATGCGTGCGGCGATTCCGCAATTGTAGCCGGGAAGAAATGAAGGACACTGCTTTGGCCATCACCGACCAGATTACAGTCGCCCAGCCCTTGGCTGTGTCCGGCCTTGAGCGAAAGATGGTGGTGTGGCTACGCAGACCGGCTGAAGGCGAGTGGGATGACAGCACGTGCTACCTGGACGCCAAAGATCGTCTCTTCGCTGTCTCTCGCAGCAGTACACAGCTCGTCGTTGTGGATGCCCCTATGAGACATGATAGGTCTTCCTTCAATTATGTCGGCTGCTTTGTCATCGCGATCGTCCTTGCTGTCTTTCTCTTTTGGTTTTTCTACTACCCTAGATTTTTTCTTTGCGTGGTCGGCAATTTCAGTTACTGCGAGTATTGATGTGGGAGACTTGCGTCCAAACAGACTGTCACATAGCAACAACGTCGAAAACAACCTGCAAGATCACTCGTTTCTTCTCGCATGTGTATTTGTCATTTGTTTCTCCTGTCACTTTTATTTACCAATTGCACGACCTATCCCAACAGAATGACCTTATATGAATACAGTAATTATGGAACAGACAGTGCTTATCAACAAAATCAAGTTTTAACGGTGCAGATCTCAACAGGACCCTGACAGTTTTTTCCTGAAGCTAAATTGTGAATGTCCACAAATACTTCGACCGGATGGACGATGTGTATTTTGTGAAGAATGAAGGAGAGTAACATTTTTTCCCATTCTTTGTCGTGTTGATGTATTTACCAGATGTATGCACATGTACCCAAGTAAAATATCTTCATTTTTTCAACCGGTTTTGACTCACTGAACGACCAGGAGAGTCATATCGGTATTAGCAGTGCTCAGGCGTCCGACAGGCGATAGACGAATAATCTCAACGTTGATACTTCTTCGTAGCAGGCTATATGCCCCCTGGACAACTGCCCTCCGGAAAATTGCCCCCCGACAACTGCCCCCGGACAATTTCCCCCAGTATAACCGCCCCCTTATCTTTCTGACAACTGCCCATGTACAAAGGCGATCACACACGTACGTAAGCATGCGTAACTGAAGCTGTTATTTTTTGCCTTTTTGTTTTTCCCTTTCCTTTCCTATGATACTGTCTTGTGAACAATTCTCAGAAAACAAACAATATGTATCACACGCTGTGACTACCGTAACAGACATATCTTAACATACATAAGAGGGATTGCCTTAAACCTACAATTTTAAGCACAAAGTAGCCTTACATGATGAGATGTCTTCCTTCAATTATGTCGGCTGCTTGGTCTTCACGATCGTCCTTGCTGTCCAGCTCCTTTTTGTTTTATTCACTATGTACATACAGCCGTTAGGCAAAGTCATAAAGCACCACAATGTCCTGTACCACATGTTCGCAGACGACACTCAACTACAAAAATCCGCACACACCAAACAGTTTACAGAGTTAGTGCAGTCAATAGAATCATGCAGCGATCACATCAAACAGTGGATGACAGTCAACAAGCTCAAGATGAACGATGATAAGACAGAGATCATGCCAGTTGGCAAACAATCAAACTTAAAGCTTCTTTCAGAAACATCCAGTCTTACCCTTTCTGATACCACAGTCACATTCAGCACCAAAGTAAAAAACCTGGGTGTCCACCTTGACAGTAGCCTGTCAATGGACGCCCACATCAACTCACTCTGCAGAACCGCCTTTCTTGAAATGCGGAGGATTAGCCAAATCAGACACCTTCTTTCCCTCGACGCAACCAAGACACTGGTTTCGGCTTTTATTTTGTCGAGACTGGATTACTGCAACTCGCTCCTAGCCGGCCTCCCAGACGCCAAGCTAGACCGCCTACAGCGCATCATGAACAATGCAGCACGTCTTGTGCTGCGCAAGCGCAAGCGCGACCATGTCACCCCTCTCCTCGTGACCCTTCACTGGCTACCAATCAAAGCACGCATAACATATAAAATAGCTACCCTGTGTTACCGTAGCCTTCACGACGACTCTGCCCCTTCTTACCTGTCTTCGCTCTTAAAGCCACACGTCCCCACACGCAACCTCCGATCGGCCGCTGACGCAGGGCACCTTGTTGTCCCACGCATCAAACTGAACGCTTTCGGCAAGCGCGCCTTTACTCTACACAGCTCCCTCTATTTGGAACTCTCTGCCCATGTCTGTCCGCCTTTCTACCTCTCTCCTTTCCTTCAAGTCCTCTCTAAAAACACACCTCTTCCGGCAATACTTCAACCTCTAGCCTGTTCAGTATCTGCCACATTGAGGAGAGGGGTCACTTGCCATCGCAGCGCGCTGTGGGCCGGCTGGGAGCGGGTTGCTATTTCATGTGCCCGTTTCTTTGTTTACTTCCGTGTTTGAAAATCGGCGTGCGGGTCTGTTTTTTCCCTTGTACGTGCGCGCGATAGCTGTCGCGGTGTATGAGTGCGACAACACGTGCCTTGGCGTGTGTGTGCGAGTGTGCGAGGGCTGTATTTTGTATTTGATACATGTATAAAATGTGTCTCCAGGAATATGTTTTGTTTTAATCTTGTGTCGATACTATTTAGTTCTGCCTCGTTACTAGCCATTGAGTATAACTGTTTTATCATCATTGCTTTGTTGTTGTTCTTTGGCCATTTACGTTGAATGACTTGTTATACATCGACATTGATAGTTTTATTCTTCTTCTTCTTCGTCGTTCGCTAGATAGTTTTATCATAAGAACCTTTTCTAATTCCTATTAACTCGATGTTCTTTAACTATATTTATACATAAATGCATATTGTAAAGCAGTATGCATTGTTAGAGGATTTCTTTTAGTAGCAGTGTTTAAATGACGAAGCTGCTTTTCCCAGTTTTACCTAAGAGACCGACTGTATATTGTGTTATTGTATTTGTCAGACTTGATTGTACCAAGTCCCTACACATGTTGTAATGCGCTTAGAGCCAAATATTTTTGTTTTTTTGTAAGGGATAGGCGCAATATAAATACACTTTATTATTATATTATGTATGTGTATGTGTATGTGTATGTGTGTGTGTGTGTGTGTGTGTGTGTGTGTGTGTGTGTGTGTGTGTGTGTGTGTGTGTGTGTGTGTGTGTGTGTGCAAAATAACATCAAACAACAACAAAAACAAAACACTTTAAAAAAAACCTTAAAATAACCCACACAAACAAAATAATGGGGGGCAATTCTCCTAGGGGGCAATTGTCACGGGGGGCAATTGTCCAGGCGGCAGTTGTCGGGGGGCAGCTGTCCGGGGAGCGGTTGTCTGGGGGGCAATGAAGGTAGAACTTTGACATTGTGCACACTTTCAAGTTTCGCTGACATGACCTACAGTCAAGATGAAAATTAGGTTGACCCTCGTCAAATTTCAAGGTCAAAATGAGGTACATGTCACGTAAAAAAAAAACCCATAAGAAAACGACCCTGGAACGTTGGTATTTTCTTGAATATTGTTTTAAAGACATCAGTCACCGATTGACCGAAAACATAGATGTCATTACTATGTTGCCTGCATATAAACAAAATATTAGCGAAGTAGATTTGTGGGGTCAATCGCTGTCGAATGTTTTTAAAGTGTACACGTTTTCAGGGGTCAGTGACTTCCTGGCATGAGAAAAGTGTAGTTGACGCTAGTTATTCTTTCGGTAAATTTCAAGGCCACTGCGGCGTTGAGTTCGGAAAATTAACAATTTCTCAAGCTTAGCTATGACAGCCGAAGGATTCTTAATGTATGACTGAAAAGCACCCCGTGACTACAACAGTATCAGATACGTACTTTGGTAAGAACGAACAAAATCAATTATCGGACAAAGGGAAACAACCGCTGTATATGCCCTTTGAATTTACTGCAAGATGATTGTCTCCCCATGGAGACCATTTTCTTAGTTTTGGGCAAGTTGTCATTCTTCCTGTGTTATGATTTTACATTGATTATTGTAACACAGACAAAGACACATTCTTCATTAACGAGGATGATGGCATAAACAAACACGTGCTTTTTATATTTAGTCAAGTTTTGACTAAATATTTTAACGTAGAGGGGGGAATCGAGACGAGGGTCGTGGTGTGTGTGTGTGTGTGTGTGTGTGTGTGTGTGTCTGTCTGTTTGTGCGTGTGTGTGTGTAGAGCGATTCAGACTAAACTACTGGGCCGATCTTTATGAAATTTGACATGAGAGTTCCTGGGTATGATATCCCCGGACATTTTTTTCATTTTTTCGATAAATACCTTTGATGACGTCATATCCGGCTTTTTGTAAAAGTTGAGGCGGCACTGTCACACCCTCATTTTTCAATCAAATTGATTGAAATTTTGGCAAAGCAATCTTCGACGAAGCCCGGGGTTTGGTATTGCATTTCAGCTTGGTGGCTTAAAAACTAATGAGTGAGTTCGGTCATTAAAAATCGGAAACTTGTAATTAAAATTATTTTTTTATTAAACGATCCAAAAACAATTTCATCTTATTCTTCGTCATTTTCTGATTCCAAAAACATATACATATGTTATATTTGGATTGAAAACAAGCTCTGAAAATTAAAAATATAAAAATTATGATCAAAATTAAATTTCCGAAATCGTTTTAAAAACTATTTCATCTTATTCCTTGTCGGTTCCTGATTCCAAAAACATATAGATATGATATGTTTGGATTAAAAACACGCTCAGAAAGTTAAAACGAAGAGAGGTACAGTAAAGCGTGCTATGAAGCACAGCGCAATCGCTACCTGCGCGCCAAACAGGCTCGTAACGTTCACTGCCTTTTGCACTAGCGGCGGACTACGTTCAGTTTCATTCTGTGAGTTCCACAGCTTGACTAAATGTAGTAATTTCGCCGTACGCGACTTGTTTACATCTTGTAACACGCTTCTACCTGCAGTCAATGGGTGTGTTGTGCTCGCTATTCTCGAGTGTTCCACAAAGGCGATGTTCGAGTCACAGCGCTCAATCCGTCTGAGACCCCAAAACCCTGCACGAGTTTTCGTTTGTTTTAGGACTTGGGTATTTTGGGTTTTTGAATGGGGGGCAAACCATATAAATTATGCACCCGCATGTCATGCATGATTTTTGAGTGATTACAATATTTGTTTAAAAGTATATGTATTTTGCCTAGCTTAGGAGATTTGCTTAAATCGCTTCTCGCCCTCATTTTTTGACGATGTTAAATTGAATTATTTTTTGATTTGAGGTGAACAATCTTATGGCAATAACATCCAACGTACACTTCGTACAGAGATATATTCCAACGAACATATTCATGATAATATATTATTGATGTAAATTGATTCTGAAAAAGGTATTACAACTACAAATTCTGACTGAGCCTGTCACGTTGATTGTTTATTTGTTTCATTTAGTCTATCTGATGTGTTTAGATTGCATCAGTATGCTGTGTAATTATAGTGCTAGCTATATGAGAACGTTTGATGAGTATTGTAGAACTAACTGCGATTCAAATAGAAATGTATGTGTTTATCCTTTCTCTGTTCGTACCTTCTCTCCCCTCACCGTGAAACTCACTTGTGTATATGGTATATTCCTTGCCATGTAAGCGATTGTGTTTTCCCATCACTCCTCTGTCCTGGCTTTTACACAGGATAAGGTCGACCATCTCTCCCCTTAGACACGCACTGAACATCAGCAGCCTGGGAGCCTTCTGTGCTGAGTAAGAATGCTGGAGTTATTTCCCTCTACGTGGGGGCCCGGTTAGCTCAGGTGGTAGAGCACTGGACTTGTGATCGAGAAGTCGCTGGTTCGAATCCGGGCCGGGACGGACACGGGTCAACTTTATGTGCAGACCCAGAGACGGTATCCATATCCCACCCCCGTGTCATCATAATGGCACGTTGAAGATCTTGGTCATTCTACCATAAGTGCAGATGGCTGATACCACCTAAACACGCAAACATCAAAAAGCCGTGAGGGCGTAAAACTCGAATCGTATAAACCAATTCATGTCCAATATAGGCAATTAAGACCTGACGGACAATAAGCCCCTTAAAATTTACTTTTACCCTCTACGTTGTGGTTTGATCTGTTCCTCTTCTCTTCATTTTTTGGCTCACGTAAGTGTAGCCTATGCGGTGCTAACTTTTGTCTGTCTGTGCGTGCGTGCGTGCGTATGTATGTCTGTATGTCTGTGGTAGAAACTTTAACATTTGACTGAACACCGAAATACTCATTTTTACCTTGTTATTTTTCAAGCACCATCTTCAAACTATTGAAGGAATGATCAACATTTTGTCGGCATGTGTGTAGTTAAAGTGTGTATCCAAAGAAAACGGGTGGTGGGGGTTTTTGAGGGGGTAAAAGCAGGTGACTGGTTTGTGTCATGTGTGGTATGTAGACCAGGTCAGGGGTCAAGATCAGGTCAGGTCGCGTGAAGGATTGTGGTCAGTATAGATTCACTTTTCAGTTCTCACCTCTGCATTCGCCGATTCCGGGTTTCTTAGCTCCAGAAAAATAGATAAAGAAGATACCAAAGGAGATTTCCTACAGTTTGTTCTGCACAGCGTGTTTCCAGTGTCTGCGCGAGGAAGAGCTGTCGAAAGCGCAGTGTCGATCTGGCAGTCGTGTCCCCGGTAAGTACAGACAGATCTAGTCTAGTGTTTTCCACTCTTCCAACGTGTCACCTAAGCTTACTGATAATCCGTTTTGTTTAATTTCTTCTTATTTCAGCAGACACGGATATCAAACACAGTGCTAGGCAGTCACCTCTAGTGAAATGAGTTGATCTAAAGTGCCCGCTGTAATGTTTGGATGTCTTTGTTCTTGGTTCGGTTTATGTGAATTTCAAGACTTGCAGTAGAGTCTCAAGTTTGCTCTGCCCGTATAAAACTGTCCACCATTTATTTGAACATGCAGATATAAGGAAACGGAATGAATCTGTTCTCAAAGTCAACATTATTACGATTTTGCCTCAGTTTCAAAACATGCTCTGTCATGGTTCTGTCTGTAAAATTTGGTACTTTGCAACAACTTCCTTAAATTTAAAAGACAGTTTTTGAATGCTAGATCTACCTAGATATGTATCGCGTTTCATTCCAGACTCCTCTCTTTAATTGTAATGTTCGTTATTTACGCACTTTCATGATTCGCTAATTTCTGTAACGTTTGGTAAACTTTCCTTGCAACAGCTAATTCCTTGTCTTTGTTGGTATTTGTTTTCAAGGCAGCACAACGTAAGATAGCTTCTTTTGGACAGCAGGTAGAATGCGAGTTTTGAGACAACGACAGTCGTCCAAAGAAAGCTTGCTGTGGAATTTTGTTCTACATAATGGTACATGTGATTCTGTATTTTTCTGCGGTTAATGTTAAAGCTTAATGGCTTTTATTTTTCCTCTGTTGGTTTCTTCCTCCTGAGTTGATCGTTATCACTCAAACAAGACCATCAGAGAGTACCTCAGTTGCTCCTCAAAATGGACTGTGAATAGTGTGTTGACTGTGTTGACCGTCAGAATTATTTTAAGAACCAGGCTGCTGCAGTCAGTTGACATGTTTCACATATTGTAGGGTTCCCATGCTGCATGGGTAAAGTGGCTTGTATAACCCGACTATTCAGTATCAAAACACTGTTTATATTTGTGTGGAGGACGGGAGGTAACCTCGTCAAAGGCGTATAGGCCAGAAGGTTTCGAGTTGTTTCCCGTCTTAATTTCCTTTTTTACAGTTCCCAGCATTCTTAGCGAGACGCTACTTTTTGTCTTCGAGAGAAGAACAGCTTGATGTAACTAAGAGTTGCTTTTGGCTTAGAAGTCCAACTCCAGGGTGAGTGGAAGGGTTTTATTTGGCAGGGTTGTTTCTAAGAATCTAAGTAATATATTCCTATGTTTGGTTTATTGTGTTAGTTGGTTTTTGGCTCACGTAAGTGTAGCCTATGCGATGGTAAACTTTGTCTGTCTGTGCGTGCGTGCGTATGTATGTATGTATGTGTGTATGTCTGTGGTAGAAACTTTAACATTTTTGGCTAAACACCGAAATACTCATTTCACGTGGTTAATTTTCAAGCACCATCTTCAAATTATTGAAGCAATGATCAACATTGTGTCGGCATGTGTGTAGTTAAAGCGTGTATCCAAAGAAAACGGGTGGTGGGGGGTTTTGAAGGGGTACAAGCAGTTGACTGATTTGTGTCGTGTTTGGCATGTAGACGGCAGGTCAGGTGTCAAGATCAGGTCAGGGGTCGCGCGAAGGATTGTGGTCCAGTTCTCACCTCGCCGATTCGCCGGGGAAGACGATTTCATGTTGTTCGGTTTCTAAGCTCCAGAAAAGTAAATAAAGAAGATACCAAAGGGAGATTTCCTACAATTTGATCTGCACAGCGTGTTTCCAATGTCCACGCGAGGAAGAGCTGTCGAAAGCGCGGCAGTCAGTGTCGATCTTGCAGCCGTATCCCGGTAAGTTCAGAGACAGATCTAGTGTCTACCACTCTGATAACGTGTCACCTACTGTTAATCCGTTTTGTTTTAATTTCTTTTTATTTCAGCAGACACGGATGTCAAACACAGTGCTAGGCAGTCACCTCTAGTGAAATGAGTTGATCTAAAGTGCCTGTAATGTTTGGATGTCTTTGCTCGTGGTTCGATTTATGTGAATTTCAAGACTTGCAGTAGAGTCTCAAGTTAAGTTTACTCTGCCCGAAAAAAACTGTCCACCATTTACTTGAACATGCAGATATAAGGAAACGGAATGAATCTGTTCTCAAAGTCAAAATGATCACGATTTTTTCCTCAGATTCAAAACATGCACTGTCATGGTTTTGTCTGTACAATTTAGTAAGTCTTAAGTACTTTGCAACAACTTCCTTGAACGTGAAAGACAGTTTTTGAATGCTAGATCTGTATCGCGTTTCATTCCAGACTCGATCCTCTCTTTGATTGTAGATCTACTGTTTGCTGTTTACGCACTATCATATGATTCGCTATGTAACGTTTGGTAAGCTTACCTTGCCACAGCTTTCTTGTCTTTGTTGGCATTTCTGGCTGTGTTGACCGTCAGAATTATTTTAAGAACCAGGCTGCTGCAGTCGACATGTTTCGCATATTGTAGGGTTACCATGCTGCATAGGTAAAGTGGCTTGTATAACCTGACTATTCTGTTTCAAAACACTGTTTATATTTGTGTAGGTTGTAGTCATCATAACTAATCGCATTTTGCCATTTGTTTCAGAAAGGAGGTTAACCTACAACAAGATCGACGCTATGTCAGATATATGCCTCAGCCACATGAAGACTTCCGAATTTAGATCTACTCGGCATGGTGACAAGTCTTGATGAAAAGTATAGGACTGAGGACAGCAGTGGAAAAAGTGCCCACATGGCAGGTACCTAACCTATTACCCTAGTCATTTTATCTGTTTGCCTTCTTTTGAAAATTATACATGGAGTTGATATGATGCGTTAGTTTTAACTGTGTGTGTGTGTGTGTGCGTGTGTGTGTGTGTGTGTGTGTGTGTGTGTGTGTGTGTTTGTGTGTGTGTGTTACGGAGTGAGTGAGTTTGTGTTATGTTACTGTTTGTTGATTTCTTACGGGAGCCTTGAAGGCTTCGCCTCTTGTTTAGTAAGAAATTATCTGGGGGGGGGGGGGGGGTTTACACGGGTTACGTAACCCCCCCCCACCCCCCCCCCCCCCCCACCCCAAAAAAAGAGGTAATTTATTGGCTCAGGATGCACCAGATAGCTCTATTTTGCTTCTTTGGATAAAAAAAATTTCCGGGGGGGCATGCCCCCGGACCCCCCTAGAGGCTTAGGCGCCGAAGGCGCCGTCAACTTGTATCTTCGCAGTCATTTTGTAACCCCCCCTGCAAAGTGAATTGATCCGCCCTTGGAAATATGTATGATCATAACCGGTCGCTGTGAAGCTAATTTGCGCCATTGTGGTGGGTCTCTGTTTGGGTCGGTTAAGAGTCTGTTGTGTGGTGTATTCCTTGTGAAGTCATTAGTATTGTCAGTCATTTGTGAGTTGTTTATGTAATCTAGTGTTCATTCTTTTAGCCTGTGAATCTTTAGTTATTATATTGGTTATAGTGTTCGTTTTTTAGGAGTGTTAGCAGCAGTCCTGAGTTTGAACTTTGATGAGAGAATAGTTGTCTCCCTTGAGATAGATTACAGAAACGGTTGTTATTTGTTTGGTTAATACGGGAGAAAATATTATAAATGTTGTAAAGGTTAACGTTTTGGTTGTGAGTTTTTTGTAGTTTAGTTTATAATTGTAAACACTTATTTCTTTCTGTTCTTACATCTTCACTCTTTGTTTCAAATACACACTCAACAAGTATACATCAGGGGCGGATCAGTTCATTTTATGGGGGGGGTTTCCAAAAGTATATTGTGAAGATATGGGTGTGAAGGCGCGAAGCGCCGAGCCGACGGCGCAAAGCGCCTAGCTTGCTAGGGGGGTCCGGGGGCATGCCCCCCCGGAAAATTTTGTAAAAAAGGATGCAAAATGGTGCAATCTGGTGCATTTTGAGGATGATCATTACCAGTTTCAGGCAGCAGATTTTGTCACTGATTAATACCCCAAAAAAACACCATTTAAAAAAAAATTTTTTGGCTGGGGAAGGGTTTCCGGAAACCCCTGAAACCCCCCCCTCGTCCGCCCCTGTACATACACACCAATTCATATGCACACAGATTGAGCAGACACGCACATAAATACTCAACAATAATACATATTCAAGAACACTTTTATTTTGTAATAGTGGTAGTGGAAGTCCAACCGCTATATTTGTGTAGGTTGTAGTCATCACAACTAATCGCATTTTGCCTTTTGTTTCAGAAAGGAGGATAAGCTACAACAAGATCGACGCTATGTCAGACATGCCTCAGCCACATGACGACTTCCGAATTTAGATCCACTCGGCATGGTGACAAGTCTTGATGAAAAGTATAAGACTGAGGACAGCAGTGGAAAAAGTGGCCACATGGCAGGTACCTATTGCTTTGTGTCTGCAGTGCAAAAGACAGATAAGCTGATGGTAGATTTCCAAATGAACACAGTACCCGCAGATCTACTGCTGATTAACGACGGGCAAGCTACAATCCAGGGCAGAGAAAACTGCAGCATTGCAATCCAACTCTCCATTTGTTTCCATATCTTTAACTCTTAGTCGTATGACAATTCCAAGAATATGTTATCTTGATACGCAAGCTCTAGGGTAGGTTAATGATTGTAGATAAGCTTTGCCATGATAATTATGCTGATGCAGTTTAGAAGTGTGTATGTGTGCGTGTGTGTGTGCGTGTGTGTGTGTGTGTGTGTGTGTGTGTGTGTGTGTGTGTGTGTGTGTGTGTGTGTGTGTGTGTGTGTGTGTGTATTGCACAAGATCTCCTTCAGGGACAACTACACCAACAACAAATACACAGTCATTTTATCTGTTTGCCTTCTTTTGAAAATTATACATGGAGTAGATATGATGCGTTAGTTTTAACCACCATAAGCCGTAGGGTTGTTGTTGTTTTCACCTTATGTCGATGTACATTTCCTGAACATGTAAAATATGAATAAACATTGTTTAAACTAAACAAAACAAAAATCAACGTGACAGGCTTAGTCAGAACTTGTAGTTTTGATACCTTTTTCAGAATCGTATTACATCAAAAATATATCATCAAGAATATGTTCCTTAGAATAGATCTCTGTACAAAGTTCACGTTGGATATAATTGCAGTCCAACAACATCGTCGAAAAATGGGGGCGAGAAGCGCTTGAAGGAAATCTCCTATAAAAGCTAGGCAAAACACATATCCGTTTAAACAAATCTTGTAATCGCTGAAAAATCGTACATATAACACGCGCGTACAAAGATGGTTTAACCCACATTCCAAAACACAAAACACCTTAGTCCTAAAACAAACAAAAACTTTGGCAAGGTTTTTGGGGCCTGAGGCGGATTGAGCGCTGTTACTCAAAACTGCCTCGAGAATAGCGAGCACAACACACCCCTTTAACTACGGGAAGAATCTATAAAATACAAAATCAAAGCACAACAAATATGACAATTAGCCCAAAACTGAGAAAATGGTATCCAGGGGAGACAATCATCTTGCTGTAAATTCTCAAGGGCATACACAGCAGTTGTTTCCCTTGTCCGAGTATTGTTTTGTTGTTGTTGTTCTTACCAAAATACGTATCTGATACTGTGAAAGTCAAGGGGTGCTTTTCAGTCTTATATTAAGAATCCTTCCCATACAAAAAACTAAAAATAAAAAATAAAAAAAAAGAATCCTTCAGCTGTCATAGCATAAGCTCGGTTGATGCCTTCGTGCAGTGGGAAGGAACAACCTCTCAGTGGCAACAACGTCACCCTGACAGAAGTTGGCCATTAATCAAATGTAAACATTATGTGAGGGTCCCGGGAGGCTCTACCAGCTACATTTGAAAGTTCCGACTTTAACAATTCAATTCGACCCTGTATTGTGACAACGTTATATTGCAAGTGTAAACCAAACGTGTATCATGTCTGGTGTTAAATGAAACATTAAAGTTTTTGAAGTTAAACGTTTGAGCTTCAAAATCCGTGTGAAATTGTCAATTTTCAGTACTTCGAAGTGACCTTTAAAATTACAACTACACTTTTCTTATGCTAGGAAGTCATGGACCCCTGAACACGTGTAAACTTTAAAATGTCTAGCTTTAAAAACATTTGACAGCGATTGACCCCGAGAATCGACTTCGCTAATGTTTTGCTCATATGTCGGAGTCCGATGTCTTAAAAAAAAAATCCTGAAAAAAACTAATGATCCAGGGTTGGTTTCTCATAGCTTTTTTGTACGTGACATGTACCTCCTTCTGACCTTGAAATTTGACGAGGGTCAACCTGATTTTCATCGTGACTGTAGGTCAGCGACACTTGAAAGTGTGTAAAATGTCAAAGTTCTACCTTTATCATCCAACAAATCTCAACGTTAAGATGATTCCTCTGCGGTTAGTTGGAAGCCTGAGCACTGCTGAAACCTATGACTCTCCTGGTTGTTCAGTGAGTCAAGACCGGTTGAAAGAATGAAGATGATATTCTAATTGTGTACATGTGCATTAATCTGGTAAATACATCAACACGCCAAAGAAAGGGAGCAAACATTATTATCATTCTTCGCAAAATACACATCGTCCATTCGGTCGATATTTGTGTACATTCACAATTAACGCTTCAGGACAAAAGTATCAGGGTCCCTTCCAGGTCTGCCCCGTTACAATCGTTAGTACGAATGAAAGCTTGACTTGATTTTGTTGATAAACACTGTCTGTTCCATAACTACTCTATTCATATATAGACCATTCAGTGGGGATATGTCGTGCAATTATTCAAATAAATGAAAATGAGAAGAGAACCAAAATAATGATAAATATACACGCGAGAAGAAACGAGTGATCTGGCAGGTTGTTTTCGACGTTGTTGCTTTGTGTCCAACTGTTAGGACGCATATCTCCCACATCAAAACTCGCAGTAATTGAAATTGCCGATCATGCAAAAAAAAAATCTGGGATAAAAGATAAACCAAAAGAGATAAATAGCAAGGACGATCGTGAAGACCACGCAGCCGACATTATTGCAGGAAGACTGCTCAGTACGTCTGATGGGGGCATCCACAACGACGAGATGCGTGGTGCAGCGTGATTCAGCGAACAGATGTTCCATGGCGTATAGCATGTACCTGTCTTCAGCCGGTCTGCGTAGCCACACCACTACCTTTGGCTCCAGGCCAGACACAGCCAGGGGATGGGCGACTGTAATCTGGTCGGGGATGGCCAAATCAATGTCGGGCATTTCTTCTGGGATGATATCATGGTCTTGCCGCACGCATACAGGCAGTCCCTCGTTGCGCAGACCTTGCACAAAGTCGGAGGCTCGGAATTGCAGTCTGCCTGTTGGGTCTTCAGCCCTGTCCCGCAGTCTGTCGCTCTCTGTCAGTATGAGGACATCGCGATAGCTCAGCGTCAGTCTGTTTGTGGGGCCTGCAAGTGAAAGGAAACCTGCTATGGCTTTGGAACTACCATCAGTTGACTCTGGGAAATAGTCCCTCGCCGAAAGTATACGGACTGAACCCACGCCGATAGTAACAACTGGTTTCAAGCCGAAGCCGCTTCCGACTGTGCTATCTCCCCGCACTAGGTTATATCGGAAGAAGATCCGACTGACTCGTAGGTATGGTGATGGCATGAATGCATTTCGTCCATGTCGAAAGTGACGTAATTCAGTTTCTCACAACTGTCCTAACATTTAATGTCAAAGAAGCCAAAGCGGGGGTATAAAGGTTATTTACCACGAGGGAAGTACGATTGTCTGAAATGAACATTTTGAAAATATGACGCTTGTTTTGACCCTAAAATTCGACTTCACTGATGTTTTGCTTATAATATAATTCAGTTTTTATGGAATGGTAAGCAAGGTAAAGTTAACAAGAAATGTGCTTGTCAGTCTTACCAAAAGGGTGGGTTAAAAATGTTAAATGTTTGTACTTTCTTGTCAGCTATGAAAATTAGCTGGCTTAAGAGAGTTTTCAATGCCAAATCTCCATTAACCAGGTTTACGCTCTGTCTGTATCCTGAGCTGGATAAACAGCAGCAGCTAGGGGGTGAGTTTGCCAACAGTTTGCAATCAATCCACAATCCTTTTTGGCATGATGTATTGAAACATTTCAAGAAATTAAGCATAAAATGTATACCAACTGAAGTAAGTGAGTTTAATGCAGAATGTATCTTTTATAATAGAAATATTGTAATTGGAAAACACACTGTATACTTTAAAGATTGGACAGAAAGGGGTATTTTCCAAGTCTGTCATTTACTGAATGAAAATGGCAGTCTATTGAATTTTGTAGGTTTTCAGATAAAATTTCCTACGTTGAAGGTTAATTTTTTTAAATTTGCAGGAATGGTCAAATCTATTAAGACATATCAGAAAAAGATAAATGTAATACAGGAGGCAAACTATGAATTGTTAAAGCAAACACCATGGACAATAATATTTGAAGGAAACCATAGTGTCCAATCGTGTTTGGCCGCGGCAGACTCAGCCCCAGCTGGTGTGGTAAAATGGAATGGTATTTTTGATAACCTCAGCTGGAACAAGATCTTTTACTTATGTCATAAGACAACAGTTGATTGTCAGCTAAAATGGTTCCAGCTGAGGTTAATTTATAGGGCCTTGCCCACAAACCGCTACTTATTTCTGAGAAAAATGTTGAATCTTCTAATTGTTCGTTATGCAACAATGAGGAAGAAACAATTAATCATTTGATGTGGCATTGCCAGCATATTAACAGGTTTTGGCAGGAACTACAGGAACTGTTAAATAATAGTTGTTATCATGTTACTAATTTCCGGTTTTCGGAAGCGTTGGTATTGTTTGGAGTTCAGGAAAATATGTTCACTGATAAAGCCTTAGATTTCATTATTTTATTGGCCAAATTTTATATTTACAAATGTAAATGGAACTCTGAAAGACCGATGCTTCCGATATTCTTGAAGTTTTTGAAAAGTAGATATTTATTGGAAAAGTACAAGGGGGGATTAGCAGAAGATAAGTTTGACCGCCTCTGGCAACCATATTCTAACCTGGTTTCATGAAAATTGTCCAGTACTAGGCTCTACTCCTCCTCCCTAATTCGTTAACAGTATCTTGATATATATTCTGTGGTAAACTTGAATCTTGTAGTAATCAATATTATTTAAGGGTCTAGTAGTTGTTGTTGTCAAACAGTCCTATACAGTGCCTCTTTAACTTTCCCCCTCTCTCTCTCTATTTCTCTCTCTTTTCTAGATCATTCTTTTAGTATGCATGTTGTATGTATGTATGTGGCGATGTGAACTGTGATGTAATGTATAATGTGTTGTAAAAAAAAAAGAGAATAATGAAAAAAAAATGAAATAAACATTTAATGTCAAAGAAGCCAAAGCGGGGGTATAAAGGTTATTTACCACGAGGGAAGTACGATTGTCTGATATGAACTTTTTGAAAATATGACGCTTGTTTTGACCCCAAAATTCGACTTCACTGATGTTTTGCTTATAATATATGCAGGAATAGTAGCGACATTAAATTTTTATGTTTTCAACAAACAAACAAAAAAATCTAACAGTATGGGTGGATTTTTTTCATTAGTGTGACGTTACCTGTTGCGCCAACGCCAAACCGCCGTAAGATTACGGCCACCTCCTGGCCACACCTATAACAGTCCACGAGTGAGGTTCCGACGTGAGCAGCGCCAGAGTGACACTGCCTGGTTACCTCCAGTCCATACCTCCGTGCCAAGTCCATCCCTCGTTCTCAGTTTTTTTTTATTTCTGAAAACACAAAACAATAAAATGTGTAGTGATAGCAGATTTTTGGAAATAACTCTGTCTGTCACTTCTACATGACCGTTCGGCAGAGTTATGCCGCTTGAAGCTCGGACAAATAGTTTGACTTCCGCTACCGGCCAACACGTGCTCAAAATAAAAACAAGTTGCTTAAGGCGAAATTACTACATTTAGTCAAGCTGTCGAACTAACAGAATTAAACTGAAAGCACTGCATTTTTTCACCAAGACAATACAGCTTCGTCAATCGCCGCGAGAAGGAAATTGCTCACCTCCCACGTGCAAAACGCAGTGAAATAGACAAGCAAGAATAGCGCGGTAGCCTATTGCGCTTAGCAAGAAAGCGCGCTTTTCTGTATTCTTAACTTTTTTTTAGCTTGTTTTGAATACAGCATATCATATCTATGTGTTTTTGGAATCAGGAAGTAATAAAGAATAAGATGAAATCATTTTTGGATCGATTTCATACATTTTAATTGTATAGTACTAATTAATCTATTTTCGTTAATTAATGTCACATTTTAAGAGTAAACATGACATATGTATATATTTTTAGATTTTGATTTTGATGAAGAATTCGTTGCAATCAATTTTAAATCTGTTCGCGAGAATTTGATTTTAATGACAACTTTAATGAGCAAACTTATCAATTCATTCTTAAGCCTCCATGCTGAAATGCAATACCAAAGTTCGGGCTTCGTCGAAGATTACTTGACCAAAATTTCAACCAATTTGGTTGACAAATGAGAGCGTGACAGTGCCGCCTCAACTTTCACCAAAAGCCGGATATGACGTCATCAAAGACAGGTATAAAAAAATCTAGAGATATCATACTCAGGAACTCTCATGTTAAGTTTCATACAGATCGGTCCAGTAGTTTCTAGGAATCGCGTTATACACACACACACACACACACACACACACACACACACACACACACACACACACACACACACACACACACACACACACATACATACACCACACCCTCGTCTCGATTCCCCGTCTATGTTAAAACATTTAGTCAAAACTTGACTGAATGTAAAAAGCAAGGAGAGATGAGAGAAATCGGTCCAAACATTATGCATCGCTCTTGAGGAAAGTGCGATTCTGACAGTCGCTACCCTGCGCGCGTACGTAACGTCCGTTTCTTGTGTGTATGTGTGTGTGTGTGTGTAAATACCACTCATTGTCCGGTTTTTGTAACATTTAAGACACAATATGTTGAGAGCAGATATCGATCAAGAAACCGGACGCCCGATCATTACCGGCATTAAGCTGTATTCTTTCTTTCAGATGTCACTATACGTCTTTTTCCAACATAATTATGTGGTGAACATATCCCATGACCTGCCTTCTTTTTCTCTGTTATTCCAGTAAACAAATCTAGCGCGACATTGCCTTGTAGTTCATTTCATTCGCGAACTTAAAACGCCTCATTACCTGGTTTTAGGACGGAGTTTTCTTCCACGCGATAGATTCATTGAGCCTCTACTATAATAAGTTATTTGTTTGTTTGCTTAACGCCCAGCCGACCACGAAGGGCCATATCAGGGCGGTGCTGCTTTGACATATAACGTGCGCCACACACAAGACAGAAGTCGCAGCACAGGCTTCATGTCTCACCCAGTCACATTATTCTGACACCGGACCAACCAGTCCTAGCACTAACCCCATAATGCCAGACGCCAGGCGCAGCCACTAGATTGCCAATTTTAAAGTCTTATAGGTATGACCCGGCCGGGGTTCGAACCCACGACCTCCCGATCACGGGGCGGACGCCTTACCACTAAGCCAACCGTGCCGGTCTCTACTATAATAAGCAGAGTGGTTATCATGTTGGGCGATCAAAAGAATGAAGGCCCTGGAGTCATTCCTGGAACATTTGTGAAGAGACCATTGCTGTGTAGTTCTCAACATTTGTTTGTACCTTCTTGAACTAGCAAAATCGCTATTCCTTGTTAAAGGCTGCCATATTCGTAGCGTTCATTAATTAATTCATATTGTTTACATGTGCCAATAATGTTATAAAACTGTACCTAAGGGGATATAATAACGATTGGCTGTAGCTTTCGAACACAGAAACAATTATTTCAGTATTGCAAAGTGGTGTTGATAGTGTCGAATGTAAACAGAACAGTCTCAAACGCCATCTTTGGTTTACGAAACGTCACGAAGTGACTGTCAACGGTCTAAAAATAGCCCAAGTCCTGGAGAACTGTTGCTAAACAATGCAATAAAGAATTAATTATTTCTCGTAATTGGTAAGGACTTCAAACCTAAAACTTTGCAGGAAGCTTAATTTATACATCCCCACAACGATGGGAAAAGCCCTGGAAGTAATTAAACTAATTAAATAGGACTATGTCAGCTTTTAAGTGGCACACGTCCTATAAGAATAGCTGGAAGACGTTGCGAACAAACATTGTTGTCTATGAGTGGACGAGTGTTTTTCCATCTTACTGATTGTTGGTGTGCTTACATTTTAGAATAGCGTCCAATAACCTAATTCTTCACTTTGAAACAAGAGACATGAAATAAATATTGGTCTATTCCTTGTCATTTTGTGAGTCTAACAAATATTATTGTGTTTGACATTAAATCAAATATGCTCAAAATGAAGAAATTCGTTAAATGAGAGTTATACTGTAAACTTTCGAAATATTGAAAGGGAAAAGATGTGTTATTTGTATTTATTGCGTGTGTGTGTGTGTGTGCGTCCAAAGGACAGATTGTACGAAAAAAACTGATTGTTGTGCCACAACGATGCCAAGTTATGCGTCACCGCAGCATGCTTTGAGTGTTGCTTACCGATAACCCATGACACAAGGGTCTGTTGGCAAAATTAGAATCAGTGGGCATTAGAGGTCGGTTATTATTATTATGGTTTTGCGATTGCTTAACAGACCGCATGCAAGTTGTTGTTATTAAGGGAACACAGTATGATGTTAAAATGATTCCTGCCGGTGTTCCTCGATGATCCGTGCTGGGCCCGCTCTTATTTTTGGTATACATTAATGATATTATTTATATAGAATATTGAATCCGAAATTAAGTTGTTTGCTGACGACAGCGTAAATGTTCCATTTTTTCTCATGTGTCTGCATGCATGGCTAGGACGTGACGCCAGTGATCAAACCAAACTGAAACTTTGGCAGTACTGGTATCAATCGTTTACATCTATTAGGCATGCGAAGTCATACCGTTTTTGGATGTAAGGGAACACTCATTTTGATCAATCAATCAATCAATCAATATGAGGCTTATATCGCGCGTATTCCGTGGGTACAGTTCTAAGCGCAGGGATTTATTTAATTTTTTTTAATTTTTTAAAATATTTTTTTTATGCAATTTATATCGCGCACATATTCAAGGCGCAGGGATTTATTTATGCGGTGTGAGATGGAATTTTTTTCACAATACATCACGCATTCACATCGGCCAGCATATCGCAGCCATTTCGGCGCATATCCTACTTTTCACGGCCTATTATTCCAAGTCACACGGGTATTTTGGTGGACATTTTTATCTATGCCTACACAATTTTGCCAGGAAAGACCCTTTTGTCAATCGTGGGATCTTTAACGTGCACTGTGACACCCCAATGTAGTGTACACGAAGGGACCTCGGTTTTTCGTCTCATCCGATACGGGTTCAATCGTTTTTCCCGGAACACTGCTTAAAGGCACAGTAAGCCTCCCGTAAACCATCACAGATACGGTCAGGCTTTTACACACAGTACAAACACCCTTTCATTTAAACACTCACCGATTGAGAACATCCTAGGTGCCCTCCGTAAAGAGCGAACAATTTTCAAAGAATTTATTTTTGCGTGGTTTATCTTACCCCTGAGCCATCGTGAACCCGTGTGATCCAGTTTCCCTTTTTCACAGTTAGTCATTTGAATGCGACTCGATGTGAGCTTATTTACAATAGCACGTTTTTATGCACGAAACAAACGGCTGTGGTTCACAAGAACTCTAGCGATGGCTTTTGACTGTTGAGAGGAACGGCGATATGCACTGATAAACCGTCGTCTGCTACGACCCTTGCGTGACCCTGCTTCCGGGCTTTTCTTTTTTCAAACTTTCACAACTTCGAATTGTACTGATCTTGTCTTGATGAAAAAAGAATTATTTTATGATTAAAGAATGTTTGTGTAACAAGCTGTCAATTTATTATTTAGATTTTAAAAGTTAGGTCTAGCGCAAAAACGCACCACTGTCCAAAAACATTTTGATAATCATCGATTCACGGCTATCGCCAGTTTACATCGATAGAATGAGACCCGAAGGGAAGTAACTCATGTTTGACCTGAGTTCAGGATGGGTCCAAAAAGTGTTCGAGACAATCTGCAAAATTAATTCTTTAAAAATTGCTCGCTCTTTACGTAGGGCACCTAGGATGTTCCCGTTTGGTGAGCGTTCAAATGGAAAGGTGTTTGTACTGTGTGTAAAAGCCTGACAGTATCTGTGATGGTTTACGGGAGGCTTACTGTCCGGGCGTGAATTACGGTATTCATAACAGCCGCCCAGCACCAAAACGAGGCGCCATTGCTGTTGAGGCCAAGTCCACGAAAATAAATTCTTTGAAAATTTCTCACGCTCGACAGAAAGCAGCCAGGATGTTCCCGTTTGGTGAGCGTTCAAATGGAAGTATGCTTGTACTATATGTAGACGCTCGGTGAGCTCTGTGATGGTTTACGGGAGGCTTACTGTGCCTTTAACCTCTGAACAAATACCTGTAACATTCAAATATTTTACTCGAAGTACGTCTCGTATGAAGACATAACATCCTGAGATTTTCCAAGCAAAACACTGGGTCATTGCTGAAATACAGTTGTCTTTGTCATGGTAGGCCTACTCATCAACGCTTGGGATATGAATGGCGTAACGCAAGAAGTACAGCAGCCAGCAGAACTAATCAATTTTTTCTAGGTAGATATTGGAATTGATTTTCTCCTCGTGAGTAAACGTTTTGGCCAAAGTGAATGTTTTACGTTTTTGTCAGGTGCATTGACTTAGGTTGTGACAGAGACATACATTCTATCTATGTCTCTGGTTGTGACAACGAACGGACCCGTCTTTAAAAATAACTTGTTCAAAAGCTGGCCGTTTTTC
>NC_090254.1:6807373-6862373 GCF_037325665.1 Littorina saxatilis | reverse complement strand
GACAGTTACCATTTGTCATCAAAATAACGCTGATTCCAGTGCTTGATAGACCAGGTACTGTGCGGCCATGTGGTCCTGATTTATAAGTAATACTGGTGTACCAAAAAGCCACAGCTATCACTGCTTTATAGAGTGTTCGATAGTCATGTTTCTGAGACCAGATTCTAACCAAGAAGTGTCTACATCAAACGTTTTACGATGCAGGTTGCGTCTATGTGAACATATTGGTATAGTTAAAAGAAGACACACGCCTACAGGATGAATGACATTATGCGTTCATATGTCCCAGGTGCTGACACTGAAAGCAGGCAGCACTGTTCGAATTCGAGAGAAGGAAGAGGAGGTGAAGATTCTCAACGCCAGGGTGGGCTGGCGGGGCGACATGCACGCCGTGAGTACACACACATGTCACGTGGTGTGTCCATTCCGTTCTGCACGGTTTGCACACTGTGGGGGTACAGATGTAGAGTGCGTGTTTACAAACCTTGCTTGTTATAATAGTTTCAGTTTATAGCTGACATGATTGTCTTAAAGGAAACCTTTCATTTTGAAATTAATCTCGGGTCAGCAAACAAGGAGTTACTCTTCTAGGTGTACATGCCTTTGGCCTCAGATACAAGCTGGTTCTGATGAATATTAAGGTGCTCTGTGTGTTTGCAACGACTCAAAACCACACAGAAAACGGACTAGGTATTCATTGTCTTGGGGGAAAGACAGCTTTGTGTTGATACAACTAAATTTAAAAATAAGTCGAAGGTGTTGCATCATTAGGTATTTTAACTTTACAAGTAAGAAAAATCCCTTTCACTGTATCTCTTTCAGACCCTAGGCAAAGCAGGTCGCGTGCTAAACATAGACAGTGACGGTGACGTGTTGGTCAGCTTTGGACATCATCACTTCCTGTTCGCCCCTGCTTGCTGCGTCCCTGTACCCCACACCAAGCCGGACTCTCTCAGCATAGAGTCGGGTGGAAAGCTACCCCAGATACCTGTGGTGAAAACGTCGAATGGGGAAGCGAAGACTCCTGCACGCGACGAAGTCACAGAAACTGTCAAGGGTACGGTATATTTGGCAGACTCTTGCAGGTATTTAGAAATTGAACGGGAGTGATGTGGATTTGCAGGATCCAACTGTAAGTCTCTCTGTCTGCCAATCTATCCATACAGTCATCTATCAGCTCTGTCTGTGTGACCGTCTGTCTATATCAGATATGTATATGTAGTATATTGTACTGCATGCTATCTCTTCCTATCAGAATGGCTGGCTGCCTCTCTGTCTTTGTGTTTGTCTTGGTGTCTGTCTGTGTGTGTATATCTCTCTGTCTCTCTCCTTCTCTCTGTACAAGTGTAAACAAAAACAATAGCAAATAGTCTGGCAAGAAAACGCTTGAAAACGACAACTATACGGAACCAGTCTCCCGGCACCTGAAATAATATAATTATAGGAAGCATTGAATGAACAAGCGAGGTGAATTCATCATCAACATAATTAGATGCATTACATAATCAATCGGCTTTCACCTTCTATTGGAGATGAGAACGAAAGTCGCTTGTTCATTTCATGTTTCTCATTCTCTCGGGTGCCGTGAGACACGGTTCAGCATAAAAGAAAAAAAAAAAAAAAAAAAAAAAAAAAAAAAAAAAAAATAGCAAATAGTCTGAAATGTGTGATCTGATGTTTCCATTCAATATTTGTTTTCAAAGAGTCATGGGAAAATGTCAATCGAATGCAATCAAAACAAAATGTACCAAGGACTGAGAAGAGCAGAGAATTTAACAGCATACCGACAAACACAAGTCAATAGTTATTATTTTTACTGAGCGTCGACCAGATCTTTATAAATCTGTTTGGTATAATGCTTCTTCCAGCTGATTTCATCATTGTAGAGCGTTTGTATTGTTCTGCCAACAGAGGAGAAACAAGTCGCGTAAGGCGAAAATACAATATTTAGTCAAGTAGCTGTCGAACTCACAGAATGAAACTGAACGCAATGCAACGCAGCAAGACCGTATACTCGTGGTCCACCGCTCACGGCATAGGCAGTGAAATTGACAAGAAGAGCGGGGTAGTGGTTACGCTATGCTGCATAGCACGCTTTTCTGTACCTCTCTTCGTTTTAACTTTCTGAGCGTGTTTTTAATCCAAACATATCATATCTATATGTTTTTGGAATCAGGAACCGACAAGGAATAAGATGAAAGTGTTTTTAAAACGATTTCGAAAAAAAAATTTTGATAATAATTTTTATATATTTAATTTTCAGAGCTTGTTTTTAATCCGAATATAACATATTTATATGTTTTTGGAATCAGCAAATGATGGAGAATAAGATAAACGTAAATTTGGATCGTTTTATAAATTTTAAATTTTTTTTATAATTTTCAGATTTTTAATGACCAAAGTCATTAATTAATTTTTAAGCCACCAAGCTGAAATGCAATACCGAACCCCGGGCTTCGTCGAAGATTACTTGACCAAAATTTCAACCAATTTGGTTGAAAAATGAGGGCGTGACAGTGCCGCCTCAACTTTCACGAAAAGCCGGATATGACGTCATCAAAGACATTTATCAAAAAAATGAAAAAAACGTTCGGGGATTTCATACCCAGGAACTCTCATGTCAAATTTCATAAAGATCGGTCCAGTAGTTTAGTCTGAATCGCTCTACACACACACACACTCACACACACACACACACACACACACGCACAGACACACATACACCATACCCTCGTTTCGATTCCCCCTCGATGTTAAAATATTTAGTCAAAACTTGACTAAATATAAAAAGAATTGTACCGCAGCCTGAGAGAGGCGATGATTTCATTATTGTCGAACATGTGTATTGTCCTACCAGCAGGAAAGAACAGGGAACTGTACCACAGCCTGAGAGAGGCCATGAAGGCTGACAGCAGACCTAACATTACACACACAAGGGGCGGACTACTCTCATTACTGGGAGCCATCCAGAGCCATGATCACGTGACTGTGCGACAGAAGATCATGGCTGATAGATCACTGGTAAGTACTTTGGGCGGGGATGTAGCTCAGTCGGTAGCGCGCTGGATTTGTATCCAGTTGGCCGCTGTCAGCGTGAGTTCTTCCCCACGTTCGGCGAGAGATTTATTTCTCAGAGTCAACTTTGTGTGCAGACTCTCCTCGGTGTCCGAACACCCCCGTGTGTACACGCAAGCACAAGACCAAGTGCGCACGAAAAAGATCCTGTAATCCATGTCAGAGTTCGGTGGGCTATAGAAACACGAAAATACCCAGCATGCTTCCTCCGAAAGCGGCGTATGGCTGCCTAAATGGCGGGGTAAAAACGGTCAAACACTCAAAAGCCGTGGGAGTTTCAGCCCATGGACGAACAAACAAACTGGAAAGTAAAAATGTTTCTCTGTCTTAGTTTCTTTGTCTATGTGGATCTGTAGTTATCTCTTTTGTTGTTGTTGGTCTGTACGTCGTTGCCAAGTTTAATTGTCAAGACAGACGCAATTAATAGCCTGGAGGTAAAGAGGTCGGGCTTTTGAGAACAAGTACGCACGGAAAAGATCCTATCAAGCATGGCAGAGTTCGATGGGTTACATAAACACAAACATATCCAGCATGCATCCCCCCGATACCGAGTTTAACTGTCGAAATAGCCGGGGTGTGGGGTGGGGTGGGGTTTATGTAAATTAAAGTCCACTCGTTCAAAACAAAATGTGTAGTAAGAGTTGCAGCACTTCAACGCAGAAGAAGAAGGTTTGTTTGTTTGTTTGTTTGTTTGTTTGTTTGTTTGCTTAACGCCCAGCCGACCACGAAGGGCCATATCAGGGCGGTGCTGCTTTGACATATAACGTGCGCCACACACAAGACAGAAGTCGCAGCACAGGCTTCATGTCTCACCCAGTCACATTATTCTGACACCGGACCAACCAGTCCTAGCACTAACCCCATAATGCCAGACGCCAGGCGGAGCAGCCACTAGATTGCCAATTTTAAAGTCTTAGGTATGACCCGGCCGGGGTTCGAACCCACGACCTGCCGATCACGGGGCGGACGCCTTACCACTAGGCCAACCGTGCCGGAAGGAGAAGGGGAAGAGTGTCATCTTGGTGCTTTTATTGTACATATTTATCAAAGACCTATACTTCAGCTGACAGAATGTATTGTCCAGTAACAATTTATTGACAAAGTGTATTAATGTAGGACTTGCGCGAATAGACTATGTTCCTTGGTGCCAAACACCATTTCGCTAGTCAACCAACCAAACTACCTTGAAACAGAATGCAACAGTATGTAGCAGAAACCCACACTGCTACAGAAAATGCTTGCACATGTTGGTGACTTTTTAAAATTGCGTTTTCAATTAAACGTTCAGTATATTACGCTTTCTGCTTTTGTTCTTAAAGTTTTGAATTGGAACACTTACAGCACACCATTTTGGAATTGATGTTGGTAGTTTTATCAAATAGGCATCGCGTCTTCTTCTTCTGTGTTCCCAGCCATGCTATAATTATCTGTAGGGCGAAGTCCGCGAGGGCCTCCACTGGAATGGGTCATGTCTTGCGTCTAAGGGCGTTGAAGGAGGGGCAGGACTGCAGGAAATGGGAAGGGGTTTACAATACAATACAATACAATACAATACAATAACTTTATTAATCTCTAAAAGAGAAATTACATTGCTGAGCGTTTGTGTCCGTAATAATAACATACATAAAACATTCAAAATAAACATTTGTTCTTTGTCCTGAGAAAATATAGCACATTGGTTATCACATAAGAAAGTATATTAAAAATAAATTAACATGCATTCACCATCAACAATGCACAAAAGAAAGTCATTGTCATCATTTTCACGAGTTTTCATTCACAAGCACCTGGGAAATAAATCTCATGTTCCCCGGGGAATAAATCCCCAGTTACCATAGTTGCAGGAAGCCCTATTACATGGATAATCAAAAGCAAACCCAATAGAAACGCTCGAGGATTTTTCGGCTCTTTTCATTGGCGTTTCCCCAGACCTAAACAGACGACACTGCTTCGCCAAGTTCCAAATACGAACTGGCAAACTGGCAAATGTAACCAAAAAACAAAACTACCTCATCAAAGGTCATACATTTATGCTTTATCGCAAACAAATGAAACCTATCGATATGTTTTATCTTCTCACAAAGTCATGGAGTGCGTGTATCTCTGTTTGGAGAAACACGAACGTAAGTTTAAGTCAAACCAATTGACCCCTGACACACACATTTTGACCCGTGCACAAGACGTTGTATCGATAAACTACGCGCAAATAAAAAAATAATAATAAAAAAGCAAAGAACATAGCAACAAGAAATGAAGACATCTGACAAAGCCGAGCAAGCAGAATGACAAGTCTAATGAAAAACAGAGAGGCAATGAGAAACAAGATCGCGATTATCTTTCCTTCGCGGCACGACGCAAATCGTTTGTGTCCTTTGACCCAATTCGTGCAGTGCTGCACGATGCAAATCTTCTGTGACTTTGACTCAACGTAGCTTCAATATTCGATTACTAATATTTACCACTGAAAACCGAGGGGTGGAATACCGAGAGGGGCAGGGTGGTAGGGCGATGGTGAAATGTAATGAAGAGACACGTGTAGCAATAAGAGAAAACCGATTCTGCAATAACACAAACAAGAACAAAAAACCCAACACTGACCTATATGAATATTTAATCAATAATATGATCGTCTGCGTTGCAGGTGTGCAAGTGAAGGGTTGGGGGGGGAGGGTAACTTGATCATTAATTTGTGTGTGTCAGTGTTTGTGTTCATGGACTGATTGTGAGGGAGGGGGAGGGTGGGGTGGGGTGTGTTTCAGGTTTTGGTGTGGGTATGAAACGAGCAAAACAATACCCACACCACAAAATCTTGGAGGCAAAAAACACTCGCCGTCGCATCATTTTGTCCGCACAATATTATATGCACCAACAACCGGAAAGAAAGGTGACAATGGAAAAAGACTCATCTTTGCTTCCTGCGATTCCTTGCCCCCGACTCGAACGTCGCACGATAATCCACATAACAGATCTGTTGTGAGATGGTCAACGCTGACTGTGCAAGCAAATCACCTCGTTTGAAATACGACAATCCCATCGCTCGAATGCAACATGTGGGCACTATCGTCTCAAAGGCGCTTGCTGTTGCTTTCACACACCACTCTGTAGTCGGAAACTACAGAACTTCGCATCCTCAAACCTGACATACTTGTCTCAACATTATAAACTCAAATCACACACAGTAAGTTGCTTTCGCACGCCAGCTTTGAACAACGTGCTGGGGCCCCGAACAGGCATTATAATAACAGAACTCGCGTTTCAAACCATGGCTCCCTGTGTTGATTTTTCACTTAATGTTGAACCACCAAAATGATGACAAAAACGATGTTTGATGGTTTATTGCCAGACCAGCTTTTTTGTCGGTCCTCGGGGGGCATATCGACTTTTGTTTCATATTTATTGACCGCGGCCTTCGGCCTTGGTCAATAAATATGAAACAAAAGACGATATGCTCCCCCTCGGACCGACAAAAAAGCTGGTCTGTCAACAACCCATCAAACATCTTATATTGTCTAAGATTAAGAGAGTAGAATGCAAAACAAGATCAACAATACTGAAACAATACAGAACACTGACCCCGTGCATCAGAGCGACAACACCAGCATCTACCGCCCCACCTGAGAATTGAAGATGTGAATTGCAGATGGAATGAACGAATTTCTGTAGCGTGTGGATCTTGCGGTTGGTTGTCTGAATCTGTTTGTGGGCCCGTGTGACATGGGCGTTGGTCAGTGGCTAACGAATGCCTTTCTGTTCCAGTTGGAGGGGGAACACCACCCTGACCTGACACCGTTGATTTTTGCCTGTGTGCTGGGAAAAAAAAGTCGCCGTGTGGTGGACACTCTCCTGGAGCTGGGTGCCGATGTCAACCATGGTATGCCGCCATGCAAAACTCCCCTGTATTCATGTCTGCAAGGGTAAGAATGTCTCGTTGTTTTGCGTATCAGCCAGGACATTAAAAAGATTTAAAGTTACGGGAACATTTTGAAAAGGATAGTACAATAGGAAAAATGCTCTTAGATCGCTTCCAAAGTTATACCATAAGAATCTGTGTTGAAAAGTATGCTGCCAAGCAGGAGGACTGCCTTCACCTTGCAAAAGCAGGTGTTGTAAAAAGCTTAATCAAATGTCGTAAACTTGTTTTTAAAGTTATTTCCCTTGGTAGTGTACGTGATGAGGTTACTAGGTCGCAGCGTCATAGAAGCCGCTGGCAGTGGTGTGCTTCTCGACTGATTATTTTCTGTTTCCAACACTGGAGAGAAGCAGCACCTTGTAGCACATTCACTCACTTTTTTTAATTTTTTTTTTATATATAATGACTTTACTTTTGGAGCGTTTTCAAGCAGATCATGCCATGTGCGTCTAGATTAAGGTACATTGGATTCTCAAGATTCTCAGTTCAGATTCGTCAAATTCGCAAAATAACTTCCTTCAAACGGCCAGACCTATAGTATCTCTTCAAAGTAAGGTGACTTGAGGGGAGGGGGGGGGGGGTGATTGTGCGTGCGTTTTGCGTCTTCAACTGATTGATGTAATTTAAAGCGCACCTTTTGGTTTTTGTGTTATGCGTCTTTTAAGGGATGGTGTTGAGGTTTTGTTGTTGGACAGGAAGGTGCTTGTGTCTCTGTCAGTCTTTATGTGTTTCTAGGATATCGTGTGTGTTGAACAGATTGCACATGATCGAATGTCAAATCACTTCTAAAAAACACAGCTAGAAATGCTGGCTGCTTTGACATTTTCACACTTGATCGTTTTAACTTATGTTTGCTATGTGTACTCCCAGACAAAGCGAAGATCTGGTGGTGGTGTTGCTGGAAGCGGGGGCCGATGCCTTTGCAGTGGACGAGCAGTGTCACACATACATGCACTACGCTGCTGCGTTCGGCCTGGTACGGGCCATCCGGGCTTTTGCTGCTTATGGTGTCGACGTGAACGTGAAGGTTAGAACATGTAGGTCACAACTTTGGTGTAAGTGACGCTGATAAGTGAAGAACCTTTTTTGACCCATGTTGGTGACTATAGCTTGTGTACGTATAAAATACAGCCGTGTTCAGACCATTGAATTTCTTAAAGATTAGTTCAAGAGTTGATTAAAAGCTAAGTATACCATGTCAGAAACTGATTTCTCTGAACACATTCGTGACGGGCCACGTATACAGTCGATACACACGGATAGTGGCCTAAGGTACACAACTCGTGTTTGCTTCGAACATACAGTTATTGAGTTACTTCCCATACCTAGTACATCCATCAATGTCAAAGTCTGATCAGAGTTGAAAGTGGGTATGCGCAATTTTCGACGAATTTTGTTTATCGAAAGCAATCTTTGAAGAAGTTTCATGGCTTCAGACTCAGGCTGGCAGGACGATAACACACCCCTGACTCTCTTCCCACACTGTGTTAAGAAAATTTTCTTCCCGACGCTTCCGTCATCTGCTTCAGGGGAAATTCAAAGAGGTTGGTGAAGCTATTTATCTCTATAAATGAAGTATTACGAAGTGTTGCACATCAAGATAGGTCAGGTTAGTTCTGTTAGTGTCTATACTTAATGCCAATGGGTTTTTCGGGTTTGTATTTCGCGTATTTTACCCGTGAATCGGCCGAATGACGGACCCGTCGCTGCACAGCTGCAAAGTTTGTCGCTTCGAGCGCAAAATCGTGAGAAAAACGCGTCTTGTAAGTAATGCTAATACATTCTACCAAAACCTAAACATGTCTGCACCAATCCTGCCAAGTGTCGTAGTTGTAGTCCCCCGCAAACAGCTGTAATCGTAAGCAGAATGTGATCATTCCTGCAGATGTGTGTGTCGTGCACCCGATTTGACCGAATTTTAGCGTGTCGTACACCCGCTGTGACGTTTTTCACGTCGTGACGTCCACCCGATGCTCACGTTCTGTGTCGTCTCTCCGATCGTGCACTTACCTTTTGCACATGACTTTGTTTGTTTGTATTCTGATCGTCTTGGAGTGATTTTTCAGGGACAACATGGATCAGGTCATGGAAGTTGTGGAAGAAGAAGAAGCGGAGTTATCCGCTGAATTTATGGATAGTTACCTGGACATAGTCCAAACTCCAGAAAAGGAGGCAAAGGTGACACCCAAAGAAACATCGACACCCAAAGAGAAATCGACATGTAAGTTATATTTTATTATTATGTAAGCCTGTGCAGGATCATGTTTATGGGCCGCTCACACGTGGATTCTTGCACACGTCGATTCTTGTCAAAATTCAGGTTTAGCGACAACAATGATGTAGCTGTAAACCTATTAAACTGACAGCTGAAAGCAGCGATTGGCTGCACCTCATGTCAATAGGTTATAGCTACAATATTGTTATCGTTTTTTGACAATAAGGATTAACGTGTGAGCCATCCATTACCACCAGTTGACTGTAGCTGTTGTCCGTGTGCAGGTATTGGCAACGCTTGATTATGATAATATGAAAGCGTACTGATCATGTTATAGTTATAGTTTTACAATGCAACAACGGACTATTGTACCTGAATAATGTTTATATACATTCGATCTGGTTAGACTAACACAAGCTTTTTGTATCTTGTTGTATGTGGACAGCTGCTGACGATGGTGCTGGGCCTTCGACAGAGAAGCCAAAGTCGCCCAAGAAGAAGAAGACACCCATGAAGAAGAAGATGGAGGCCTCGGCTGACAAGTCAGTGCACCAGTGCCACGAGTGTGGTAAAACTTACAAGCATTACCGCACCTTGTGGGCTCATCAGCGCTTTGATCATGGTGAAGGAAAAACAAATCATGAATGCACCATATGTGACAAAAAGTTCACACAAAAAATTGATCTGACGTCACACCGCAACGTGAAGCATGACAAGATTAAGCCTTATTCATGTGATTCATGCGGCAGATCTTATGCAAGTCCTAAAAGCTTGTACCCCTCAAAGCATGTGTGCAAAGGGAAACCAAAAGAGGTGGCCTGCACCCAGTGTGGCAAGACCTTTGCACTAAAAAGGTTTCTGAGTGACCATGTCCGTTACCATCACACACGGGCAGGGTGTTCTTGTAAGGTGTGTTTTGCACACTTCAAGCACCGTGAACAGCTACGCCGCCATGTGGCGAAAGGCTGTCCAATGTCTGCATCTACTTGAGTATGCACCTTTAAATGACCTTGACCTTCAGGTGATATTAAAAGTCAAACAACTGAAGCTGGCAATGACACCATACATTCAGAACTATTTTACACATTTTTCCACCCAAAATACACCACTCACACAAGACATGGCTATCAATTCAACAGATAGGAAGCACATTGGTGTTTATTGGCACTTTCTACCAAGAGACATTGTCATTTAGTGGTAAAGTCACGTTTTGGACACATTTCAGAGGGGTCAAAATGACCTTGACCTTGAAGCAAGGTCAACCAAACTGGTATCAAAAGATAGGGCTCACTATGCCCTATATACCACTTGTAGCTCGGGTCGACATTTTCAAAAACTTGGGAGAAAATTGGGAAAATGTGAAAAATAACTGTTTTTAAAGGCCCGTGACCTTGACCTTGAAGCAAGGTCAAGTCACTATGTATGTTTTTTTAAGGTCTTGTCATCATACACCATCATGCCACATTTGGCGCTGATAGACTTCATAGCGGCTGAGAAAAAATCCAACGTTTAAGTTTTTGGGACAGACGGCCGGACGGAGGGACGGACGACTAGGCTGAGTACATAGACTCACTTTTGCTTCGCATGTGAGTCAAAAATCTCTTTGTTTATAATCAGTGTAACTTCTGTAAGATGTTTAAAGATCCATTTGGACAGGGGCATACCAGCTACCTGCATCGCACAGTGCAGTGTATCTACCCTAGACTGTCATGTCAACCCAACTGTGGGGCCTGGATGGAAGATAACTTTATTCCTGCCCCAACACCCCTTTGCAATGGTTGAAAGGTAAGCGAGACTAAGAGTACTTACCAAGGTGTCTTAACTTTATCCACATTGGTGGTAAGATCCGGCTATTGTCATCTCCATGACTGTGTCTGAAAATGACTCCATGCCAGTCAGAATACAAAAGAACAAAGCTATACATGTAATTCGTGTTTATGTATGGGGGATGACACAATGTAACAAGTGAGAAAGGTCATGTGCAAAAGGTAAGTGCACGATCGGAGAGACGACACAGAACGTGAGCATCGGGTGGACGTCACGACGTGAAAAACGTCACAGCGGGTGTACGACACGCTAAAATTCGGTCAAATCGGGTGCACGACACACAAATCTGCAGGAATGATCACATTCTTCTTACGATTACAGCTGTTTGCGGGGGACTACAACTACGACACTTGGCAGGATTGGTGCAGACATGTTTAGGTTTTGGTAGAATGTATTAGCATTACTTACAAGACGCGTTTTCCTCACGATTTTGCGCTCGAAGCGACAAACTTTGCAGCTGTGCAGCGACGGGTCCGTCATTCGGCCGATTCACGGGTAAAATACGCGAAATACAAACCCGAAAAACCCATTGGCATTAAGTATAGACACTAACAGAACTAACCTGACCTATCTTGATGTGCAACACTTCGTAATACTTCATTTATAGAGATAAATAGCTTCACCAACCTCTTTGAATTTCCCCTGAAGCAGATGACGGAAGCGTCGGGAAGAAAATTTTCTTAACACAGTGTGGGAAGAGAGTCAGGGCAGTGGATAAGGGAGAGGCAGAGCCAGTCACAATATAAGTTTCAGTTTTGCAGCGGACATTTGATAGTTGAAGACAAAGGCGACAGAGAATGAACGGTAACAGGAATTGGGAAACACACTCAGTTTAGTAAGTATAGTTAGTTAGTTGTTGCTTTTTGGGTCCAGCGGACCATATAGGCCAAATCAGGACCCCAGTTTATTAAGTATGCACTCTTTTGAGAAGAGTAGAGTGATTTTGGTTCCATTCCTCCTCATGCAGTTGAAATATCCGTTTCTCTAACAGATCTTCTAGCGCAGGGCCGGATCTGGGCGGGGGGGGGGGGGGGGGGGGTTCCTGGGTTACGGAACCCCCCCTGGCCATCCGATGTACCTCTCAGAGAAAAGAAAAAAAATATGTGGACTTTTTAAGCTCTTCCCCCAACTCCCTTAGTTTATTTGGTCTTCTAAAACTATTTCAAATTATGAAAATGTGTAATTTTGATTCCCAGTTGCAAGGAAAGACCAAAAAATGACCTCACAAATGCAAAATTTTCTCGGCTTCTGGGAGGCTTTGCCCCCCAGACCCCCCAGCGGGGCGTTGCCCCTGCACCCCAGGCGAGGCCTCGGCGGCCCCTGGAGCCCTGCCTTCAGTTGGAACCCCCCCCCCCCCCCCTCAAACGAACTTGGTCCGGCCCTGCAGCGCCCTAAGTTATTCTGTTGTACAATGAAAATGAATAACTACAGAAACGTCTTAGCCTATTTTTAAAAGATAGAAACCCGCCTTCAAATGAGTTATTGTTCCTACCTCGACTGATGCGGATTTCTTTCAATCTCAGGACGACTATGGAGACACAGCCCTTCACGTTGCAATTGAGAAGTTCAAGGTCGAATCGGTGGCGGCGCTCGTGCAGCTCGACAACATAGACCTGCACTTGACCAACAAGCGTGACTTCTCTGCCCTGCATCTCGCTTGCCTCAGAGGGAACCCCTAGTAAGAGTAAAGCACATCCTTAAATTGAGCCCAAAATCGTGAAGACTTCGCGAAGTGTTTTTACCGATTGTTTTGTTTAGCTACCTTGCGTATTTCGTGTGCCATGCTATTCCTACTGCTGCATGTGTCGATCGCAAGAGCGGTCAAAAACGGGCCTTTTTGCGTCCTTTTTTTTATGGGTATCATGACAAAGAACGCTGCACTTTAGTAATGAGTTGTTGGATTGCTTTGAAACTTTCAGAATATTTTACCAACATACTGGAAATACTCCTTGCGGAAGTTTGGATAGTTACATTTATTCATGCAGATGTGACGCAATGTTTCGGAACATTTTGTTAAACTCGTCATACGATTGTTCACTTGTGTCCAAAAAATGCATGACTTTGCATGTCTACAGACAAATGATTGATACACATACTATCGAAGTTTCATTTGCATGTTCTGGGTGGCCGAGTGGTAACGCACTTGCGCTCGGAAGCGAGAGGTTGCGAGTTCGACCCTGGGTCAGGGCGTTAGCAATTTTCTCCCCCCTTTCCTAACCTAGGTGGTGGGTTCAAGTGCTAGTCTTTCGGATAAGACGATAAACCGAGGTCCCTTCGTGTACACTACATTGGGGTATGCACGTTAAAGATCCCACGATTGACAAAAAGGTCTTTCCTGGCAAAATTGTATAGGCGTAGATAAAAATGTCCACCAAAATACCCGTGTGACCTGGAATAATAGGCCGTGAAAGGTGGATGCAGCGCCTAAAGGCAGTGTGAATGCGTGATTTATTGTGTAAAAAATTCCATCTCACACGGCATTATTAGGTAACATGCGCCTTGAGTCGCTTTGTGTGGTGAGATACGTGCGCGATATAAATCCTCGTAAATAAAAACAATAAAAAAAATAAATGTAACCACTGGCGTTAATTTGCTAGTCATGCAAACACATGAGAAAAAATGGAACGTTCACGCTGTTATCGCTGCTTGCATCCTAAAACATGCTACGGTCACGCTTGGCTGGGCATAGCTGTGGCACCAGAATCATCGCTTAAATATCAAGCGTGTTTACAGGCCAAGCAAATTTGCGTCAGTGCTTATACACACATATAACTGTTGCAGTGTGTGTATCAATCATTTGTCCAAAGACATGCAAAGTCATGAATTTTTTAGACACAAATAAAAGATCCTATGACGAGTTTAAAAACTTCTTCCGAAACATTGCATAACAATTTAACAAATAATTGTAACGATCCAAACGATTGTAACGGGTCATTTTTAGGGGTATCATGACAAAAACGCTGCACTTTAGCAATGACTTGTTGGATTGCTTTGAAATTTTCTGAATATTTTGTAACCGAGTGCCGAAACACTACGATCACCTCGGGAGGCGAAGTGCAATCAAACAGGATTGAAAATGTTAGGGCTAATTTCTTAGCCCTATAAAAACTGTTATGCAAACCCGAAGGTTTCCATGAACATACAGACAATCGGAAACCACCAGACCCCATCACAAACAGAATTCCACAATACACCGGTGTTGACTTTTAAAGGCCAACAACTCGGGTGCAAAGTCTGCTGTGAAAGGAGCGGTAGCCTCCCCTGTCACAATCTTTCTTTCTTTATTTGGTGTTTAACGTCGTTTTCAACCACGAAGGTTATATCGCGACGAGGGAAAGGGGGGAGATGGGATAGGGGAAAGGGGGGAGATGGGATAGAGCCACTTGTTAAGTGTTTCTTGTTCACAAAAGCACTAATCAAAAAATTGCTCCAGGGGCTTGCAACGTAGTACAATATATGACCTTACTGGAAGAATGCAAGTTTCCAGTACAAAGGACTAAACATTTCTTACATACTGCTTGACTAAAATCTTTACAAACATTGACTATATTCTATACAAGAACCACTTAACAAGGGTAATAAGTGAAGAATTTTATGGGTGAGAAAAGGAAAGTAAAAGGACTTTGGGGAGGCAGAAATAGAGAAGAAACAAGAAAAAGATCCTAATTAGGTTCACGGCATCGAGAGTGATGCGACCTTCTCTCAGAAGTTAGTAGAGAAGGCTCCCCCATCCACCACCCGGGGGACGCGCCTCTACGCCAATTAGGGGGCGCGAGGCCTGTCACAATGCTATCATCATCTTCATTATTATCATCATCATAAGTATTTCCATTATCAGCATTATCGTCAACGTTGGTATTGTGAGTGTTACTGTAGGCAACTTCAAAATCGTTGTTATTATGTTTGTTATATGTTTGTTTGTTTGTTTGTTTGTTTATTGTTTGGTTGGTTGGTTGGTTTGCTTCATTGGTTTTATGTTTGTCATTTATTAGCACTTTGTGTTATTTAGATGTGAGGACAGGTTGAAAGAAAAGCATAGGCTTAAACCTCTTTCCTTGTTAATTAAAGTTCACTCATCAACATCATCTGTCTCTGTCTCTCTCATTCTCTCGCTCTCTAAACACAAAAATACTCATAAACACAATACATGTGATGCGCAGAATTTGACTGGGAAATTGAGTTTACTTACAGCGCACTGCAGTGTATTTTGGAGCGTGACACGAGTGAAGTGAACGACTTGCACCACGGACAAAACACTGCCCTACACACTGCTGCAACGAATGATCATGATGAGTGTATCAGGCTTCTTGTTCTTCTTGTGAGTATGTACGCAATGGATAACTGGCAAGTAGTATCTACGAAGGCTTTCTTTTCGAAGTCAATGGTTGTGTAGTTTTGGCCGATTTTTGGCGTCTCGGATCGTAAAGGAGAACGCTTCTAATCAGCTAAAGCAACCCGGCCAAATAATGCGTCAGGGCATGTTACTAGCTTTTCACACAGTATACATAGTAGGGGATTCCAGGTTGATTTTTCAAAAAAGTGATTTGAATACAGATTGGGTTAACTTTCTTTCTCATTTATTTCTCAATGATTAGATGGCTTAGACATAGATAACCCATGTCTGAATAAATAAGAATAGACAGCCCATGTGACATTTTTGGCTTAACAGGGCGGTGCTGATGTGAACGTGAGGGACATGGCGGGAGCAAATTACACACCTCTCCACCTTGCCTGCATTGAAGCCAAGTTCAAAGCCGCCGAGGCTCTCATGGAAATGGGTAGGTCATTGCAACACAATCGTGATCAGGCGAAATTAACAAAACTTCGCTTGCAGAAGAGATGCCACATGTTTTCTTAATCTGCTCATAGGTAATACGATAATTGGTATGTACCACGCTCAATGTTAACGGCTGATATAGTCCTATTTAATTAGTTTAATTACTTCCAGGGCTTTTCCCATCGTTGTGGGGATGTATAAATTAAGCTTCCTGCAAAGGTTTAGGTTTGAAGTCCTTACCAATTACGAGAAATAATTAATTCTTTATTGCATGGTTTAGCAACAGTTCTCCAGGACTTGGGCTATTTTAGACCGTTGACGTCACTTCGTGACGTTCCGTAAACCAAAGATGGCGTTTGAGACTGTTCTGTTTACATTCGACACTATCAACACCACTTTGCAATACTGAAATAATTTTGTCTGTGTTCGAAAGCTACAGCCAATCGTTATTATATCCCCTTAGGTACAGTTTTATAACATTATTGGCACATGTAAACAATATGAATTAATTAATGAACGCTACGAATATAGCAGCCTTTAATAAGAAGCGACCATTTCATTTGTTCGTTGTCCGGGGGTCCTGCAGCTAATTTAAAAAATATCAAAGTTCAACTTTTATAACCTCTGTTATGGTCGTCCGTAAGCTAACTTCGGCACATCCATTTATGTCAATTTCGTTTTACTCCTAGTTCTGACATCAATACATACTACCAAAAACGTCATCTACTTTACCGCCCGGGCGTACATTTTAAGAACATACATTTATTTGAAAAATAAGCAAGCACTTTCTAATCACATGCACTATCATTTTAAATGACACGACCATCAGTGCTGTTGCTGCAGTCATGTTCGTGAATGAGGAAGTCCTTGTGAGTTTTCACCATGATAAAAAGTAAATGTCCGGGGGAAAAGGCGCAAAAGCAGTAACTTCTTTTGGGAATATCTTTTTATCCAATTTTGATGGACTCTTAACACGCGAACACTACTAAAACAGCCTTCACATTTTTGGTTAGTTTAGATAAAGGGCGTTGTTTATTGCTGCGGTGAGTCTGAGTCTAGCGAAGAAGCAACTAAGAGAAAAACAATAGTCTTGGGGGTTTATTAACCGTCATCTACGTTACCGGCGTTGTTTCCAGCAAAAGAGAAAGAATAAATGTTCCAATTGAGTGACATCGTTTTTGCCCACCGAAGCACACTACAAAGCAAATATCGGCAAGGCCGTAAGGGGGTCCGGGCTCTCCGTTACGGCCATCTCCGTTACTGTCATGTAGCTTGAATACACACATAATTATATAGAGGGCCCCAAAGGGTTTAAAATCGTGATCGTGATTGGCGTTTTTTGACCTTTCTGTGACCGTGATTGCCGAAATGTCCATTTCTGTGATCGTGATGGAACTTTGCCCGTGATCCGTTATGACAAAAAAATCAAGTCTCGTGATCGTGATCGTCATTTATTTTCATCATTGACTGCGGTGATCATTGACAAAAATCAAGGTAACTGTGATCGTGAAAGCTAAAATTTCCCTTCCCGTGATCGTGATGATACCCCCCCTTTGGGGCCTTCTAGTACGGCTACATGGCATTTTAAAAATCACGACGGGAAACCATTATCCCGTATTGGTAAACGAAAGAGCAACAGAAAAACACAAATATTGAACAAAGTACATGGCTATAGCCCCATTTTTTTTAAAGGAACTTTTCAAAATGTATTGATCGCTTCATATTGCTATTGTCATTGGGTGACAAGCTCTATCGCATGGAATAGATTCTGTGGGGGTAAGGACGTGGGGAAAGCGATGGTATTAAATACTTGTTCTTCTTCTTCGTTCATGGGCTGAAAGTACCCCGTTCACATATATATAATATGAATACAATAGTCAGGGCGATGATGATGATGAACACAACAACGATCACAGTTATAATGAATATAAAAACAATGATCTTTGCAGGCGCAGACTTGAACGTGCAGGAATCAAAGGGAGACACGCCACTGCATTTCACAATGGGGGGCAAGCAAGAGCGAGACATTGCCGTCAGTTGTTTTTTACTGTACTATTGATTGTATGTTATGGGTTGATTTTTTTTTTATCTTATAAAATTATGTGTGTATGTATCTGTGAGGAATATATGTATATTTCTATGCATGCGAATTATGAAGTGTAAAACTATATATTTATTTGCTTTTTTAAAATCTCTACTTTGGTGATCACTTTTTGAAGGACTTTTGATTTAATTAATTATAGAGCATTGGGGTACAGAATTTAAACAGAACAGGAATGAGAACAGGACAGGTAGCTAGCTCTGTGGATAGTGTATCTGATTTAGTTTGCGACTTCAGTCCCTGAGATCACCGAGATTTATTTCCCTGCGTTAACTGTCTTAGCAAAATCGGGCAGTACATTATCAAACTACATCAGATCATATGTTGCTTTCAGTTGGCGCATGCAAAAGTAAGTTGAAAATACAAGTTTAATAACATCAAAAGTGTATTTTTTTGACAAATACAGACCCACAGAAAAATCCGGAACAAAATAAACAGCTAACAAAAAAGATGAAGATCTTTTTTTTAAATCTGTTTTACGTGACATTATCTGTCACATAGAAAGATACTTTAATTTAGAAAATAAAAACATATTATTAACAGAAGATATTCGTAGCTTATTCATACCTCATAGTATTAGAGATAATCTTGTCTCGTTTATACTTTATCTAGTCTTAGCGTAGCCTACCCTAGCGTATTTTATCTTCTAAAATAAAGGAACAAATAAAAACCTTAGGCAGTATGAGATAATGGAAGTAAATGTTAATGTATAGGTAATGTTGCCTGTATTATATTGTTGTTAAATTATATTTCTATTCGCTGTATTTATAGTTAGCATGAACCAATCCGTCATTTTTGTCTAATCTTTGTTTGTAAATGTTTTTCATTATTTGCAGAGTGAGGCAGGCAGACAAGAGTGCCAACTGCGTGTGGCCATCGCGTGTATGCTAATTAGCAATGGCGCCTACGTGGATATTGAAAACAGAAAGGGACGTAACCCTCTCAGCTATGGTGTAACTCCTGTGCAAGAGGAAGTCAGGCGTTTCGTGGAACAGAAGTAAGTTTGACCAGAACACTGAATGACTTTGTCTAAACGGTACCAAGGAATTCACATTCTCTATGTTTTTATGCTTTCACGCAATCCAGTCTTACATTGCCGATGGTTAAAATACTCTTTTTTTTTTTTTATCTTATACACTTCCGTTTCCCTCGATACCTTTTACTGGTAAGTAAGTGTCATTCACAAAGTTCATGTAGACATTTCTCGAACACTGATTAAGAGGCCTGCAGTGGTATATTTTGCAAGAGCGCCGTGCGTCATTAATTACATTACTATTATCTGTACAGCCAAGCATATTTATTTTTTCAGTGAAGCATTGGTCAAACTGAAAGGACCGGGTGGTGGTGTGATAGGTGCTGTCGACAACCTCCAATCCCTGGCCGTATCCCTACCATTCTCCGCCTCACTGCTGGCAGGAAAGGGGGAGGGCAAACTGAAGGAGGCCCTCAAGGGGGTGGGGCTTCCCTGTGGACTGTGCGGTGCCTCCAAGTCTGACGTCACGCTGCTGCCATGTCAACACAAGTGTGTGTGCAGCACGTGCAGTGACAAGGTCACCCTGTGTCCTCTGTGTGATGAAGAAGTCAAAGAAAAAGTGGCCACATAACCTTGTCAGTAAATTGTCAACTTGTAAAACTGCCCTTTTCCCTTTTGAAAAGAATTCCAGTCTTTTTATTCGCACTGAGAATTGGCGTTTCACGCATCAATTAACTGCTCACATTATGATAGATTCGTTTTTACTACATTTTGTGTAAAGTATAGACTGTCATTACATTTAGTTTTTGACATGATGTATTTTTAACCCATGATCATGAATCTGAGCTGTGCAATAAAAAAAAAGGTCGTGCATGATGCATGTGCAGATGTAAGTGGGCAAATAACAGAAAAGAATAGTACGATGTCAATGATGATGTTTACAATTTCGATTTATAACATTTTGGTCTTGTTGTATTCTGATATTTAAGTCTTGTCATATGCGGGACGAGAAAATGACACATAACCGTAAAACAATCATAGTGTTTTAATCACTGGGTTCAGTGACAACACACGCTTTGTAATGTAATCAATAGAAGAGAAAAATAATTGTCTTCGCTGAATTGTTGACATGTGACTTTAACAATATCCACAATTAAGCTATCTATACTTCTATGTGATTTAGTACATGACAGTAGCCCCATTTGGTGAGCATTACCCTGTCTTTCTCCATAAGATTTTCCTCTCCTTTTTGTGTAGAGAGGAATAAACTATCGATACAGAGACTTGCAAGAAGATGCGATAGAAGAAGAAAGACGAGTTCTATTCACGACTTTCCGACCTTGACATTGTAGTGGGGGTCAAGTGGGCGTCGGCATCATTGTCCAATCAGAAATTTTGATGCGCTTCCGCTTCCTGTCCCGCCCAGTCTGCGCAAAAGAAATGGCGCAAAACTGTTTGCGCGAAAAAGGTGATGAAAAAAAGAACACAACCTGGTTTGATAACCAAATGATTGCGACCTTGCATTCTAGCATCATTTAATGTGGAACAACGACACATCTGATAAACAAATAGCCAGTTTGTTACCAACATGAGAAACTAGGGTTTAGAATCGAAGCGGTAAAACCGGACGCTGTTTGTACACGTAAATCCGGAGAAGCTATCGAAGTAGGTGACATGTCGTTTCACTCCAAGTGTGCCAGCACCGGCCCTCTACCCGCCAAACCCCCACTAGGCAGGGAAAGTGATTCGACCTTGCATGACTGCAGGGCAAGTTCGATTTTGCTAGCTAAAATTGCTGCCTTGTCTAGATCTGGAACTTTTTCAATTGGATTTTTTTCTCTATTATACTGGAATAAGTGGGTGCTTTTCTAGATCTAAGCATCGACCGAATTAGATAAAGATGTTCCTTGCATTGCATTCTCCTAAATCTGTTATTCTAACCAGTTTGTTTATTACTTTAAGAATATAATTGTTCGTTTTTTTGACTCACATGCGAAGCAAAAGTGAGTCTATGTACTCACCCGAGTCGTCCGTCCGGACGTCCGGACGTCCGGACGTCCGTCCGTCCGTCCGTCCGTCCGGACGTCCGTCCGTCCGTCCGTCCGTCCGGAAAACTTTAACGTTGGATATTTCTTGGACACTATTCAGTCTATCAGTACCAAATTTGGCAAGATGGTGTATGATGACAAGGCCCCAAAAAGCATACATAGCATCTTGACCTTGCTTCAAGGTCAAGGTCGCAGGGGCCATAAATGTTGCCTAAAAAACAGCTATTTTTCACATTTTTCCCATTTTCTCTGAAGTTTTTGAGATTCAATACCTCACCTATATATGATATATAGGGCAAAGTAAGCCCCATCTTTTGATACCAGTTTGGTTTACCTTGCTTCAAGGTCAAGGTCACAGGAGCTCTTCAAAGTTGGATTGTATACATATTTTGAAGTGACCTTGACCCTGAACTATGGAAGATAACTGTTTCAAACTTAAAAATTATGTGGGGCACATGTTATGCTTTCATCATGAGACACATTTGGTCACATATGATCAAGGTCAAGGTCACTTTGACCCTTATGAAATGTGACCAAAATAAGGTAGTGAACCACTAAAAGTGACCATATCTCATGGTAGAAAGAGCCAATAAGCACCATTGTACTTCCTATGTCTTGAATTAACAACTTTGTGTTGCATCACATGTATTTTGGTAGGAAAAATGTGTAAAGCATGTGAGTCGTATGGGCTTTGCCCTTCTTGTTTCTTTTTTAAGTAAGTGGTTTCACACGTACAACATGAGACCCACATGCACTAGACAATGGAAGTTGAGGTCCTCGTTCAATACCACAAATGCCAGTATTATATTTCAGACTCCTTTTGGAGGAATGTGTGGGGTTTGGGTGTTGAACTTGAAGTGGCAGATTGTTTGCACAGGTATGAATGTTCGTACGTTCGAACGTGCACACATGTATGCAGGCATTTGTTTGTCAAGCAGGAACATGCAACATTTTGTTGACCGTATGTGAGTGCGTGTGTAATAAAACCAACGACAAACAATACAAAAAGCTCCAGCTCTGCTTCTTCACCAGTCACAGACGCATTGCGTTGTTCAGCTTTCCAGAAATATATTCAGTCAGAACCCGCTTCATGAATATTTTATTTCAGGAAAAAGTCAATCGAATCTACACAAAAAAAGGTTATTGCGTTGTTCTGTCTTTGAGACTGTATCACGTAATATTGAGCTACTAGAAGAAACATGCCTGTGGCATAGTTTGACCCAACAGATAGAGAAGTCAACAGAGGTATTCTGCCGTCAGCAGCTTTATTGCTGTTTTGAATTTGATCTTGCATAATTTTATTACATAATTTTGCAACACACAAAGAAATCGTAATTGAATATTTTACGCAAAATTGAATAATTCGCAAACATGTTTGTATGAAGAAATATTATTTTAAGAAAATATGAGTGTGAGCCACTGAGGATGGACGTATTTTGAGTGAAGAAATTCTTTTTAAGTTCTTTAGCTACATGCACACGTTCTGTTAATTACGTTCTTAGCAGGGAGATCTAGATTAATAATACTGCTGTGACAGGTTGTGGTTTCCATACACACTTTGAATACAGGAAAACAAAAACAAAAACACAGTTAAAAAAAATGTGCACATAGAATTAAATCATTAAAGTGTAAAGAATAAAAGCAACATATGTACAAAAACAAATCTCGTGGTTCTCTTGTCAAACCCACTGTAGTAAGCACAGAATAGGAGAGAAGATTTTGGAGAAGGTGGCTTTACCTACTGAAGTAAATGATCAAGAGGATTCTAAGCATCCAGTGCTAAAGCTCTCAAATCACAAGACATACACACTTGTTGTGGCTATCCGAACTGTTGATTTAAAAAAAAACACCTACAAATTGAAAACATCTATTACAAAATTATATATATTGTATGGATCTGTCTTTGTAAAATATACTGTACAGAAAATTTTAAATAATCTGCACAAATCTCGTGGTTCTCTTGTCAAGTAAAAAAACCCAAAAAACCCTGTGTTTTGTCTTGTAAATTATACTTTACTAAATGTGTACAGTATTCTAAGAAAAAAAATTCTTCCTTTTTATCATATCAATTGCCTCCCTTGAATTTTTTTTGTAAAATAATTCTGAGAAAAAAAGCTTTCTATTTAAAAGCAGTGCAATCAAGAAAATGGGTACAACCTGTGTGTATACCTTTATTCCTTATTCTTTTTATTTAATTGAGGATGTCACTACGCAGTTTTACTGATTTAAAAAAAAATTCGCTTCAAATTATCTCCCTTGAACAAACACTTCTTTTTACAATTAAATTTTGTTTACACGAAGAGGTAGTTTTAAGGGTATATACAAGAAAACAATATTGCAACCTTAGATGTATTAACATTTGGACTAATTCCATAAAAAAAAAATTCAAACTATAAATGATTTTGGGGCTGTACACAAGCTAATAGGATAAAACACGAAAGTCGTACTCAAGAATCGTCAAATACTTTTGCTAACAGCTATACTTTAAACATAAGAAAATATGATCTGCATCTCTTGTTATGAAGATGATGGCACTGGTCCACCGAAGTGCATGCCATATATGCTTTACTGTGCGCTCTCCCTCTCAATGGTCTTTCTCTGGCTGACTCGATTCTGAGGAGATAAAAGAAAACACATTCAGTACAAGCTGTAAAAAATAACAACAAAACTAGTATTACTTAAAGTAGCTGCTGGTTTCTGAGTATTTGATTGAAGGCCCAATCCGACTTGTAAGAAGTTTGCCCGACTGTCGCAGATTTGGTCAGGTAATTGCATGGAGTAAAATCATGCCTCAATTTTGTAACATACAAACTGCAATATTCTAAGGCTCTGAGTGTGAGAATACATCGGCGCCACTTTTTAAAAACTTTCTTTTTGTGTGTGTGCATGTTTTAGTGCCAAAAATGAATAGGCCGAGTGCTCTCTCTGCAAAACTTGTGTGAAGCTTCAGAGCTCTATCAATGGTTTGAAAGAAAAAACATACTTTTCCATTTTTGACGTTCTTGTTCCCTTCCCTGTGAAATTTACTGTCCGTAGGTTACCGGATTTTGTTAATGTCAGTGAAAACCTCAACTATTCATTGCTGAGTGCCTAGTGATAGCTATCCCCCCCAACGACCTAGCACTGCTGAATCCTGATTCTTCCCATTGTTTGATTCTGTAATGAAATTGTGTAGTTGGTAGTTATGTGAGCTTCTTCTTGGGGTGGGGGGGTGGGGGGGGTGGGGGGTGGGGGGGGGGTGGGGGGTGGGGGTAGGGGGTGGGGGGTTGTTATTAAACCATCAGATTACAAAGTAAGACTTCATTGTAATGTGCAGATATTTGTTCAGGTGCCCACGATTTTCTATGTGAAAACATGTTGCTAACTAACATGAACCCAACCATAGCAACATGGTTTCAAATTCTCATCAGGCAATCACGGCTGACACAACACAGAACAGGTGGGAGAGACATAATTCAATTTACTCACCTTCTTTGCATTGTGAGACTGGCCATATGAATCTGCTGAAGTAGTTCCTGCACATATTTAATCAAATATGTATCTTAATAACGTGTTAATATCGCTTGTTCTAGCAAATCAGACTTGACAGTTTTCTGAAGGCTTGCACAATTTAAGAGCTTGCCTGTCCCCAATCATTACAATAAGAAACAACATCTAGTATGCAAGTATTTTCAGGGTATGAAGGTTTTAATATAATGTCGGTTCTTCTGGGGGCATGGAGAAACACCTTACACAAAGTAGAACATACACAACAAATTTCAAACAATTGAGGTCACACCATAGTTTTACTCACAAACAAACAACAGCAATACAATAAACAGTCTGCAAACGCCTACAGGTTGTCTACACTAGGTATAAAGAAACAAAGAAGCACATGAAGACGGGCTTTGTCAAGTAGACCATTATAGCGAATGAGCAACAGCTGATGATCCAAACCACCAAATTGACATGATTTCCCCTTATTCAGTTTGTGATTGTAGTCATATTGACGATGCATGACTTCAATTTTTCAAAGTAAGTCTCTTGGTGCGTTTACGGATACATTCATTGTCACAATTACGACATGCTAATGTCTAACCTGGGTAAACTTCAATTCATGACTTTTTTCAAACTGGCATAGAAATTATGAGCATACCAGAATTATTTTCCTGTTAGACTGTCTTCTTCTTTTTCTTCTTCTGCGTTCGATATTCAATTCATGGCTGTCATATCGTCAGGTCAGTGGCTGCCATGAAGTCTGCAGTCTTCAGTGTCGGACTGTCAAATGATATTGTAAATAACATAATTTTTGGGTAAAAAATCAAAAGGTATGAGAAATAATCCTTACTTTTTTTGTAATAACCCTCACCACCAATTGTTTTATTTCATTTCCATTTTAACAGATTTAGCACCTCTCCGAAAGCCAGAAATACACTTTAAATCCCCCCCCCCCCCCCTCGGCCCCCCCTTCATAAACTAATTAAATAACTAATTAAGGAAAAAAATCCTTACATCATAAAAAATCAGAACCACCAAAACCACCCCCCACCCATCCAATAAAACCTGAATACAAAAACACTTCAAAATAAAAAATGGAAACATTTAATTCCACTTACAAAATATATAAGTTGTTATGCTTTATTTTCATTATCTGTTTACAAACACATAAATTGCTGTGCAAATCTTTTTAAAAACATCAATGCCTGAGACACCAGTAACCTGTTTATAGTGTTGACCTTGTAGCTTTTCAGTTTAAGAGGCTGTTCTGGAATCTGCACTAAAGTCAAAAATAACCATGAATACCGTGGGAAAAATATTACATCACCAAGACCGAAAAAATAACACCAACCGACACTCCTCACCCTTATTTCACCCACTATGCCAACCCAAAGACTGGAAAATAATAATCAAATACAGAATGAACAAAAATGCTTGATTTCATTTCTTCAATGATAAGTTGAAAATCTTCATTCTTCATAATAATGTTATTGGCATAATGTGTAATTGCCACAATTTACAGAGTTTAATGAAAAAATGATGCGATAAAAATCAAAGTGAAAACATTTGTTTATAAACTGATACCTTATTTACCTTGTGGCTTGCATTGTGTGCCCCATGTTTAGGAGCGGCTCAAACGTCCTCTGCTCCTCAGTCTGCAAGAAATTAAGCGATGGCCTGAAGGAGAATGGAAAAACATCCTTTGTCAGCACCATGTGTATGTGTGTGGGTGGGTGTGTTAGATAAATAGGCGGGGGGGGGGGGGGGAAGGTGCAATAGCTACCATGCCTAATGCAGTCTGCATAACAAGTGCAACACTTCTACAGAGCTTTTATGATACAAAGCTTCAAATAAGAAACACATTACAATCAAATGAAAGCTGAGCCTGTCATTGCAAAATAAGGAACATACAACAATCCAGTGGCATGTAAAATATTGTTCCTTCAGAAAGATGGCTCTGACAGCAGAAACAATTTAACTTGAAGTTTGAGTCCAAAATTATTTCTCTACATTAGTGAACGTACTTGCAGTAATACCCCTCACACATGAACTATTCACAGACTGAATAACAGTGTGTTCCCAATGTTGCTTCCGTGTATCGGTTAGATCCATCTCGGTTAGATCCATCTGCAGAGTACGGATTGTCATCCGTTTAATATTAAAAAGGAAAAACAATCAGAACTTGTCATCAGTGATCAACCTACCTTGCAAGAGTGGGGTGAAACACTCACTTCCTGCCAACATGTCTGCAGAAAAAAAGAGGAAACAATACCAATGGAAGCTTAACCTTCGCCGGCACTCGTGGGTCCGTGCGGACCCAGAAGGGTGTTTGATTGCAAATATCTTTTAAACGAGTTGGAATTTTTTAATGAGCTTTTAGAAATGCCTCAGACACCTAACAAGCTATCATCTCCTAAAAGCTCATTAAATTTCAGTGATAATTAATTAATTAATTAATGGTCAAATTTAGACTACACACGGAAGCATTTGTGGGGACGTGCGGACCCATACTTCTCAAAGAAGGAAAAGCGTGTATACCCTTCCGAGGCACTCGTGGGTCCGTGCGGACCCAGAAGGGTGTTTGATTGCAAATGAGACAGTGACAAAAGGTCAGGTGTCATGTCTACTGTCCCGAATGACACACGATTGCTGACATTTCACCATTGCCAAAAGAATAAACAAATAAGAAATAGGTAGAAAATGAATGTGAAAACTGACTTTGATTGTTGATCAGTATTTTCTATACCACTAACAAATAATCTACTTACACATAGCTGTTTGGCAAATGTATGTTGCATGGGACACACTGACATGAAAGTGGAAGATGTTTTTCCCTCTAGAGAAACTACATATCAAGTTACACTTTTTGTGCTCTTCCATTCCAGTTGGCAATCAATTGTTAACGCATGTTATTAGAAAAAATAGAACGAAAACAGATTAGATAGAATGAACAAGAAGAGCAAACGCTCGATCGAGTCACTTTCGCAGTTCTGAATATTATATGAGGCATCAGATGGACAGGAAGAAATTGCTATTCACAACACAATGAGTCACGTTCACATAAAATTTGAGCCCGGTCACTTTTATAGTTTCCGAGAAAAGCCCAACGTTAAGTTGTGTGTTGCCGAACAGAAAAGGCTAGTTATCTCCCTTGTTTTTCTGATAACGTTCGTAAAAGGCTACAGATGTAAATACTTTGATGTAAAGAATAATCCTACAAAGTTTCAATCACATCCGATGAACTTTATCAAAGATATAAAATGTCTAATTTTTCCTTTGACGCTGACCTGTGACCTTGAAAAAGGTCAAAGGTCAACGAAACCATCGTTAAAGTGTAGAGGTCATTGGAGGTCACGACTAAACAAAATATGAGCCCGATCGCTTTGATAGTTTCCGAGAAAAGTCCAACGTTAAGGTGGTGTCTACGGACGGCCGGCCGGCCGGACGGCCGGCCGGACAGACTAACACTGACCGATTACATAGAGTCACTTTTTCTCAAGTGACTCAAAAATGTACTGGTGATGTCATTTGGGACATACTGACATGAAAACGTCACCTTTTGTCATTGTCTCAAATATCTCTTAAGGCTGGAGCACACTTTGGAGGCCCAATTTCAAAGTGATTAGGTAGTTTTAAAATTTACTTTTTCTGTTAGTTCAATGTTTGCTTTATCAGGAAAATACAAAATATAAAGGCCTTAACGCGCAAAATTTTAAGATAACGACTGAAGTTTAAGCATAGGTATCAGATTTTTTCACGCAAACACTACTGAATAAGTCGCAATATTGTATTGTGAAAATGTAAACAAAATAACAATCAAATCATCACAAACTGAAGAAGAGAAATAGGGAAGCAAAATAGAACATTAAACGTAGTGATTTTACTTGTGAATTCGGAAAAAAATCCTTTTGTATCCATTTTGAAGCTCAATTTGAAGCATGGAACACCAACAAACATTGATTAAAAGTGTTAAAGTGATTACAGTGTTCAGAAATAGTGTTAGATACCAAGTTGAGTTATCCCTCTTTACCAATTTAAAAAAAAATACACCTCTTAACGCGCAAAATTTTGAACTGTGATGCTTTTACTACCCCCACCCCCTTCCCATTTGTCAGAAAAGAGTGCATATTATCTTCCAAATAGAAAAGCAGGGTAGTCAGATGATCAAAAACTTAAGAAGAGAAAGAGGGAAGCAAAATAGAACATCCAACATAATGATTTAACTTGTGAATTATAAGAAAACTATTTTTTTTACCCATTTTTGAAGCTTAATTTAAAACTTGGAACACAAACAAACATAAATTAAAAGTGTTAAAGTGATTACAGTGTTCAGAAATAGTGTTAGATACCAAGTTGAGTTATCCCTCTTTACCACTGTTAAAAGAAATACACCTCTTGTCGCGCAAAATCTTGAACTGTGATACTTTTACTTCCCCCACCCCCTACCCATTTTTTCAGAAAAGAGTGCATATTATCTACCAAATAGAAAAGCAGGGTAGTCAGATGATCAAAAACTGAAGAACAGAAATAGGGAAGCAAAATAGAACATCCAACATAGTGATTTAACTGGTGAATTCTGAAAAAAACCCACTTTTTTACTCATTTTATTAGCTGAATTTAAAGCTTGGAAGACAGAGAGAAAAAAAATGAAAGTGCTAAAGTGGTTACAGTGTTCAGAAATAGTGTTTGATACCAAGTTGAGTTATCCCTCTTCATCACAGTTAAAAGAAACACACCTCTTGTCGCGCAAAATCTTGAACTGTGATGCTTTTACTACCCCCACCACCTACCCATTTTTTCAGAAAAGAGTGCATATTATCTTCCAAATAGAAAAGCAAGGTAGTCAGATGATCAAAAACTTCAGAACAGAAATAGGGAAGCAAAAAATAACATCCAACAGAGTGATTTAACTGGTGAATTCAGAAAAAAAACACAATTTTTTACTCATTTTATATGCTGAATTTAAAGCTTGGAAGACAGAAAAAAAATTAAAAGTGCTTCAGTAGTTACAGTGTTCAGAAATAGTGTTAGATACCAAGTTGAGTTATTCCTCTTCATCACAGTTGAAAGAAACACACCTCTTGTCGCGCAAAATCTTGAACTGTGATGCTTTTACTACCCCCACCCCCTACCCATTTTTCAGAAAAGAGTGCATATTATCTTCCAAATAGAAAAGCAAGGTAGTCAGATGATCAAAACCTTCAGAACAGAAAGAGGGAAGCAAAAAAGAACATCCAACAGAGTGATTTAACAGGTGAATTCAGAAAACACACACTGTTTTACTCATTTTATAAGCTGAATTTAAAGCTTGGAAGACAGAACAAATAAATTAAAAGTGCTAAAGTGGTTACAGTGTTCAGAACTAGTGTTAGATACCAAGTTGAGTTATCCCTCTTCATCACAGTTAAAAGAAACACTCCTCTTGTCGCACAAAATTTTATACTGTGATGCTTTTACTACCCCCACCCCCTACCCATTTTTCAGAAAAGAGTGCATATTATCTTCCAAATAGAAAAGCAAGGTAGTCAGATGATCAAAAACTTCAGAACAGAAAGAGGGAAGCAAAAAACAACATCCAACAGAGTGATTTAACTGGTGAATTCAGAAAACACACACTGTTTTACTCATTTTATAAGCTGAATTTAAAGCTTGGAAGACAGAACAAATAAATTAAAAGTGCTAAAGTGGTTACAGTGTTCAGAACTAGTGTTAGATACCAAGTTGAGTTATCCCTCTTCATCACAGTTAAAAGAAACACACCTCTTGTCGCACAAAATTTTATACTGTGATGCTTTTACTACCCCCACCCCCTACCCATTTTTCAGAAAAGAGTGCATATTATCTTCCAAATAGAAAAGCAAGGTAATCAGATGATCAAAAACTTAAGAAGATAAATAGGGAAGCAAAATAGAATATCCAAAATAGTGATTTAACTGTAGATTTCAGAAGAAAAAAAACCTTTTTTTTAATCATTTTTGAAGTTGAATTAGAAGTTTGGAAGACAGAAAAAAAGAAGAAAAAAAGTGCTAAAGTGGTTACAGTGTTCAGAAATAGTGTTAGATACCAAGTTGAGTTTTTGCTCTTTATCACAGTTAAAAGAAACACACCTCTTGTCGCGCAAAATCTTGAACTGTGATCCTTTTACTACCCCCGCCCTCAACCCATTTGAACAGAAAAGAGTGCATAATTTGTATTCTCTTCCAATTAGAAAAATAAGTAAAAGCAACTGGACATTTTTAAAATACATCTTTTCTGTCAGTCGAAGGATTGCTTAGTCCATTAAAAACAAACAGACTAGGATTTAACGCACCCATTTTAAGAAAAAGTTAACATGATAATTGATATATCAGACTTTTTTATGCAATTACTACTGAAGATTCCAGACCAGGTAAAACAATCATTTTATATCCTTTGTCACATTTGTTTGTTTTTTTATAAATCTATCTATAGCGAGTCTTGTCTCTTTGTGTCATTTAGTTATTTTCAAGAATTCTATCCTGGCCACAAAAAACAGAAAAAAACACCCACCTACCTACCCTATTTTTTTTAGCCATGTTAATAGAAACAGACAATTTATTTGTTTTGGCCTAAAGATCTTGAAACATTTGTTTTAATAGAGAAATAACAAGTACAGCCATTAGCTGTGTCACTCGAATTTCTTTGTCAGGCTGAAACTTAGCTGTTGCGTTGGTGTCTGCTGTGTGTATCTGGGTCCAAAGCAACTTTCACATTCTCATCTACACACTCACGTTACACAAGTATATATATATATACAATTCCACCCACAGAGGCGTTCGGGGATGGGGGTCTCGCACTCGGGCGAATCACACCACAAAATACAAAGTATAACGTACACAGATTTTACTATTGAACCAAAAAGCAAATTAAATCATGAATAAATCAATCAAGCAAAACTTCCACACAATGACACACTCACTCTCGGTTCACACTGCGCTCTGGACGTGCACACTTGGCAGCACGTATACCGTTCCGGCACCGTTTGTCTTCCTGCAAGTCCAGCATAGGCACACGATTGTCCAAGAATCACAATAATCCTCGTGAATGTCACAGCAGGCATAGTAGAAAAGTCCAAAAGGGTGCGTTGATGGTGGTAATCCGGTGTACACACACACACACACACACACACACACACACACACACACACACACACACACACTCCGGTTTGGTAAGTTACCTGATAAATAATGTAGCCTGTGGATTTAACGGGGAGACTGGTCAGACAGGAAGAGCAATACTTTCACATTTCCGATGTTCAGCGATAAACTTGTTTTCTTCGAGAGTTCGATCTTCGTGCGATTCTGGCGCGTTGTCACCAAGAACGTAAAAAAAACCCCAGGATATCATCATGATGCCTCTCTACAAAAACCAGGTCTAGGAACTCTTCATCTAAAGTCAGTCAGTATTAGCCCCTCAAAAATGTAGATGCGATAATCTGCAAACATCTCTTCAACACAATCTGCATCTTGTCCCATCGTGATTTCTGTTGGCAAAGAACATGTGGTTCTCAACTCACAAGACCGATTTGTCATCTTTTAGAAATTCAGATCTGCCCCAAGTACGTGCAATAAAATGTAGAAGCGATAATCTGAAAAAAAATATTTTTGTGTGAACGCTGCCACGTTGTCATCAGTCCGATGTCTTTTATCCAGAGCAGGGATGAACACACTTTTTCATCAGTAGTTTGTTATGTTTATCCGCAGACTGCTTTCCATTACTTGTCGTCTGTTTTAGCTTGACTCGTGGGGTTCTTCAGCCAGGCAAAAAGTGCTTGTTTACTGACACGTTCTCACGTACGACATGTCGTAAATGCAAGTTCTAACGATTGTTTTTTATTGCACTGATAGAGAATGTCGATATTTGTAAACGTCTGCCATTTCCTAATGTTTATTTCATTATTTTGCACACGGATATCGGCTAGTAAGTAGATAATCTGTTACGACACGAAACGCGTTCTAAATCCGGGAAGGGAGGCTACTCCAACGAAGAAGGGAGGCTACTCCAACGTACTTTCCAAAGTGTGCTCCAGCCTTAAACGAGTTGGAATTTTTTAATGAGCTTTTAGAAATGCCTCAGACACCTACAAAGCTTTCATCTCCTAAAAGCTCATTAAATTTCAGTGATAATTAATTAATTAATTAATTAATTAATGGTCAAATTTAGACTACACACGGAAGCATTTGTGGGGACGTGCGGACCCATACTTCTCAAAGAAGGAAAAGCGTGTATACCATTCTGAGGCACTCGTGGGTCCATGCGGACCCATAATATTTTACCAAATACCGTGTGCAGTCTAAATTTGACCATTAATTAATTAATTAATTATCACTGAAATTTAATGAGCTTTTAGGAGATGATAGCTTTTTAGGTGTCTGAGGCATTTCTAAAAGCTCATTAAAAAATTCCAACTCGTTTAAGAGATATTTGCATCAAACACCCTTCTGTGTCCGCACGGACCCACGAGTGCCACGGAAGGATATGCATATTTTTCTTTCTTTGAGAAGTGTCACGTTTCAATATATCACTTAAGGTGATTATGAACCGGTTAATTACTACTAATTAACTAACCACACCACGATCCACTCTCGCAGTCATACAATTAAATAGAGTCAACAAAAGTATAAGTTTCAGACGCCTGTTTATGTATAAACTCACCACCTCCCTCGAGCCTTCACTCAAAATATGTTCCTTTTACGTTCTCAACACGTAAAAACCCGTGGTCACTGACAAAATGCCAGTGGTATATAGAAAATTAACGTAACACGCTGAACCCGTGTAAATACAGTCAAAATGAGAATGTTCTGTTCAAAAAGCTCTAGTTCATGCAGGGGTCACACACCCCACGTTGTCACTACTCCAGTGTAATCATAGATAAGAAAAGACAACGGTGGTCAACGGGGTGCGTAAGACATGGTGCACTTAGCTTTCTTTCTGTATGCTGGTTAGCCGGTATGCTGGTTAGCCGGGTTGCTGGTTAGCCGGTTTGCTGGTTAGCCGGTTCGCTGGTTAGCCGGTTAGCGTAGCTTCCTCAGGTCCCAGCTCCAACGTCTGCAGCTAGCAATGTCCCGCCAAAGGCAGCCGTGCAGCAGGTACAGGAAAACGTAACGAAGGCTGCAAACAGAAAGCATCGGTGCACTAAACATGTCTGCTACCCCTCACCCACCACCTTTAAACATGTCATCTTTAAATATCTCATCGAGCACGTGGGCCTGCACAAAACGGACTTTTTACAACAACAAAACAGCCATTTTCCGTCCTCTCCCTATCTGCAAAAACCATATACAGATTAATATTTTAGCGTCACAGAGAGTAAATTATGCGCTAACCTGGAAAGAACAACAGAGAGTAAATTATTCCACAAACACAGACTCATCAACAGCGTTAAATAATGATTTATTACCTCAAAAGCCTATGATTGTAGTACTCTCTCAAGGAAGCAAAGTCCGCCTCCTCCCTGGAACAGCCTCTGTTCGTCAACAGTGACCAAAAACGTCCAGAACCCCTTGTCGAATCCTTATGCGAAAGCCATCGCCGACGAAGGAAAGTTGACGACTTGTCCTCAGCAAAATACGTGGCAGAGAAAAGGAATAACTTGTGGAAGTTCCCCTAGAGTGCCGAATATAATACTCGGTGAAAAACCATCATACTCTAGAAACTGTGTATTAGATCCTTCCCCTTCTGCCGCTGGGTGTCAAGTGTGTCGTCCTTTGAGTCTCTGACAGACCACCTAGCCAAATACACGTGACTGACCTTGTCACCAAAAACCAGTCCAGCTATACACAATTCTGCCTCCCAAGCAGAAAAAAGACACGAGAAACTCAATCCCTGAAAATCCCGTGCGCGCTGTCAGCGAAAAACCGTCAGCCCTGTGACAGCAAAAACCCCCGCTGTGAAACTCGTGCGTTACAAAACATCCGTGTTCATTGAGCACTGTCAGCAAACTCTGCTGTAGCCCAATATCACGCACAGGCGCTTTCTATCATACATTGACCCAGAACAGGCACTCCACTGAGTGACGCTTTCTTGGTCTCTGTCACCCGATCGTGACACACCTCCCCTCTTCAAGACGAAACCTCGGTTTCGCTCACAGTCATGTTCTCCTCTACAGCCCGAGAGAGAAAGTCAGCTCCAACATTGTTGGCGCCCGGAATGACGCGTACCGTGAATTGGTACGGTTGGAGAATCAACGCCCAGCGCATAAGTCTGGCGTTTGCCAACCTTGCAACCTGAAGATATTGCAGAGGTTGATGGTCTGTTTCCAGACAGAAAGGTCGTCCGTACAGGTATGCTTCGAATTTCTGGATGCCCCAGACAATGGCGAGACACTCGCGCTCAACCGTTGCATACGCTGCCTCGGCCGAGGTCAGCTTACGGCTGGCGAAGCAAACAGGGTGCAAAAACCCCTCTGTCTCCTGAAGCAACACTGCCCCAAGTCCCTTCCCTGAAGCGTCTGTCCTCAGCACGAAGTCCTTGTTCAGGTCTGGTAGTCGGAGAATAGGCTGACTGGTGAGTCGCCTCTTCAGGGTGTTGAATGCGGAGCTACATTCCTCCGTCCACACTACAACGGTCGGTTGTAGTTTCTTGGTAAGGTTGGTCAGTGGTAGAGCGATTTCGGCAAAGTGCGGGATGAAGCGTCTGTAGAAGCTGGCTAGGCCCAGGAAAGACCTGACTTCTTTCTTCGTGCGCGGTGGCTCCGCCTCCCGAATCTTCTGGATCTTGTCGTCCTCTGGAACGAGCAATCCCTCGCCGACAACATGACCCAGGAAAGACAATTCCCGAAATCCCAAGTAGCACTTGGACGGTTTGGCTCCCAGATTTCCGTCCCTCAACCTTCCGAACACGTCGCGCAGGGCGTCGAGATGTTCAGTCCATGTCTCTGTCGCGATCAGCACATCGTCAATGAAACTGCTGATGTCCTCGCGCTTCAATGGTTCCAAAAGTTTCCTCATCATGCGAGTGAAGACGGCACCTGCATTCTGTAGACCAAAAGGCATGACTGTCCACTGGAACTGGCCGAATGGAGTGGTAAATGCAGTCTTTGGGCGATCTTCCTCGGCAACTGGAATTTGCCAGTATCCCTTGGTGAGGTCTAACTTTGAAAAATACTTGGCCTTGGCCAAGTGACTGAAGAGGTAGTCCACATCAGGCATGGGTTCCGCGTCAAACGCCGTAATCTTGTTCAGCTTCCGGTAGTCGACACAGAACCTGACGCGTCCATCCTTCTTCTTCACAAGCACAATCGGTGAACTGTAGGGAGAGTTCGCTGGCTCGATGACGCCCAACTTCGTCATGTCGGCGATTTCCTTCCTGACCACCTCCTTCTGGGCATGAGGCATGGGATACTGCTTCGTCCTCACTGGCTGTTTCTCCAGCAAGTCGAAGGTAAACTCCTCTAGATGCGTCTGAAGTGGTATGTCTGTAAGGACCCGTGCTGCATCCTTCAGGATCTCTTGCAGGTCCGCCTGCTGGTCGTCCCCAAGTTCAGGTGAGATGTGCACGTCCGTGTGATCCTCACTAGCCTCCAACGGACAAACTGGTACACGTCCTCCTCCCTGTTCTTCCGTTGTCTCGTCCATCACGACAGCAACTGCTTCTGTCACTTTGTCCTTTTCCCCGTAGACAGTCCTCTCTATGTAGGCGCGCAGCAGGTTGGCGTGGTACAGGCGTGCTTTCCCGTTCATGACGATCCGGTAGTCGTTCTGGCCCACCTTCGCTGTCACCTCAAAAGGTCCTTGCCACTGCAGTTGTAGCTTGTTGTGTTTGACAGGTAGAAGTAGCAACACCCGTTCTCCGATCTTGAAGCTGCGCGGTCGTGCCTTACGGTCGAATCCTCGCGCGTAACGCTGTGCTGCTCTCCCCAGGTTCTCTTGAGCCAGTTTGCAGGTCTCTTCAATCCTGTTCCTGAGTTCTACTATGTAGGTCGCTGTCGTCTGCACCTCCTCGTCAGCTTCTTCGTCCGTCCAAGCCTGACGCAGGATAGCCATGGGACCGCGTACCTGTCTGCCGTACAACAACTCAAATGGGGAAAAGCCCAAGCTCTCCTGAGGAACCTCGCGGTATGCGAAAAGCAATGCTGGGATGTACCTGTCCCACGTGCGTGGTTTCTCCTGAGCTAGTTTCCTCAGCATGGTCTTCAAGGTGCCATTGAACCTTTCCACCAGTCCGTTGCACTGAGCATGGTAAGGAGTGGTGAAGTGCTGCTCCAGTGATAGCAGTCGTGCTGCCTCCGCCATCACTCCTCCCGTGAACTGCGTGCCTCTGTCGGTGAGTACCTCTGATGGAATTCCCAGCCGGGACCACATAGTAACCAGAGCCTCAGCTACTCGCGTGGCTTCAATCGATTTCAGAGGGATCGCCTCTGGGTATCGAGTAGCGTAGTCCACCATGGTCAAAATGTATCTGTTTCCGTCCTCAGACGCAGGCAAGATGGGCCCGATGATGTCCACTGCCACCCGACGAAAGGGTTCGTCGATGAGCGGCATCTTCTCTAAGGGGACCTTCCTCACCCTTCCTTTGGCAACCACCTTCTGGCACTTATCGCAGGACGCACAGAAACGTCGGACATCCGTGCAGATGCCTGGCCAGTAAAAGTGGCGCCAGACACGATCCGTGGTCTTCTTGGTGCCAAGATGACCTCCCAGAATCGAGTCGTGTGCCGTTGCCATGACACCCTCGCGAAACTCGCGAGGCACGACAACCTGTTTGAATGTACCTTCTTGGTTGCTGAACTCACGGTAGAGCAACTTCTTGTCCCTGAGGAACTTTGACCTCCCATGCTTCCCGCTCAGCTTCACCTTCCCCGACTTCGCGTGCTCCCGAGGAGTCGCTAATGTCGGGTCAGAATCCTGAGCCTTTGCGAGAAGCGCGGGGGTCACGTTCCCCAGGGCAGCTCGTGCAGCAGGTAGGGGTTTGAGAGGTTTGTCCTCTCGCTCCGCCTGTGCCCGCGTGAGCACTGAAATGACGTCGGGAGACCGATAAACGGGAACCTCCCTGGTGACGCCGTCCACAAACTGAACCCGGTTTCCGATGAGCAGGTCGCATGGAGGATCGTCCATGACGACGGCCACAATGGTCCCCGTGAACAACGGTGTTACGACCTTGATCACTGCCGTGTTCAAGTCGTAAGCGTGAGATGCCTCGGCCATTCTCACTCTGATGCTGTCTCCTGTGTAGGCCATAGCTGGAACTAGACTTGCCCGAACCACTATCATGTCTGCCCCCGTGTCCCGCAGACCTTCGCCCTTCACTCCGTTAACGTAGACGTTGCAGTGGGGCTGGAAATGTTTCCTGGAGCACGGAACGCAGAGTTGTGGAATTGTGCATGAGCTCGTGACGTCCCTTAACTCCTCACTGCCAACAAAGTGTACGCCCTTCTGGTCAGCCTGTCTCCTGTGGCAGTCCTTCTTCACGTGGCCCCGCTTGTTGCAGTAGTAACACTGGATGTCAGATCTGGAACTTGATCCCTTGTGTCCCTGATCGTCCTTCCCGTCCTTGGGTCCTGAAGAACCTGAATTTCCCGATTTTCCCGGCCGTGAGCCTGAAGATTTGCCGGAGATCGCCTGGGCGTCCTCGTGTACTCTGATCCAGTCGGCTGCCTCCTGAGTAGTCTTTGGCTGGTGTTCCTGCACGAAGGTCACCACCTCAGGTCGCAGGCTGGACATCAGTTGTTCCATGACTATGAGGTCGGCAAGGTCGTTGACGGTCCAGTCCTTTTCGGCCATCTCCACCCAGCGCCGCAGGTAGAGATTAAGGCGTGCCACAAACTGATGGCTCAGCTCGCCGCTCAGTCTCTTGCTGTTACGCAGACGTCGTCTGTAGGCTTCCGCAGTCAGGTTGAAGCGCTGGAGTAACGCCTTCTTTAGTGCCTGATAGTCTCTCGCCTCGTCGTCATCCAAAGCTGCAATGCGCGTCCTTTTAAGCAGGTGCTAAGGCGGCTAGCCCACGTGGCCTCTTCCCACTTCTGGTCAGATGCAATGCGCTCAAACCGGCGTAAAAAGTCGTCGAGCTCGTCCTTGTCATCGTCGAACGTCGGCAGTCTCGTACGGTCGGCAACAAACGTCGGCGCGCTAGCCTGAGTAAGCGTACCCTTCTCGGCCTGTAGCCTAGCTAGCTCTAGCTGGTGATCGCGATCCGCCTGTTTGTCCTGTCTGTCACGTTCTGCCTGTCGTTCCCTTTCTTGTCTGTCAAGTTCGGCCTGTCGTTCGGCCTGTCGTTCCTGTCTCTCAAGCTCGTCTTTCTTATCCTGTCGGTCACGTTCGTCTTTCTCTTTCTTTTCTTGTCTGTCTCGTTCATCTTTCTCTTTCCGTTCTTGTCTGTCACGTTCGTCTTGTCGTTCCTGTCTCTCACGTTCGGCCTGTCGTTCTTGTCTGTCAAGCTCTTCTTTTCTCGTCTGTCGCTCTATGTCTTCCTTACGTTCTAACTCCTTGCGCTTAAGCAAACTACGCGCTCTAACGCGTGCGTCTCGCTCTGTCTGTTCCTCGCTACCAGGAGTCTCAAAAGTTAATCTCTTCGTAGGAGATCCCCCTGTAGCCATGGTTAGTTTAGCAAAGCTTTATCACAAAAGTAAGTCTAACGCAGCTATAGCTAGAATACGCGGTGATGAAATGGATACAAAAATCCAGCAACCGGAAAATGCAGAAGAAAAATCCAAACGGTGTAGAACAAATCGCGTAGCCTACTTTATGGCTGCTTTTTGCGGTGAAACAAAGTGTTTCCCACAGCCGTGGCCTACTTTATCGGCTGCTTTTTGCGGTGAAACAGAGTGTCTCCCACAGCCTTGGTTAGGACAGAAGTCCTCGGACCCTTCCCCCCCAAAATTCCAACAAAGTCAAAATATGGAGAAAAATCCAAGTAAAACAAGACGGTAGAAATGTAACCTGTTACAAAATGCGAAACAACAATGTAGAGAAAACTGAGTAAAACGAGTAACACATCCGCTAACCCCGCTCAGCTCTCTGCAACGGAAAACTCTGAACGTACAACAACAAAGATTCACAAACAAAGGAAAGGGAGGTAATCACAGTTAGCGCATACAATAACTCACAAATTACAATTTACATTTCCTGCAAGATGTGAATCGCTTAAGGTGTGGTATATGATCAAAACTATACAAAAAAGGGTAGCACCAAGCAGAAAATAAGTCGAGCACTGACGAGATTATCTGCTCTTAGTTATCCTTAATTGGTGGGTCTTTATCAGTTGGAAATTAACTGAGTAGATCCCGGCTTGGCCCCCATGTGTCACGTTTCAATATATCACTTAAGGTGATTATGAACCGGTTAATTACTACTAATTAACTAACCACACCACGATCCACTCTCGCAGTCATACAATTAAATAGAGTCAACAAAAGTATAAGTTTCAGACGCCTGTTTATGTATAAACTCACCACCTCCCTCGAGCCTTCACTCAAAATATGTTCCTTTTACGTTCTCAACACGTAAAAACCCGTGGTCACTGACAAAATGCCAGTGGTATATAGAAAATTAACGTAACACGCTGAACCCGTGTAAATACAGTCAAAATGAGAATGTTCTGTTCAAAAAGCTCTAGTTCATGCAGGTGTCACACCCCCCACGTTGTCACTACTCCAATGAAATCATAGATACGAAAAGACAACGGTGGTCAACGGGGTGCGTACGACATGGTGCACTTAGCTTTCTTTCTGTATGCTGGTTAGCCGGTATGCTGGTTAGCCGGGTTGCTGGTTAGCCGGTTTGCTGGTTAGCCGGTTCGCTGGTTAGCCGGTCTAGCGTAGCTTCCTCAGGTCCCAGCTCCAACGTCTGCAGCTAGCAATGTCCCGCCAAAGGCAGCCGTGCAGCAGGTACAGGAAAACGTAACGAAGGCTGCAAACAGAAAGCATCGGTGCACTAAACATGTCTGCTACCCCTCACCCACCACCTTTAAACATGTCATCTTTAAATATCTCATCGAGCACGTGGGCCTGCACAAAACGGACTTTTTACAACAACAAAACAGTCATTTTCCGTCCTCTCCCTATCTGCAAAAACCATATACAGATTAATATTTTAGCGTCACAGAGAGTAAATTATGCGCTAACCTGGAAAGAACAACAGAGAGTAAATTATTCCACAAACACAGACTCATCAACAGCGTTTAATGATGATTTATTACCTCAAAAGCCTATGATTGTAGTACTCTCTCAAGGAAGCAAAGTCCGCCTCCTCCCTGGAACAGCCTCTGTTCGTCAACAGTGACCAAAAACGTCCAGAACCCCTTGTCGAATCCTTATGCGAAAGCCATCGCCGACGAAGGAAAGTTGACGACTTGTCCTCAGCAAAATACGTGGCAGAGAAAAGGAATAACTTGTGGAAGTTCCCCTAGAGTGCCGAATATAATACTCGGTGAAAAACCATCATACTCTAGAAACTGTGTATTAGATCCTTCCCCTTCTGCCGCTGGGTGTCAAGTGTGTCGTCCTTTGAGTCTCTGACAGACCACCTAGCCAAATACACGTGACTGACCTTGTCACCAAAAACCAGTCCAGCTATACACAATTCTGCCTCCCAAGCAGAAAAAAGACACGAGAAACTCAATCCCTGAAAATCCCGTGCGCGCTGTCAGCGAAAAACCGTCAGCCCTGTGACAGCAAAAACCCCCGCTGTGAAACTCGTGCGTTACAAAACATCCGTGTTCATTGAGCACTGTCAGCAAACTCTGCTGTAGCCCAATATCACGCACAGGCGCTTTCTATCATACATTGACCCAGAACAGGCACTCCACTGAGTGACGCTTTCTTGGTCCCTGTCACCCGATCGTGACAAGAAGCATGGGTCTGCACGGCCCCACGAAAGGATATGCACATTTTTCCTTCTTTGAGAAGCATGGGTCTGCACGGCCCCACGAAAGGATATGCACATTTTTCCTTCTTTGAGAAGCATGGGTCTGCACGGCCCCACGAATGCGTCCGTGTGTAGTCGATAACGAGTGCCGGCGAAGGTTAAAATGGTTCTTTTGTTCAATATGTGTACACGTGCTTCATTTCTGGGGTGAAAGTGTAAAATATATCGATGGATTGATAGAACAATATTGCCTCAAGTTCACCGCACCAAAAAATACTTATCAATCAACATTGTCATCACTCGATCAGCTATTCCATCTCTTTCATAAGTGTGTGTGTGAGCGTGTTTGTGTGTGTGTGTGTGTGTGTTTGTGAACAAGCGTTGAAAAACGTATGTTTACCTTGCTCTAGATCTACCGACTTTCGTAGGCGGAGACTTCTCTGCCGTGACAGCGGCTTCGTTTCCCTGGCAGAATTCAACATCTTGTACAGATCTGCCGGTGATTTTCTTTTCCTCCGCTTCGTGAGTCACTTGATCCACAGATTTAACGAACATTGAATGTTCTTTTAGTTCTTGTGATGGAAGATCAAGGAATTAAGTGGGCATTCCTGAGTCCTCTGCTGGCTTCATGTCCACAAAGTAAATTGCACAAACCTGCAGGGTTTGGGGGGTAGTTTATTACTTTGAAGAAGAACAGCTAGTCGTCGCTGCCCGTTCAGCATTCTTCGCGCGACCTTTGTTTTGCAGAGGAAGGCATATGCAGTTTTTTTCCTGATGAATGTTGCCAGGGTGCACAAACTGAGAAAGCATTCCCGATTTTCCACAATTTTCTACTTCTTTACAGTCTTTTGCACAACATGATTTATAACTGCCGGTGTACGTCTAATTCATGATGCCAACCTGACAGCTGGGTCAAAAGTTACGTTCGAGAAAATACTCGTTGAACTAAGTTCCAAACGAATGTCAAGGCCAGTTCTTGACTGGGTTTGAACTGAAGTTGGGCTCCGAATGGAAATAAACACTTCCTCCAGCTGCGCGACCCATTGATAACAACAGTTGGAACTGGTAGGAAGATGAACAGGTCTTGCGAACTGGCTACACACTGTTACGGTTCAAGTTTAAGTTCAAAGTAAACACTCAACTGAGGTTGCAGGTAATGGCGGACTTGACTTCCTTCATAACCAAATATCACTCTTCTGACAAAAACACGCAAATGCTATGTTAAACCGGAAAATACGTAAACCGGAAAAGGAAGCGCATCAAAATCAAAATGGCAGCCCCCACTAATCCGAAAGGTCACGGAAAAAAGTCGTGAATACCTTGATGGGGTAACAGTTTCTTCGTCACACCACAACGTCACACCACAACGTCACACCACAACACGACTTGAAAAACTACGTGAACACTTTGAGCGTATGCAATTGCAGGGTTGACCTTCACCGCCTATTTTGATAAGGCTACCTCAGGCAATAAGAATTCACTTGGATAACTTGCCTGATGCTTGAATTTGTTTACACAAAAGGATTAACAGATCCTACAAAGTCTGGACAGTTGATATATTACAAAATGTTTGTGAGATGACTTGCTGTGAGACTGGTGTGTGTGTTTTTGTGTGTGTGGTCATAGTGCTTACTTATAGCCACAAACCCATGAACAACTCTGTTCTGCTTGTTTATACGTAGATTAATGTTCTTTTTTTTTTAAATCTGTCCTGTTTTGTAGCTGTTTTTATTATTTGCTTGGTTGAACATGTTTCTGTCAGGAGTGAAATCGAACGTTTATATTTTGCCTTCAGGAGAATTAATCTGAACGTTAAATAAAACGGAACACAACTTCTGTGATGGACTTTTGGGATTGTTGAGTTTGCATTGAAAAAAACAAACAATTGCAGGGGAACCCCCTTTTTGATACCCCCACATGTTTGACTTAATTACTCTTCTTTAAGAGCGTCCTTTTTAAGATGTCCTGTTGACAATCTGTGTAAATGTACCTCCATTTTAAGACACAATCCATCCTAAGACCTGTTTGTGTCAGATTTGGGAAGGTTGTTAAACGGGGGTTCTACTGTACTACATCAAGCTGGCTTTTGTTAGTTTTCAACCTGGTATTAAGAGTAGTTACTGAGGATACGTAAACCCCCCACTAAAAAAAAAAGAAGTCTGTTTGCACTAGTATTGGAATAAGAGCTATGTTAGGAGATGGTCGAGTGACATACATTACAAATTCATGCCATATAATCTGACTTGAAAAACATTTTTTATACATGTACTCTTTTTCTTATTTTTACTTCTTGGTTTAAACAACGTTTATTCATATTTTACATGTTCAAGAAATGTTCATCGACATAAGGTGAAAACTAGCCTGCGGTATATGGACTTGGACAATTAAATGCATTGATTCTTGACAACTTTCTCCATATGCATTACCTCACTGATGATGGACTTGACACGCTATGCTAAACATGGGAAATGTCGTACACTGATTGTCGTCATTCTCAATGAAGATTGAATACCGTGGCTATTCATATCACGAGGGCGTGGGAGGTCAGGATGTCGCAATATAAGTTGACTATCATATCTATTGTCAAAAAGTAACTTCTTGTCAGTGATTTGAACACCAATGTTTGCACAACAACACCACCACCAGAAACAACAACGACACACACACACACATTTAACAATTTATTTACGCCAACATGACAAACCGAAAACGAAAGAAACTCTTTCATTTAGACTTATGATTTGATTTTATCACAACCATTACAAATAATGCATATTACACATATATTCTCTTTGGAAACTACTTTTGAAGAGAATTCAATAGAAATGTTGATAACAAATTTCAAGGTAACCAAAAGATATATTATGTTGATAACAAAAATCAAGGTAACAAAAAGATATATAGTCCTGAAAATTCGGGCTGCATTCTCACTGGGGCAAGCAAGCTGTTATATATACAGTTTGGCCCGTCCTTTTTCTGCATACGTGTATTTATGTTTTCAAGCCCTGAGCCTTTTACTATGGATTTGATATCTTTATCGTGCGCATTCATGCACAAAGGGGTGTTCGGGCACCGAGAAGAGTCTGCACAAAGTTGACTCTGGAAACTAAGTCCCTCGCCGGACGTGGGAGTCGAACCCACGCCAATAGCGACAAACTGGTTTGAAGCATGCGCTACTACCGACTGAGCTATCTCATCGCCCCCATTAGCAAGTCGTTTCATAACTCGTGAATAATTTTAGTGTTGACACGTAGCTTTGGCGATAAAATCCAAAAGCCGGTTGACTGCTAACGATACAAACTCCAGAATAAGAAAATAAAAAAATAAAAAAAATGATAAGTGGACCTTTACATCATCGTTTGTATAAATAAAATATCCAAAGCAATCTAAGCCAAGTTTTTTTATATCAATTTGTTTCATTTATTTCATAATGTTTTGTCTGTCTGTCTACATCAACTTTGATGTACCTGTTAATGTCTTTTGTAAAACAAAAAGCGTTCCAAAGATTCACCTTTCTTTATTGCATGTTGTTGTTGTTGTTGTTGTTGTTGTTGTTGATGATTTTCGTGATAGAGATATCCCAACGTAATGTACAATGATTGAGCCTTACATACCTTTTTCATTCCATTGTAAAACCACATTTACATTCCGATGTTAAGTGACATGAACTGTAATTTTCTTCTCGCTTAAAGCATCATAGAAACAACCATTAGAGCTGACAGGCTTTACGAGGGACAAAAAGCATCCCTCAACTCTTTTGCACGAGTTGGGCATTTGCGTGTATAGCCTGCCGCTTCGTGTTTCTTCTATAACCCACCGAACTCTGACATGGATTATATGGGCAAATCCAAAAACAAAGAGACTCCCATTTCTCTCTCATTTTGTCTCTCTCTGTCGTGTTCTATTTATTTGTTTCGACGCTGACGTCATTCCCTCTCTGCGTCACTCATTTCGTCATATACTCATTCATTCGCTTGCGGCTTTGTGGCAGGCGAAAGAAAAAATCAGCCAGATAAGTTTTCGTTATTGTTTGTCTGTGCACTTAAAAGACCGTTGGATCGATATATTTGTGAACGTATTGTTTTGTCAATAACAAACGTTCCAACAATCTACCTTTCTTGTTTTTTGATTATGGATTAAATGATCTTTTGGGTGAAGATTACTTGACCAAAATTTCAACCAATTTGGTTCAAAAATGAGGGCGTGACAGAGCCGCCTTAAGTTTCACTAAATGCCGAATATGACGTCATCGAAGACATTTATCGAAAATAAGAAAAACAAGTCGCGTAAGGCGAAAATACAATATTTAGTCAAGTAGCTGTCGAACTCACAGAATGAAACTGAACGCAATGCCATTTAATCGTAGCATCGTCAGGCCACCGCTCATGGCAAAGGCAGTGAAATTGACAAGAAGAGCGGGGTAGTAGTTGCGCTAAGAAGGATAGCACGCTTTTCTGTACCTCTCTTTGTTTTAACTTTCTGAGCGTGTTTTTAATCCAAACATATCATATCTATATGTTTTTGGAATCAGGAACCGACAAGGAATAAGATGAAAGTGTTTTTAAATTGATTTGGACAATTTAATTTTGATAATAATTTTTATATATTTAATTTTCAGAGCTTGTTTTTAATCCGAATATAACATATTTATATGTTTTTGGAATCAGCGAATGATGAATAATAAGATGAACGTAAATTTGGATCGTTTTATAAATTTTTTTTTTTTTTTTTACAATTTTCCGATTTTTAATGACCAAAGTCATTAATTAATTTTTAAGCCACCAAGCTGAAATGCAATACCGAAGTCCGGGCTTCGTCGAAGATTACTTGACCAAAATTTCAACCAATTTGGTTGAAAAATGAGGGCGTGACAGTGCCGCCTCAACTTTCACGAAAAGCCGGATATGACGTCATTAAAGACATTTATCAAAAAAATGAAAAAAACGTTCGGGGATTTCATACCCAGGAACTCTCATGTCAAATTTCATAAAGATCGGTTCAGTAGTTTAGTCTGAATCGCTCTACACACACAGACACACACACATACACCACACCCTCGTTTCGATTCCCCCTCGATGTTAAAATATTTAGTCAAAACTTGACTAAATATAAAAATGGTCTGGGGATATCATACCCAGGAACTCTCATGTGAAGTTTGATGAAGATCGGTCCAGAAGTTTTCTCGGAACTGATCTACACACACACACACACACACACACACACACACACACACACACACACACACACACACAAACACCACGACCCTCGTCTCTATTCCCCCTCTATGTTAAAACATTTAGTCAAACTTGATTTAATGTAATAAGCAGCATAATGCTTATCTTAACCTCAAATACCCCCCCAAAAATATAGACTGCCAACGTTCCAAAATTCAGAATAAAAAAAACAAGAAAAGTATGTTGTTGGAACGTTTAAAAATTGACAAAACAAAACGTTACGTTCACAGACATATCGACCCAGCGGTCATTTAAGTACACAGCAGGGATGGCCAAATCGTCCGCCCGGTCGCCAGGGGCGTGTAAAAAGTAGGCCAGGCTAGTAAAAACCAAATGAATAGACACAAAGACAACAGACCTGTACAGCAACAGAGACAAGTGAATGGACACAAAGACAACAGACCTGTACAGCAACAGAGACAAGTGAATGAACACAAAGACAACAGACCTGTACAGCAACAGAGACAAGTGAATGAACACACAGACAACAGACCTGTACAGCAACAGAGACAAGTGAATGAACACAAAGACAACAGACCTGTACAGCAACAGAGACAAGTGAATGGACACAAAGACAACAGACCTGTACAGCAACAGAGACAAGTGAATGGACACAAAGACATCAGACCTGTACAGCAACAGAGACAAGTGAATGGACACTAAGACAACAGACCTGTACAGCAACAGAGACAAGTGAATGGACACAAAGACAACAGACCTGTACAGCAACAGAGACAAGTGAATGAACACAAAGACAACAGACCTGTACAGCAACAGAGACAAGTGAATGAACACAAAGACAACAGACCTGTACAGCAACAGAGACAAGTGACACAAAGACAACAGACCTGTACAGCAACAGAGACAAGTGAAAAGACACAAAGACATCAGACCTGTACAGCAACAGAGACAAGTGAATGGACACAAAGACAACAGACCTGTACAGCAACAGAGACAAGTGAATGGACACAAAGACATCAGACCTGTACAGCAACAGAGACAAGTGAATGAACACAAAGACAACAGACCTGTACAGCAACAGAGACAAGTGAATGGACACAAAGACAACAGACCTGTACAGCAACAGAGACAAGTGAAAAGACACAAAGACATCAGACCTGTACAGCAACAGAGACAAGTGAATGGACACACAGACAACAGACCTGTACAACAACAGAGACAAGTGAATGAACACAAAGACATCAGACCTGTACAGCAACAGAGACAAGTGAATGGACACAAAGACATCAGACCTGTACAGCAACAGAGACAGGTGAATGGACACAAAAACAACAGACCTGTACAGCAACAGAGACAAGTGAATGGACACAAAGACATCAGACCTGTACAGCAACAGAGACAAGTGAAAAGACACACAGACAACAGCCCTGTACAGCAACAGAGACAAGTGAATGGACACAAAGACAACAGACCTGTACAGCAACAGAGACAAGTGAATGGACACTAAGACAACAGACCTGTACAGCAACAGAGACAAGTGAATGGACACTAAGACAACAGACCTGTACAGCAACAGAGACAAGTGAATGGACACACAGACATCAGACCTGTACAGCAACAGAGACAAGTGAATGGACACAAAGACAACTGACCTGTACAACAACAGAGACAAGTGAATGGACACAAAGACAACAGACCTGTACAGCAACAGAGACAAGTGAATGGATCGACACAAAGACAACAAATCTGTACAGCAACAGAGACAAGTGAATGGACACACAGACATCAGACCTGTACAGCAACAGAGACAAGTGAATGGACACAAAGACAACAGACCTGTACAGCAACAGAGACAAGTGAATGGACACAAAGACAACTGACCTGTACAACAACAGAGACAAGTGAATGGACACAAAGACAACAGACCTGTACAGCAACAGAGACAAGTGAATGGACACAAAGACAACAGACCTGTACAGCAACAGAGACAAGTGAATGGACACAAAGACAACAGACCTGTACAGCAACAGAGACAAGTGAATGAACACAAAGACAACAAATCTGTACAGCAACAGAGACAAGTGAATGGACACACATACATCAGACCTGTACAGCAACAGAGACAAGTGAATGGACACAAAGACAACAGACCTGTACAGCAACAGAGACAAGTGAATGGACACAAAGACAACAGACCTGTACAGCAACAGAGACAAAAGAATGGACACAAAGACAACAGACCTGTACAGCAACAGAGACAAGTGAATGGACACAAAGACAACAGACCGGTACAGCAACAGAGACAAGTGAATGGACACAAAGACAACAGACCTGTACAGCAACAGAGACAAGTGAATGGACACAAAGACATCAGACCTGTACAGCAACAGAGACAAGTGAATGGACACAAAGACAACAGACCTGTACAGCAACAGAGACAAGTGAATGGACACAAAGACAACAGACCTGTACAGCAACAGAGACAAGTGAATGGACACAAAAACAACAGACCTGTACAGCAACAGAGACAAGTGAATGGACACAAAGACATCAGACATGACAGCAACAGAGATAAAAACCCAATCGTGCAAAAACAAGTGCGTGAAAGTCCAGTGGCTTATATACAGCTGTCCTCTTTCCACCTATTGCTGACCCAGTTTACATACTCTAACCCTCTCACCCGAGGCCAATGACCAAGTTTCACCTATGAGGCCGTGTGTGTGTGTGTGTGTGTGTGTGTGCGTGTGTGGCATGAGAGGTCTCCTTTGATGTCTTGGAGGAAACTCTTCCTGTCGCCGTTTACAGACACTGACCTTCTTACCCGGGGTCAATGACCCGAGTTTTTACCTATGAGGCCGTGTGTGTGTGAGAGAGAGAGTGTGTGTGTGTGTGTGTGTGTGTGTGTGTTTTGTGTGTGTGTGTGTGTGTGTGTGTGTAAGTGTATATATGTGTGTGCGTGTGTGTGTGTGTGTGTGTGTGTGTGTGTTATGTCTGCCTGTTTGTGCGCTGGTGTATGCACATACATCATGCTAATCCATATGCACATCAAATGGGAAAAAAATGGGATATTGAACACAACTAAAGACTGAACTGCCCAACAGTTGTCTCCCCTGTGAAAACAAATATACCTCACAAACTCCCAAAAAGGACCCCTCCATTTTACGACCAATTTTTCTGGACATTTTCAAGGTCGTTTGTGGGAGGTTTTACTGTATAAGTATTTTATGGGTCACCCTGTACACAATTCTACCACAAAAAGTAGCACACATGGTAAACACTATATTCAACTGAACTCTAGTGTTTACCATGTGTGCTTTTTATTTCTGGTAGAATTTTGTACTACATCAAACTGTGTTCAAAATTAGTTCAAAAAAAGGTGTTCAAATGTGGAACACTTCAGTTTTTGTAGTGTGATCGTTGACAATGATACACTAGTACATGGGGACTTTGGGAACAGTTCTACGTTCCTAGCTGTCTCGTTTGTCTTGTTAATCGAGTTGGGCCCGTCACACGTTGTACGACTGCTGTACACAAACGTGCTGTGAGCCTAACGCAATGAACAGCATACGCATTTGCCTGGTCAAAAATGCTCGCCACAATGAACAACACATACATTTCTTGTCAACTGCCTGGTTACAAATAATCACCACACTGAACGACACATACATTTCTTGACAACTGCTTGGTCAAAAATGCTTGTCACAATAAACAACACATACTTTTCTTGTCGCCTGGTTTAAAATATTCGCCACAATGAACAACACATATATTTCCTGTCAACTGCCTGGTCAAAAATGCTCGCCTCAATAGACGGTCCCTACATTTTGGACATATTTACCAAAAGGACAAAAAATAATGCCAACAGATATAAAACCAATACCTTACATGAATATGTATCTTCTATAGTGACGTGACACATAATATAAATGAAGCCGTTCTGAGTGTACAGCGTTGCTAACGAAATGAAAGAACTGTGTAGTGTGTTGATTGAGCATGGCAACACAGATTTGCAGCTAGACGAATTTTCTCTCATTTTTTTTTCATAAATGCCTTTGATGACGTCATATTCGTCTTTTTGTGAAAGTTGAGGCGGCATTGTCATACCCTCATTTTTTGATCACATTGAGGAACTCTGTTGACTGAACATGGCAAAACAGATTTGCAGCGTGTACTAACGAAAACAACATATATTATTATTAGTGAGTGGCACAGAAGTCTGCTGTGGACGTGAGTCCCTATCAGTCAGTAAGGCAGAGAATATGTCCAGGCCATGAATGAACGAGATATTGCTATTCTGATAGACACGTGGGGGAATTCGGGAGTTGTGATAGGATATAGACTCAAACAGCCCTATTTCCATCATAGGTCCATATCTCCCCGAAAGTTGCTCAATATCCTTTATATTTACAAAAACAAAACACACGTGGTAGTTCCGGTTCAACTCGAACAGACGGTCTTTCCTCCTTTACAATCGAAGACATGCAGTTCTACTTACCAATGCTTTCCAACTCTAAAGATGATGATGAATTACCATAGTCGGCTTACTTTTCGACGAAACAAGACATACGTATACACTGTATATGCCCTTGTATACAACACAATTAGGGGCGGGGATATAGCTCAGTTGGTAGCGCGCTGGATTTGTATTCAGTTGGCCGCTGTCAGCGTGAGTTCGATCCCAGGTTCGGCGGAAATTTATTTCACAGAGTCAACTTTGTGTGCAGACTCTCTTCGGTGTCCGAACCTCCCCCCGTGTACACTACATTGGGTGTGCACGTTAAAGATCCCACGATTGACAAAAGGGTCTTTCCTGGCAAAATTGCTTAGGCACAGTTAATAATTGTCTACCTATACCCGTGTGACTTGGAATAATAGGCCGTGAAAGGTAAATATGCGCCGAAATGGCTGCAATCTACTGGCCGTATAAAATTTCATCTCAAACGGCATCACTGCAGAGCGCCTAGAACTGTACCCACGGAATATGCGCGATATAAGACTCATTGATTGATTGATTGATTGATTGTTCTCGTCAAAGTATCCGACCCTATCGCTACGCTGAGAACACGATAGCCGTACATATTTTCACCAACAGCAATGCCCCGGGTGCACGTGGTCCAATGCACAAAGCACAGTTGTCATTCTTGACGGAAACGAGGATCATAGACATAGACATAGAAATAGACATGGAACACTTTCTTATCTCAAGACGAGAATCTCAGACCCCTTTCCACCCACCCCAAACCCTCGACACACAAAATTGAACACACGCATAATACCTTTACCCGTGGACAACGATGATTCGATTCACAAAGAAGCGCCTTCCCTGACATTTTTGGCAGTGTTGTCATTTTGCGGTGATTATCATTCGCAAGGAAGAGCCTTCCCTGCATTGGCGTCATTGTGTGGTGACAACCACACGCAAGGAAGCAGCTTCCATGCAATGTTATGCAATGTCGCCATGTTGTAGTGACCGTTAAACGCAAGGAAGACAGTGCCTTCCCTGCAATGCGGTGTTTACCATATGGTAGGAAGCTGCCTGCAGTGTTAGGCCCTGTCGTCACTTTTTGGTCACTTCTATTCACAAGAAAGCGCCTTTCGCACTATGTTAGGTAATGTTGTCATTTTGCGGGGATTATTATACCCAAAGAAAGGGGGCGGGGATGTAGCTCAGTCGGTAGCGCGCTGGATTTGTATTCAGTTGGCCGCTGTCAGCGTGAGTTCGTCCCCACGTTCGGCGAGAGATTTATTTCTCAGAGTCAACTTTGTGTGCAGACTCTCCTCGGTGTCCGAACACCCCCGTGTGTACACGCAAGCACAAGAGCAAGTGCGCACGAAAAAGATCCTGTAATCCATGTCAGAGTTCGGTGGGTTATAGAAACACGAACATACCCAGCATGCTTCCTCCGAAAGCGGCGTATGGCTGCCTAAATGGCGGGGTAAAAACGGTCATACACGTAAAATTTCACTCGTGCAAAACACGAGTGTTTGTGGGAGTCTCAGCCCACGAACGCAGAAGAAGAAGATACCCAAAGAATCGCCTTCCCTGCAACATTAGTCAATGTTAATGTCGTCCTTTTGCAGGTATTATATTAAAATCTAAACAACGAAGTGACTGTGGTAAGATGAACAAAGTTAAAAAAAAAACAAGTCGCGTAAGGCGAAAATACAATATTTAGTCAAGTAGCTGTCGAACTCACAGAATGAAACTGAACGCAATGCCATTTTACTCGTAGCATCGTCAGGCCACCGCTCATGGCAAAGGCAGTGAAATTGACAAGAACAGCGGGGTAGTAGTTGCGCTAAGAAGGATAGCACGCTTTTCTGTACCTCTCTTTGTTTTAACTTTCTGAGCGTGTTTTTAATCCAAACATATCATATCTATATGTTTTTGGAATCAGGAACCGACAAGGAATAAGATGAAAGTGTTTTTAAATTGATTTGGACAATTTAATTTTGATAATAATTTTTATATATTTAATTTTCAGAGCTTGTTTTTAATCCGAATATAACATATTTATATGTTTTTGGAATCAGCAAATGATGGAGAATAAGATAAACGTAAATTTGGATCGTTTTATAAATTTTTATTTTTTTTTACAATTTTCAGATTTTTAATGACCAAAGTCATTAATTAATTTTTAAGCCACCAAGCTGAAATGCAATACCGAAGTCCGGGCTTCGTCGAAGATTACTTGACCAAAATTTCAACCAATTTGGTTGAAAAATGAGGGCGTGACAGTGCCGCCTCAACTTTCACGAAAAGCCGGATATGACGTCATCAAAGACATTTATCAAAAAAATGAAAAAAACGTTCGGGGATTTCATACCCAGGAACTCTCATGTCAAATTTCATAAAGATCGGTCCAGTAGTTTAGTCTGAATCGCTCTACACACACACACACACACACACACACACGCACACACGCACACACGCACACACGCACATACACCACGACCCTCGTTTCGATTCCCCCTCGATGTTAAAATATTTAGTCAAAACTTGACTAAATATAAAAATTTAAAAAACCAAAGGATTTGTACTCTGTTTGTATACTCACCGAGACAAGAACGACACAGGACGATACGAATTTTCGCTTCTGGAAGCTTCATCAGGAAAAACAACAACACACAAGAAAACAAAAAGCAGACGCAACACGGAACGAAAACGATTTGAAAAGAAAATGGAGGGGAAACACGCAAAAAAAGGGAAGGAACTCTAGGAACGGAAATAAATGAAAAGGGAGAGAAGTGGTTGGATGATGTCAGGGGCACAGGCATACAGACTTTAAGTATTACTCATTCATAAAGAGGGGGGGGAACACATGCACGCACACACACACACAACAACAACAACAAAAAAACAAAACGTACACATAAAGACACACACACGCACACGTACCGTAAATCCACAGTATGCTTAGGGAATACATGTACATCACATTTGTGCATTCAAACCGTCAGGTGTGGATGTGCCCAGGGATAAAATGAAATTGGACTCTGCTTGTTTTCTGTCTGTGGAGGTGCTGTAGCCTACATTTGCCAGACACCTCTCACACGTGCTTCCAGGGAGGTGTGGTTGCTTCTGTTGAAATGTAGGGCAACAACATGTGCGTGCGTGCGTGCGTGCGCGCGCGCGCGCGCGTGTGTGTGTGTGTGTGTGTGTAAGTTTAGTTAACAATATTGCCTCGTTTATATTCCCTACATTGTAAAGGAACGGTTGGAGGATTTCTCTCTCTCTTTTGCTGTATCCCTCTCTCTGTAACGTCTTTTTCATGCATCCATTGATGTATTCCTGAACTCAGTTAGTTGATTGACACACACACCATATGAACAATTGACAATATGTTCTTGACTGCTTTTTTCCCTTATTTGCTCAGTATTTTTTCTTAACCAACAGATTTATTTAATGTTTCAACCATGCGCTAGACATCTTGTTTAATTTTAACCCCGTTTATATTTGGTCATGGCAGCGCAGCAAGCGTTTATGTAACAACGACAGAATGAACCAACGTTACTCTGCGTCTGTAAATTTCACACCTCTGACCCTCCTGTCTTTATTCATCCGTTAACTTTTCAGCCTCTTGGTGAAGTAGCATGAGTTGCTGTAAGAGCCTTTCCTCTGTGGCTCTCTGGCGCCTCTCCAGCACCATGTTGAGCGTGTAGAGGAAGGGGTTGAGCGCCGAGTTGAGCGGCAGCACCAGGATGGCCATGGCCACGCTCACTTCGCCAGGGATGGCCGTCCCACTGCGGGCCAGCACGCCCAGCAAACCTATCGGGAACCAGCACGTAAAATCAGACACCACCACAAGAGCCAATCGGCGGGCAATCCTTGCATCACGTGATGTGTTGGCTGTCTGAGTGACTGACGACATTTTGTTCATGTTGACAGACACATAGATGGAGAGCTGGCCGGCGGCGATGAAGACGAAGAGGACGAAGTTGAAGACAATCATGACGGCGAAGGCGTAGTCACGGCCAGCAAAGTCAGTCCTGGTGACGGGCAGCGGCACACAGATCCCTGTCTGGCCGTAGAACCGCCAGTGTGACGTCACGGGCAGAAGCGGTATGATGGCCAAGCAGCA
>NC_090254.1:6792373-6802373 GCF_037325665.1 Littorina saxatilis | reverse complement strand
AACGCTACACTGGAATTTACCAACAGAAATTAAACAAGAGTTTGCGTGTGACGAAAGCACGACCCACTTGAGACAGCCCACACAAAAGTAGATCTTCTACGACCTGACCTATTCAAATGCGCGTAGCAAAATGTGCGTGTTGTATCTTCTTTTTTTCTCTGGCGGTACCGACAATATCGTTATTGAAACAATCCCAGTGCACTAAGGGATTTATAGAGCAAATCTCGACAATAATTATTGAACTCAGCGCTATGCGCTTCGTTCAATAATGAATTTTCTCGATTTGCTCTATAAATCCCTTAGTGCACTGGGATGTCTCAATAACTTAAAGTATATTACTCCACAATGCAGATATAAATCACGGGAATACACAGAATCAAACATTTGGCATTTGGGAAAAAAAGTCTTTGTTTTTGGCAAAATAACTTAAAAATATGTTTTTTTGGAAAGAAAAAAAAATAAAGAAAAAATCCCGACCTACCGACCCTATTTTTTTTGGCCTATGTTACCGTAAACAGACTATTTTTTTTGTTGGTCTAACAGCTGCGATACTGGAAGGAATCCTACACGGATAATATCGTAGAGAAATGTTCTCAGTCTTATCAGCTTCAGACCAAGTTCGAGGCGGCACTATATATAGCGACCGCATTTTCCTTTCATTTTCGTTTTGATTCAATTAAGTTAAAACTCTGAAAGCCAATTTTCTAATACGTAGTCCAGGTGTCCTAACTTTCCTTACATAACTCAACTCACTAGACAGGCCAGTTTTGCAGAGGAAGACGAAGGCCAAAGTAGTAGCGTGGAACTGGACTGCGTCGTAGATTCCAGATGACTTGGTCCCACTCAGGGAGCGTGTTGAAGCTAGCGAGCCGACCACCAGACTGCCTGCACTCGTTATGAGCTGTTCTGCCCGTCAAGTCACGACGACTTCTTCCCAGGTAGTAGCAGGAGTCGCCCACAGCGAACCCCCCGACACCGCACTGCTGACTGCAGCCAGTCTCGTCCTCGCCGCCGTCACAGGCCACTTGGAGGTTGCAGCTGTAGTGGGGAGCGTACTCACTCCACGAGGGATCGGAACACTGCATCGTTTCCCCGGGGCGAGGAAGCAGAAGGATTGAAGAGTTCTACGGGCAAACCAAACCAACAGAACATTGATTTAAGCACAAATGTCCTATAAAGCATTTGCTTTTCTTGTTATTCTGTTCGAAGTTTGTATGGATTTCATGTCTTGTACAGACAATAAATAAATATGTAGGTTTTCAGAATGTATTTGCTCAGTGTAGCATGGTCTATCCAATCTTTTTTCTGACGCGCGCGCGCGCGCGTGTGTGTGTGTGTGTGTGTGTGTGTGTGTGTGTGTGTGTGTGTGTGTGTGTGTGTGTGTGTGTGTGTGTGTGTTCAACATATAGTTACCAGGGATGGCCAAATCTGAAAATTTGTACTTGCCAGCCGGGCGAATAACTTCAAGAAAGTCACTAGCCCGCCAGAAATTCCGCTGTCCTGCTAAATACCACAGAACAAATTTGACTTTTCACAATTAAAACAGCAGTGACACCCACAGGAGCCTAGTTTTTGTTTCACTAAAATATGGCGATGATTTTGCAGAAGTTCCCGGATCTGCTGTGTTTATATAATAGCTGGATAGTACAAACTAAAGTTATGCATTTGACCAGCCGGGCGAGTTGCAAGGCGGTTTCTTCTAGCCCGGCGGACTTTTTACTCGCCCCTGGCGATCAGGCCGACGATTTGGCCATCCCTGATTACGGTACCTGTAGGAATGATAATGTATAAAAGATTTGTCTCGGTTGAAAATACGCGAGCCTTGAAGGCTCGGCCTTTTATTTTATGATTTAAGAATGTTTGTGTAAGAAGCTGTCAATTTATTATTTAGATTTTAAAAGTTAGTTCTAGCGCCAAAGCGAGGCGTCCGATTGTGTTTGACGTCAATCCGGCTGGTCACGCAAACATAAATTCTTTGGAAAATGCTCGCTCTTTGCGGAGGGCACCTAGGATGTTCTCAAGCGGTCAGTGTTCAAACGAAAGGGTGTTTCTACTGTGTGTAAAAGCCTGACAGTAGCCTGATTTGGATAGGCGAACAAAGCCCACCACTTTCGTTGCGCCACCTAATCTTATCTTGCCCACTGCGGATTCGCGCGCACAACGAAACTCAACAGTGCGTGTTGCAAACTTCGCGGTTTAGACGGCAGCAGAGAAATTCTGTTCGCAGAAGAAGCGCTGACAACACATGTGCGATTAATTTGCAACCCGAAGCTCTACTCATACAATGTATAACTGTTCAAAGTAAGACAGTTCACAAATTAAGGTTTGCCATATAAAATATATGTAATCTATTTATATTAGGGAAGAAATAAAACTCTAAAGTCGTGAAGCGACAATCGGCTCCTGTCCGCCATCTTTGATTTTCCCCAGCCCAACCTATCCAAATGTATGCTTCAGAAATCCAGCGAAAGATTGACTTTAGCGTCCACTCCAGACCTTAAAGTAAAAAGATTTGAACAGTTAGAATAACAATCAGGTAACCTATATCCAATAAATTAAATGTGTCCATACAGAAATAACCAAAACATAATTACAAAGTCAACGAAAGTAGATTCGTAGAATCGCCCAAATCAACGAAAGTCGTTTGTGATTTTGGTGTGAACTTCGTTTCACCGCCAACCGGAAATGACGTGTACGCAACATTTGTGATGTAGCACTTCCTTATATGTCACGAAACGAATGTGGTTGGTTGAAACAAAGCTGATCTAAATCAGGCTAGTATCTGTGACCAGAAACTGATGGTTTACGGGAAGCTGATTGTGCCTTTAAATACAGTAAAGGAAATTTAGCAGATTGTTGACTTTGGGTATTTTGTTTTTATTGAAAGCACGCATATGGCAGACAACAGTAGGGGAAGGGCTCCTAATATGGACCGGCTCCTAATATGGACCACCTTCTGTTCTGACAAACTAACGGCGCTAGAGCGCTCAAAACAGTTTTATTCGCTGTATTCACCCTCTCTGGATAACTTGCACATGTCAAAACAGTTGCAGAAACAGAAATCTCAAAACCGTTAGGCTTTTTCTCTTTTTTTCACTTTTAGTAGAGTTCACTCTAAATTTGCCGCCTAAAACGGACTCGTTTTTGTCCACAGCCAAAGCTTTTATCACCCCAAAAATGCTATATATGACAGCTAAGACAGTATTTGTTACATTTTAGCAGTGTTGACCCCGAGTTTCTACTGCAAACAAAAAATGATAGCAAAATCTCAAAGTATGTGCGAGTCCCCTAATATGGACCACCTTCAACAAATCGAAGAAAATAAAAGCTAAAGGCTATTTTCATTAATTCATTAAGAAGCTTGCTTGAAATAACCCATAACTAGCCCTCGAGATTTAAAAAAAATGCAACAAAAAGTCTTCTTTTCGTGGATGTTGATAATTTCACTTATTTTTACTCTGTTTTTGATAAGCTTCTTTAGTTTCCTGGTGTGCTTCAAATAATGCTCTCATCAACCCGAAACAGATAAATCTAGAGCATATTTTAATTAGGCTGACTTGTACACCAAGTTGTATCATGTTATTTTGAAATATAGGGGGCTTTACAAGCTTCACTGGTCCATACTATGGACCCTTTGTGATTTTTTCTGTATTTAATTTTTGCTGAATGTCTATCAAAGCTATTTAACTCTAATTAGGCCTAACGGTTAACCTAAGAGAGAAGAACTACCAAACACAAAATGAAACTTGTTCGCAAGAAAACAAGCTAGTTATCAGCATGAAACAAAAAGTGGTCCATATTAGGAGCCCTTCCCCTACCAATAAAGATTAGAAATAAAACCGTTACTGCAATAGAGGATTCCAATTTCAACATTGCTTAGTTATAATGTTTGATACAATACCAAAAACGACAACATTTCCAAATGGTTGTAGAAAAGGAAGAGGAAAGCTGCGGAAGTTTGAAGAAGAAAAAAACCACAAAAAACACAACCCAACCTGATGAAATGTGAAGATGAGTCGAAATCCGGTATGCCTACGTTCCACATCTTTTCGTTTAAATGCACTGCCTTTATAGTTTAAAAAGCCAACATGATGAGCCACAGTGTCGCTTGTAAATCGCACAGCAACCTCACCAGAAAACTCCACAAAGGGCACCACGTCAGTAAGAGCTCCACACTCCGGACCCATATACCGGGACCGCGTGTGTTGAACCGAGACTACATCGAGACAGATGGGGTCGGGGTTGAAATTGTACCATTCGTCATCGTACGCGTCTTTCGAGTCCTTGACGTCAAGATAGACAAGGCTGAGAACGACTGAGTGGTTTGTGGGAACGGGTATCACCACCGTACTGTCCATGCCCAAGGAATAGAAGACCTGCTGTGTCGGATCCCATCCGGGTGTCTGCACGAAGCCTGAAACACCAAGTGAATGACAAACACCAAGTGAATGACAAACACCAAGTGAATGACAAACACCAAGTGAATGACAAACACCAAGTGAATGACAAACACCAAGTGAATGACAAGCATCAAGTGAATGACAAACACCAAGTGAATGACAAACACCAAGTGAACGACAAACACCAATTAAGTGAATGACAAACACCAAGTGAATGACAAACATCAAGTGAATGACAAACACCAAGTGGATGACAAACACCAAGTGAATGACAAACACCGAGTGAATGACAAACACCAAGAGAACGACAAACACCAAGTGGATGACAAACACCAAGTGAATGACAAACACCAAGTGAATGACAAACACCAAGTGAATGACAAACACCAAGTGAATGACAAACACCAAGTGAATGACAAACACCAAGTGAATGACAAACACCAAGTGAATGACAAACACCAAGTGAATGACAAACACCAAGTGAATGACAAACACCAAGTGAATGACAAACACCAAGTGAATGACAAACACCAAGTGAATGACAAACACCGAGTGAATCACAAACACCAAGTGAATCACAAACACCAAGTGAATGACAAACACCAAGTGAATCACAAACATCAAGTGAATGACAAACACCAAGTGAATCACAAGCACCAAGTGAATGACAAACACCAAGTGAATGACAAACACCAAGTGAATGACAAGCATCAAGTGAATGACAAACACCAAGTGAATGACAAACACCAAGTGAATCACAAACATCAAGTGAATGACAAGCACCAAGTGAATCACAAACACCAAGTGAATCACAAACACCAAGTGAATCACAAACACCAAGTGAATCACAAACACCAAGTGAATCACAAACACCAAGTGAATCACAAACAAACACCAAGTGGATGACAAACACCAAGTGAATGACAAACACCGAGTGAATGACAAACACCAAGTGAATCACAAACACCAAGTGAATGACAAGCACCAAGTGAATCACAAACACCAAGTGAATGACAAACACCAAGTGAATGACAAACACCGAGTGAATCACAAACACCAAGTGAATCACAAACACCAAGTGAATGACAAACACCAAGTGAATGACAAGCACCAAGTGAATCACAAACACCAAGTGAATGACAAACACCAAGTGAATGACAAGCACCAAGTGAATCACAAACACCAAGTGAATCACAAACACCAAGTGAATCACAAACACCAAGTGAATCACAAACAAACACCAAGTGGATGACAAACACCAAGTGAATGACAAACACCGAGTGAATGACAAACACCGAGTGAATCACAAACACCAAGTGAATCACAAACACCAAGTGAATGACAAGCACCAAGTGAATCACAAACACCAAGTGAATGACAAACACCAAGTGAATGACAAACACCAAGTGAATGACAAACACCAAGTGAATCACAAACACCAAGTGAATGACAAACACCAAGTGAATCACAAACACCGAGTGAATCACAAACACCAAGTGAATGACAAACACCAAGTGAATGACAAACACCGAGTGAATCACAAACACCAAGTGAATCACAAACACCAAGTGAATCACAAACACCAAGTGAATCACAAACACCAAGTGAATCACAAACACCAAGTGAATGACAAACACCAAGTGAATGACAAACACCAAGTGAATCACAAACACCAAGTGAATGATTAACACACCAACGTCATAGTTGAGAGTTGTTGATGCTCAATGCTGCTTACTTATTCTAACAGATCCCAGGACACTTGTCTCGAGTTGATGTGAGATTCATCGACGATTATGAGATAAGTTGATTATTTGTATCATTAAGTGTTTGTCTGTCTGTCTCCTTAAAAGACAACTGGGTCGACGTTATTCAAATAGCACGTTTCGTTTAGTCAATAATTAAACGTTCCGGTAACCTACAATTCTTGTTTTTTAATTCTGAATTTTGGATTGTTAGGAGTCTGTTTATGGATGTTTTCTCTCCGAACTAATCACTTTCTGTCGTTGTTTGTACACTGAGCACAAAAAGTTAAGGATATTTTTTCAGGGGTATAGCCCAGATGTTAAACAGTAGTTTTTGGATCAGAAACATACGTGTATTTAAAGATCAGTCTTTCTTCTGCTCAAAAATGTGTTTCCTGGATCTGATCAATATTTGGGAATGACGTCACTGGTCCATATGACCACGCCTACCCTCAAAAATTGCGTTTTTTGACGGCATCATTTACTTTCAACCCTCGAAACGGTGACTTAAACTGAATGATATTTTACATTTTTTACATCAAATCCGCCGCGCAGTCAGGCTGATCCAGCGTGTTAAAGAGAGCGACCACAATCCTGGAAAGCAGCAACAAATCCAGTTTTTTTATGGTCTGTTTGTTGGGTAGCCGCAGTTGATATGCAATAAATCTAAAACAAATAGCAGCCTCTCCAAATGTCACAGAACGATGACATTGTAACGGTTTTCCGTTAACAATTGTAAACGTTTGTAACGTTCCAGAAACAAATGTGACATGCACGCAACTTTGTATACGTTACAACAAATGGTGCCATTACATGTGTGCCAAGTTTCAGAAACATTCTTTACAAGTTAAAAGTTATGATCGTTTGACAAGAGGTGAAAAATACTGTCCTTGGTGTCTTTCGCGCAACTTTTTGTAAGGACACTTTCTTTAAAATGTGTTTCCCGTTCTCCGATAGGATGCGTACAGCCTTCACGGATGATGCAAACAACTTGCTCAGTAGCAGTTGCAGAAAAGAACTGTTCACGTGTTTTGAACACAGCTGTGCTGTATATAAGAAAGAAGTAAAGAAGACAAAGAATCAAAAAGACATAAGAATGCAGACATGACGTCATATGATTCCAAAATATGACGTCAGATGGAGGCAACACTGCATGGGTTTTTCTCATCGTCGTCTTGATAATGGCGAGTCACAATCTGGCATTTGCTGTGACGACAATTGGAATGCTACGAAATGGAGCTATGGAAATGGACATCGCCAGGTTTTTAAGAGTCTGTAAGAGCATTGTCTCGAGGTCATAACGGCCTACTATACATAGAACCGTTATCTGTCCGTTATGACACAGAGATAACGCCTTTTTGATTGTCCCTTAATTCGTAAATCGAGAACATCAAGCTACAGGAACAGTCACACAAACTCAAAAAGTATAATTATTTTGAGCACTTCACAGACAGACAGATGCATAATCTCACGCGCTTGCACACCACAACACCGTGCCAAAGACACATTTCAAATACAACACACCTAATAGCAGATCTTAACCAAGGGAAGAAAGTTTCAATCGATCAGCTTTGTGTAATTAACCTAAATAGTGGAAAGTGTGTATCCCGAACACTCAGCCACCTTGATATCAGTTTTGCAGGTCATCATCTAAAAATAGAACAGCGCCGGCAGTGGAGTGAGATTTTACTTTTTATTTCTTCAAAGTCATGAGGCTATAACTTTTGAGCCCATGCAAGAATGATTCTGAAACTTGACACACATGTAATGGCACCATTTCTGGCAAAGCATACAAAGTTGCGTACATGTCCCATTTGTTTCTGGGACGTTACGAACGTTTACAAAATTTTAACGGAAAACCGTTACAACGTCCGTTCTCGGCTTCTGTACTAGCTTACTTCGTTTTGCTTCTCAAACCTGCCACACAAAAATCTGATGAAAAAAATCAGAAATGCTTTCATTTCATCAAATTCCAAAATGAGAACAAAACGTGCTCGTTCACGTACCCAGAGTGTCCGTTACATAACGTAGTTCAAGCTGACCAGGCTCGTGATGACCAACAGCTCTGATGACCATTGCCAGCAAAAAGGGAACGGAGTGGTTGAGGAGCGTGATTGTCACAGTGACGTCATTGCTGCGTGACGTGAAGTCACGGCCCGGGAAGAAGAACTCCTCACAGCCAGTCCACAGTTCTCGTGAGACGCCGTCCGACACAGAGACAGTGCTGTGAGGCGTGGTGCACTTGTGAGTCCTCACTAACACAGACATGACCGTGCCGCTCTGGCCTGAGATCTGCAGGTCACAAGACAACGTCATTGGTGTAGGAACTGAGTCGTTGGTGACGTTGTCATGCTGCATGAACACAACGTATATTGTCCTTGCACTGAGAAATACACTTCCGTTCTTCCCCAAGCAGAGCAGCAGTGTTTCGGTCGTGACTGTCATCTGGTCTACGAGAGTTAGTGTGAATGGAACGAGAAAGACGACGGCGAAGCCAGCGGTGAAGAACGCTCTGTGCCACATCGTGTTGAGCCTACCTTGCCCTGTCCCTTTGGTTTGTTATTGGTGTCAGTAATTTGTCATATCATGACCCTCCACCACGGAATGAGTCGCATGTCACCTCGCGCGGTTCTGCGCTAGGCTTAATATAAGTTCGGGGGGTCTCTGGTAACAGTATGAGGGTCAACTGAGCCACAGGCTTATAACTCAAAAAGTTGTCGCTCTTTTCTAAAACGGTTTTCACCACTGGATAGAGCATAACAAACTCTTCAGGAAAATGTAAAAATGTGAAAAGCATGTGTAGCCAAGTGGCGTACCCCGTCTTTTTTGTGTGTGTTATCTCCTGCCCGACCCAGTTGCCTCCCCTGTCTATAGCTATTCCCCCTGTGTGTGTGTGCTAGTTACATTGGGTTTACCTTTAAATAGTGCCCTTTGTGCTAGGAAATCCCTAACTTAAAATGGTGAGAAGCAGCAGAGTAACCTCTAACCATCAGTGCCTAATGAGTGACTAAATAATACCTGGTTGTCGTTGTGCACTGTACTTTATTGTTGTAAACCGGTCGAGGAAGTGTGTTTACTATCGTAGAGTAGACTCTTAACCGGATTCATTTCTAATCTATCTTATCCCAGAGTTAGGTGGTAGGATCCCATAACTTTCCCCGTTTAGCTTGTATTTGAGTATTATGGTACTAGTTGTGTGTTGGCAGACTTGACTTGACGGATGACTGTTTGCGTTAGTGAGACTGTGATCATACTCATAATAATCATACTCACTTATTTTCTTATGATGTTTTTATTTTTTATTATGCATTCTTATTCTTTTGATTGGAAATGAGTATTGTTACAATATAATTTCCATATGGATTAATAAATTTAAGTTGAGTTGAGTTGAGTTGAGTATCAGCTTTGTAATTGCTTGTAATAAGCCTTATTCTGTGTGTAAAACAGACAGGGCTCTCTGCATCTGTAACGATCCCTATCATTGGGCAGGAATTTTAAGTACAACACCCCCCGTTGGCTTAGACCGGGTAGCCTCCCTATTGGCTTATCGCCACAAGGAGTCGGGGTGACCACTGTCTTTAAAAGGGTGAACATTAGGCTAGATCAGAAAACGCGTTTAGTGATCGAGCGAGCTGTGTCGTGCTCCTATTGTGTTGTGGCCGTGAACGTGTCGAAGCTCTGCCCAAATTTGTCGTGAACCGGTCTAGCTGTGTAGTGTGACGCGAAGTTTGTAAGCGGTCGACTCGTGGTTTTAAATTCCGATACCTGTGCTCTTATGTGTTTCGCGACTAAGGCGTCAGCAGCAGATTTTGTGGTTACGGTTCAAGTGTGCTCACTGAGGAGAATCTTGCCTTCTTC
>NC_090254.1:6747373-6787373 GCF_037325665.1 Littorina saxatilis | reverse complement strand
GTCTACATTCAAAGGAACCAACCAGTCGCTCTGTATGTGAAAGCTGACACCAAAATATCGACCGGTTCTGACTTTAGTCCAAGATCGTGCGTTCGGCGGCTGCTTGTCGACCCGGATTTAGTCATATGGCTTTTGATTCAGGTAGGACATACCAGAAAGATAAGGATGGATCTTTTTTTTTTTTAGTCTACTTACGAGGGTAATGATATATATGCGCAAAAAATGCTTTTTTCTTACAATCAGCCTTCGCCCGTAAGAAAAAAATCCAACAAGAACAAAACAAACACCTAGAACATATAACGGTATCAATTAAATCATTTTATTCCCCCCTCTGCTTCTTTACCTCTGTAAACTTGTAGGGGTAGTTATTTTTCGATAATGACCCAGCAACCAAACAAATAACGGCCCAGCAACAGCCTGAATCCTCGATAGTGCAATGGGTTGAGAAGTTGTTCTGTTTCGGTACTACTTTTTGCGACTGAAAAGTTCCGAACGCTCTAACGTACGAAGTATACATCTCTGGAGCAAACAATACAAACATACCGCATTTAAATTAACAACTACAGGCCTGAACACATGAATCTTCATATAAAATCCATGAGTTCGGTTGTTTTCTGAATCTAGATTTGCCGTGCTCAAACGTTCATCACAAGCAATTTCCCGCAAGGCAAGTAACTCATACTTTGTCTAGTGACAAGAGTAGTTCCCCTTCTTTTCACTCAGTTTCTTCGACAACAGACTGCAATCCGACGGTCAGTTTTCAACAATATTTCATTTAATAAACAGATCACACGCAACCAAATGCACACATCTCATCAATTTAAACAACATAAAGCGGTTTCATACACTATTTTCTCCAGAAAACTGAACTTTATACAGTTTTTAACGTTGGAACACGGGTGCAAAAGTTCGTCTGCTAGTCCCATTTGATGAAAGAACATTATCCTAAGCGATACCAAAACATATACAGAACACACATTATCTGCCTTTGCCGCCACAGCAGAATGACAGCATATCTGTGTACTTGATTTTAGTCCAAAATAGGAAAACTGACAAGAAGTGTTAACAGAATGGAATGATTTGCACGGAACTATACAACCGCGCATTAATCGATCGCCTGCGCAGGTTGACTGGTTGAGTGAATAGGATTCGATCAAACTTTCGCAAAAAAACTCCTCTTTTCTTTGAATAACTGAAGAAAGGAGGAATAAAGAGGTTACACACCTCGTCTCAGTGATTATAAAAAATAATGGTCTCAGTTCGCGGTCATGAAAAAGCTCGCTAAAGCTCGCATTTTTCATGATCCGCTAACTTCGACCATTATTTTTAATAACCACTGAGACTCGGCGTGTAACCTCTACTTATCACAACCATTAAAACAAACCATCATCATAATTTTGGTCGTTTTTGTGCTTTGCACGTGGTCTTTTCATATTTCAGAATTATAACAATTAAGTAGAATTAAGTGCATTGCCAAGGCACTGCATACACGCAAAAAATGTGTCGCATTGATCATAATCCGCCATGAAATTTCAGGAATGTTTATGTGAGCACTTACCATAAGTTTTAAACTTGTTGTGCTCCTTCTTAATGATGTTGTTATATTATCATGTGTCTGTTTACGAATAAAATACTGTTTAAAGGAAGGACAAATCGCCTCTCTCTCTCTCTCTCTCTCTCTCTCTCTCTCTCTCTCTCTCTCTCTCTCTCTCTCTCTCTCTCTCTCTCTCTCTCTTCTCACACACACACACACACATGCAAACACGTACATACACACACACACACACACACACACACACACGCACACACACACACACAAACACACACACACACACACACACACACACACACACATACACATACATGCAGGACTCCCCATAGCGTCCTATACGCACTAGAAGCCGAAAACACGTACTACACATTTGTGGAGGGAGTCACCGGGACGCACTAGACTTTAAAAGAGCGGGTCCCGGGACGCACTGGATTTCCTTTATCGTGCGTACAGTAGATACCATTTGCAGACTGCTGCTGCTCTGAGTGTGTGTGTGTGTGTGTGTGTGTGTGTGTGTGTGTGTGTGTGTGGGCCACATAGGTTGCAGCTCACATGAAGGGGGGGTTGGGAACCATCACACAAACACCAGTTGTCCTTTCACAACTTTATTTCACCACCTAGAACCTAAATGACATAATATATACGATATAAGTACACACGTCATAAACAATAACATACACAAATTATCAATTGCATTAGAGCATAATTATAAACATTAAAATGACAAGCAATACTTGAAACAATGTTAACCGGAACAAAAGAAATATGAAGGTAGTAAGGTATCCTACATGTGTCAAAAAAGGAAAGTATTAAGAAGTCAGCATTTCAGGGAAAAGTTTATGAACCGAGTCATAGTTATGAGTCCCTTGCTGCCATGGTTTAGGTTTAAGCACGCTCGACCAAAATTCACGTCCAAAATTACCAGGGGACAGAAATAGTTTGCGGTCGCATAAAGCATGTGACTGTGTACTTCCCTACCATCGCCGGACTTTATACCTAGCATGTTATGTGATGGGGACAAGGGTACAAGTCAAACCCACAATACATTAGAATGATATTACCATTTCAGGGTCACCATGAGTAATTCATTTGGGGAAATTATGAGACTCATGAGCGGGTAATAAAAAACAATAACTGCATGAAAGGACGCAGCGAGTGCACAATTGTACAAGGCATAACCAATAACAGGAAGAAGAATAAAGCTCTCATTACATTGTTTCGTAAGAAACAGACAAAAAAAGTTAGAGTCCATTGGAGCTACCAAGGGCACATAACCATTGCATGGAAAGGGGAATAACTCATGGACGAATAACCAGAACGCAATAACTGCATGAACGGATGCAGTGATTACATAATATTACAGGACATAATCAATACAAGGTAGTAGAACAATTAAGCTCTCATTACATTATTACGTAGAAAACAGAAGAAAAATGTTAGAGTCCATTGGAGCTATCAAGGACATATAACCATTGCATGGAAAGGGGAATAACATGGACGAATAACCAAAACGCAATAACTGCATGAACGGATGCAGTGATTACATGGTAGTACAAGGCATACTTAATAAAAGAAAACAGGAACAAAAAACCTCATTACATTGTTACATAACCAAACAACAACCAACAAAAATAGAGTCCATCAAATACAGAGTGTGCTAAACCTATCAAGGGCATGTGTCATGTAACTATTTCATAAAAAGGGGAATAACTCATGGGCGACTAAGAAGAAAGCAATAAATGCCTGAATGGGGTTAGCGATTACACCATAGCCTGAAGCCTAATCAATAAAGGGGATAAAAAACAACATAATTATAGTCACTAACTAATAAAATACATGTACACAAAAAATACAACAAACCTCGGAGAAAAGGGGATTTGGCCTTTGTTCATGTCATCACTGGCCGCTGTTACTTCCACGTATTCACCATCTGTGGTATAATTATAAGTTCTCATGAAAATCGGGTTCTAACCACCAAACGCCTATTCTTCATGGCCTACTACATTCTCCAGCCGAAATTCAGCTTTCCAACCCAACATTATGAATGTACTGCTGGATCTCTTTTCTTTAATCATAATACCCTTCACTTTCACGGCATACCTAGTCTAAACTCTTCTGCCTTCAATATCCTGTCTTCTCCACAACTTCAATCATTATCCGGACTGGCGCTGGTACATATATGTAATGTACAGATCTCTCGCACATACCTTGTGCTCTGAAGTCAGCAAAATACACTTAGTTTGGCTCCACTATTACCCCAACCAAAACAACGATTTCTTCGGCAAACTGACGAGGATTAGTACGTTCAATTATATGTACAGTAATCCCGCCGACTGACGTACACAGTGTTGGGTCCTGGCTTCATCAGCCTTTATCCCATTATGACAACAAACAAAAAGAAGGTTTTTCGTCAGCAAACTGGTAATTCTTAGCACATCCCATAATATACATTAGCAGCAAAAATGAAAGCATCCAGTGTTCTAAATTTAACTTCATGGGCCTTTGTCCCGTTATGCCAACCGCCAAATGAACTAATAGCTTATTTATGTAACACGTGGTCTCTGCCAACCACGCGGTCCCTTTGCGTTAATTCCAACACAATTTACCTCACAGTCTCGACCTTAACTCCATTATTGTATCCTCACAAATCTTAACATCGTTATACGGCCCTTGTAAAAATACCCACTACATAGAAATATAAACTTGTCTTTCTTCCAGTAAAATCGCCGATCATTGTCTACACAAAAGTCTGGAAACAACATTATAAGATATGTAATTTATTGAAATGCATTATTGTTGGTAGAAAAATGCGTGTAGACAATTACGTGTACACTGGATGCTTGCTAACTACATTGCACACCCTGCCTTTTCAAATAAAGTACGAAACCGGTCTGTGCCTACCATGTGGTTCCTGGAGCTCAGCTGTACACCCACGTCTTGCCTCTCTAAAGTCGTGGAACCAAAAGAATGCCCGCTACCGAGTTTGGCGGGACTGCGCCGGCACTGACCACTAGTGGCCAATGGGCAGGCAGTAATTTCAAAGCTCGCTGCGTGTGTGGCAAACAGGTCACTAACTGGGATAGGCGATCGGGGCGCAGCCCGAATTAACTATGGTACCAGCGTGGATGCTCTTTTAAAGGGGCACTCCTGGGGAAATGTTTATAATTTTAAAAACAATAGTAACATAGATAAATTGCATTCCTTACAATGGCCGGCGGCCACATGTGTGTGTGTGTGTGTGTTGTGTGTCTGTGTGTGTGTGTGTGTTCCATTCATCGAAGTGTTGTTGGATTGTCATGTCCACCAAGAATATTTTAGTGAAAAAGACACTTCACAATACACTATACGTAACCACAATGTTTTATAAATACACTGGGATTTTTCGGCTTTTAGACCCTTAGGACCCTTTATAATATTCAAGAGAGAGCCAGAGAGAGAAAGGGGAACTGAACTGAACACCTAAATAGGTGTGCTGTACGTGTTTGATTTATAGCTGTTGTCCTGTGCCAACATACTGCCTTTAGTATCTTCTGATTAGAGGTGTGCTGTGTTTGATGTATAGCTGTTGTCCTGTGTCAACATACTGCCTTTAGTATCTTCTGATTAGAGGTGTGCTGTGTTTGATTTATAGCTGTTGTCCTGTGTCAACATACTGCCTTTAGTATCTTCTGATTAGAGGTGTGCTGTGTTTGATGTATAGCTGTTGTCCTGTGTCAACATACTGCCTTTAGTATCTTCTGATTAGAGGTGTGCTGTGTTTGATGTATAGCTGTTGTCCTGTGTCAACATACTGCCTTTAGTATCTTCTGATTAGAGGTGTGCTGTGTTTGATGTATAGCTGTTGTCCTGTGTCAACATACTGCCTTTAGTATCTTCTGATTAGAGGTGTGCTGTGTTTGATTTATAGCTGTTGTCCTGTGCCTACATACTGCTTTCAGTATTTTCCGATTAGAGGTGTGCTGTGTTAGATGTATAGCTGTCCTCCTGGGCCCGCAGACCTCTATAGCTGACGTTCTGTGCCCTTAAAACCCTAGAGCTGTTGTCCTGTGCCCACGGACCCCTACACCTGTTGTCCTGTGTCCACGGACCCCTACAGCTGTTGTCCTGTGCCCACTGACCCCTACAGCTGTTGTCCTGTGTCCACGGACCCCTACAGCTGTTGTCCTGTGTCCACGGACCCCTACAGCTGTTGTCCTGTGCCCACAGACCCCTTCAGCTGTTGTCCTGTGCCCATAGAACCCTATAATTGTTGTCCTGTGCCCACAGACTTATATAGCTGTTGTTCTGTGCCAATAGAATCCTATAACTGTTGTCCTGTGCTCACACACCCCTACAGCTGTTTTCTTGTAACAACAAACCCCTATAGCTGTTGTCATGTGCCCACACAAACCCTACTGGTTGTTCTGTGCCCATATAACCCTATAACTGTTGTCCTGTGCCCATATACCCCTACAGCTGTTGTCCTGTGCCCACGGACCCCTACAGCTGTTGTCCTGTGCCCACAGACCCCAACAGCTGTTGCCCTGTGTCCACGGACCCCTACAGCTGTTGTCCTGTGTCTACGGACCCCTACAGCTGTTGTCCTGTGCCCATAGACCCCTACAGCTGTTGTCCTGTGCCCACAGACCCCTATAACTGTTGTCCTGTGCCCACAGACCCCTTCAGCTGTTGTCCTGTGCCCATAGAACCCTATAATTGTTGTCATGTGCCCACAGACTTATATAGCTGTTGTTCTGTGCCCATAGAATCCTATAACTGTTGTCCTGTGCCCACAGAGCCATTTAACTGTTGTCATGTGCCCACATACATCTATAGCTGTTGTCATGTGCCCACACAAACCCTACTGGTTGTTCTGTGCCCATATAACCCTATAACTGTTGTCCTGTTCCCATATACCCCTACAGCTGTTGTCCTGTGCCCACGGACCCCTACAGCTGTTGTCCTGTGCCCACAGACCCCAACATGGGCGAGTGGGTGGCCGAGTGGTAACGCACTTGCGCTCGGAATCGAGAGGTTGCGTGTTCGACCCTGGGTCAGGCCGCTATTTTCTCCCCCCTTTCCTAACCTAGGTGGTGGGTTCAAGTGCTAGTCTTTCGGATGAGACGAAAAACCGAGGTCCCTTCGTGCATACTACATTGGGGTGTGCACGTTAAAGATCCCACGATTGACAAAAGGGTCTTTCCTGGCAAAATTGTATAGGCGTAGATAAAAATGTCCACCAAAATACCCGTGTGACCTGGAATAATAGGCCGTGAAAGGTGGATGCAGCGCCTAAAGGCAGTCGATCTACTGGCCGATGTGAATGCGTGATATATTGTGTAAAAAATTCCATCTCACACGGCATTAATAGATAACATGCGCCTTGAGTCGCCTTGTGTGGTGAGATACGTGCGCGATATAAATCCTCGTAAATAAAATAAATAAATAAACAGCTGTTGTCCTGTGTCCACGGACCCCTACAGCTGTTGTCCTGTGTCTACGGACCCCTACAGCTGTTGTCCTGTGCCCACGGACCCCTACAGCTGTTGTCCTGTGCCCACAGACCCCAACAGCTGTTGTCGTGTGTCCACGGACCCCTACAGCTGTTGTCCTGTGTCTACGGACCCCTACAGCTGTTGTCCTGTGCCCATAGACCCCTACAGCTGTTGTCCTGTGCCCACAGACCCCTATAACTGTTGTCCTGTGCCTATATACCCTTACAGCTGTTGTCTTGGGCCCATAGACCCCTACAGCTGTTGTCCTGTGCCCACAAACTCCTATAGCTGCTGTCTTGTGCCCATATACCCCTCCAGCTGTTGTCCTTTACCCACAGACCCCTACAGCTGTTGTCCTGTGCCCACAAACCCCTATAGCTGTTGTCTTGTGCCCACAGACCCCTATAGCTGTTTTCCTTTACCCACAGACCCCTATAGCTGTTGTCCTGTGCCCACAAACCCCTATAGCTGTTGTCTTGTGCCCATAGACCCCTACAGCTGTTTTCCTATACCCACAGACCCCTATAGCTGTTGTTCTGTGCCCACAAACCCCTATAGCTGTTGTCTTGTGCCCACAGACCCCTATAGCTGCTGTCCTTTACCCACAGACCCCTATAGCTGTCCTGTGCCCACAGACCCCTATAGCTGTTGTCCTGTGCCCACAGACCCCTACAGCTGTTGTTCTGTGCCCACAGACCCCTATAGCTGTTGTCCTGTGCCCACAGACCCCTATAGCTGTTGTCCTGTGCCCATAGACCCCTACAGCTGTTGTTCTGTGCCCACAGACCCCTATAGCTGTTGTCTTGTGCCCACAGACCACTATAGCTGTTGCCCTGTGCCCACATACCCCTATAGCTGTTGCCCTGTGCCCACATACCCCTATAGCTGTTGTCCTGTGTCCACAGACCCCTATAGCTGTTGCCCTGTGCCCACATACCCCTATAGCTGTTGTCCTGTGTCCACAGACCCCTACAGCTGTTGTCCTGTGCCCACAGACCCCTATAGCTGTTGTCTTGTGCCCACAGACCACTATAGCTGTTGCCCTGTGCCCACATACCCCTATAGCTGTTGCCCTGTGCCCACATACCCCTACAGCTGTTGTTCTGTGCCCACAGACCCCTATAGCTGTTGTCTTGTGCCCACAGACCACTATAGCTGTTGCCCTGTGCCCACATACCCCTATAGCTGTTGCCCTGTGCCCACATACCCCTATAGCTGTTGTCCTGTGTCCACAGACCCCTACAGCCTGCAGGGCGCGAGGCGTGTGGCTTGTGCTTGACGGAGAAACCAGCAAGGAGTGGGAGCAGTGCAGGCGCTGGGTGGCGCCAGGAGTCGACTTTGTAACAGCATCAAACTATTTGGACCTGTTCATGGAGGCGTTGGATGTGACAGAGCCTTACGAGGCGTTGCTTCTGGTGAGAGCCGTGCCTCGTACTTCCTGGGATCTAGAACTGCGCTATGTTTCCCCGACGCTTGGTGAGTTATAGCCCAGAAACGTTAAAAGTGATATGGTTTATGTAAGTCTTACAGTGAAGCCGTTTCTAAAAAGCAGGCATGAGTCAACAATCTCTACATCGCCAATGAAAAGGCAAAGGTACGTTGTAGAAAACTTAGTGTGCCAGAACTGTGCAGTAGGTAAATGGAGAACGTACACAATTCGAACAGGGTGACTCCACAACAATGCCAATTTAAACATGATATTAATTTCTTCATGTGTTCAGTGAACTAATTCATGTTTTGTATGCATTTAGATCTGCCTGTATACAATCGAACCACACAGCTTCTCGTTTGTAGGTCAAATATCTCAAATATATGTTCCAAACGAGATCGACAAACACGAACGGAACGGCTCGGGAACCGACAAGTCATGCCCCTTTCATACTCGATAACTAACGAGTAACTCTAACAATTACCATTCACTTGTTTTGCTCTTACAGACAGAAAGCCCCGTTCGCGCAGTCGTATACTATGCAAGCCAACTAAACAAAACAACATGTTTGGGGTAGATAACTGATTTGACTTTCTCCTCGTGTAAAAAAAGTGGACAAGTTATGCATATTATGATTGTTGTCGATTTTTTTTTAATTGGTCCCTTAATTCCGTTTTTGTCACGTCGTTTTTTGGGGGGAACCGTTTGTTATAGAGCATCAGTCACGTGATCCCTGTAAAAGAATCTTTGATCCAAAAGGTGTGCAAGATAGTCAAATGGACGGCCTTAAATGGCATAGAAAGTTTGAATTAATTCGGGTGAAAAAAGTCGCAATAATGTTTGTTGCTAAGTTTAGTTCATCGGGAATTACCAGTGGAGACACGCTGGTGTCACTACAGTGATTTCCTCTGAAAGCGGCGTATGGCTGCCTTAATGGCGGGGTAAAAACGGTCATACACGTAAAATTCCACTCGTGCAAAAACACGAGTGTACATGGGAGTTTCAGCCCACGAACGCAGAAGAAGAAGAAGAAGAAGACTACAGTGATTCATTGAGAACAGCGGACACGTCCATAACAGGTGAAAGGGTGTACAATTTATGAAAATACTGCACAGCAATGTTGTATAAAACTGACTTGTTTTGTGTTGGAAGGCTACATTCAGACCAGAGGCAACAGTACTGTCCAGCGGAAGAAAAAGCAAAATTGGGTTCAGGTTGCAGTGCCACCTGGCTACGTGGTTATGGTCAGTCTGGTTCATGTCTTCCTGATACCAGACAGACTATGCGAGGATAGTTTAGAGCTGTACGTCCAAGGTATTCGTGACGATGGAAATTGGCAAAGCAAGAATACTGACCACGAACAGGCAACTGGTAGCACGTGGAACACACAGCAGGATCTGATCAACTCTTCCACTGCAGACACACAGCGAACCCCCCTTTACCCAGCTGACCTACAGACATGCTTCACACTTCACAACGTGCACGGTGCCCAGAACCGGAACAGCAGTGGCTCCATCGAAAATGGCCACGACGAGGACAGTACTCGGACCGGTACTAAATGTGTGGTAGAATGGTTGTGTGATGATCCTGAAGTCCTGGCCCTCAGGCATTGCAACGGTTCGTTTTGTCATGTTGCTCAAAGGCACGCCCTTGAATGCTGCGATGGTTGGTTTTGTGATGATCCTCAAAGCCAGGCCATTGACACTGATCGGAAGACAACCCCCAAGCTAACCAAGCTACAATGGAGGCTGTGTGGCAGGTCCAGAAGGCATCCAAAACCATCGCTGTTTAGTGACATCGCCGCAGTACTTGTTGGCTCCCGCGCCTATGATGTCATTGACGTTCTAGAAATTCAGGAATTCAGACTTCTATTTACTTTTCATAAAGTGAGTTTGGTATATGATGACGATGATCCTTGGTCCATCTGACATCACAAATACACACAGGCAGACAGTAACATACATCAACATTATACATACATAGACACAGACACACACACAGACACACACACACAAACACACTCTATCTCTCTATTTCTTTACAGAGAGAGAGAGAGAGAGAGAGAGAGAGAGAGAGAGAGAGAGAGAGAGAGAGAGAGAGAGAGAGAGAGAGAGAGAGAGAGCGTACGTGTGTGCGTTCGTGCGTGTGTGTGGGTGTATATGTAAGGGTGGGGGGCTGTGTTGGTTGGTTTTGTGAATAGACTCACTCAAAGACGTGCCAACTCATCCACAGAATTCAGACCAACCCAAGCAACTGCCCAACGGACTGTGGAACTGCTCGGTGCCTGACTGGGCGACCCTGAAGCATCACTTTCTCTGTAACCAGGTCACAGAGTGTGAGGGGGGAGAGGATGAGAGAGACTGTCCCTACACACTGTGTGCAGACCGCAGTGTTCGCAATGTTCGCTACGGGGACAAGTGCTACTCTCTGCACACGGCCAGGGAGAACAGCACGTGGATACAGGCTGACCGAGACTGCTTGCCTCTGGGTGGCCGCCTGGTGTCGTTCAACACACCGGAAGAGTGGCATCACGTGACCCACACTTTGCGCATCGATTGGCTGCTGAGCACGATATGGAGCAAAGTGTTGATTGGGCTTTCCTCGCCGTCGTCTGATTTATTCATGTTCGTTTAGATGTCAAATCCATGTTTTCTTTAAGTTTCTCTTACTTGTTCATGTTCGTTTAAGGCCCGTCCAGACACTCCCGGCCGACCCTGTCCACATTTGACTTATGCTCAAAACGGCGCACCGCGTCGTGCTATGATCGCGAAGCGTTATTTGCAGAAGAATAGCGCGTGTTCTAATTTCTATGACACAGGCATAGAACGACGGAAATTTGACCAATCAGAGCAAACCAGAGCGATGACGTCAGCTGCTCGCGGCGCGGCAGTCGAATGCAACTGAACCTTCTTGTCAGGTGACCCGCTTGACTGATACCGCGTTGTGAAAAGAATCGTCGATGTGTGGCCACTCGGCAAATCCCGCGCGACGCACAAAACGGCCTGCGGCGCATAGAGCGTAAAACGGCGGCCAAGTCTGGACAGGGCTTTAGATGTCAAGTCAATGTTTTCTTTAAGTTTCTCTGACTTGTTCATGTAAAGCCGAGCGATAGTAGCTTCACGTGAACGTTAACTGTCTGTGTCTGCGTCTAAGTTGTTACTGTGCATATGTGACCCTCCACCACGAAATGAGTCGCATGTCACCTCGCGCGGTTCTGCGCTAGGCTTAATATATACTGTTCAAAAAAAGAAACGCATAGCTTGTAATATTTGGTTAATTTAGTTATATGGCTACAAGGATATCCACCAAACTGCAGAAAATGTTTATCTGGTCGTCGACCTTTCGTCCATTGCCACAAGTGAGCTCTGCACGTGACGCATGCGTTATCAGTGGCTACAATGTCAAAATTGCTCATTTGGCATGACCACTCGTCATGCTTCAGTGTAATCTCGTGAAACTCGGGGAATATTGAGCTCTCACCATGTCTTCCAAAACCCATAAAAGCGGATTGTTCGCCACAAAGAAATCAGACGACAATTTAGCGACGAAAGATGGCCCGATTGAGCAGAGAAGACCGCCAAATTGCATTGGGTCGTTTACAAGCAGGCCAAAGTCAAAGTGCAATCGCCAGGCACTTCCACGTGTCCCAGAGCACCATCAGTAGACTGTGGGTCAGGTTTCAAGCCACTGGCTCCGTTGCTGACTTGCCACGAGCGGGAAGACCAAGGGCGACAACTGCTGCTCACGACCGCTTCATACGGCTCCGCCACCTCCGGAATCGTTTCCTGTCGGCCTCATCTTCTGTCCAGGCTCTCCCCGGGCCACACCGATTATCGGACCAGACCGTGCGGAACCGCCTGCATGAAGCTGGTTTGAGAGCTCGCAGACCTCACAGAGGAGCTGTCCTCACCCGCCGCCATCGCCAGAACCGAGTGCAGTGGGGCAACCAGCACCTTCGCTGGACCGTCCGGAATCACTGGAGACACGTGTGGTTCAGCGACGAGTCCTACTTCCTGCTTCAGCGACATGATGGTCGGAGGAGGGTCTACCGGAGAGTAAACGAACGTTACGCGCCCAACTGTGTGGATGAGGCACCCGTTCATGGTGGTGGAGGCGTCATGGTGTGGGGGGCGATCAATACCGCTGGAAGGAGCACCCTGGTGCACGTCCAAGGGCGCATAACTGCCCAGCGATACGTGGAGGAAATTCTGCGTCCACACGCCCTTCCTCTTCTGGCTGACCAGGATGCCATATTCCAGCAGGACAACGCTCGCCCGCACACAGCACGACTCACCACCCAGTTCCTCACCGACCACCATGTCCAGGTGCTTCCCTGGCCATCCATGTCGCCAGACATGAACCCGATAGAACACCTCTGGGATGAATTGGACAGACGTGTGCGCAGGCGAGAAGAAGCGCCGGCAAATCACCGCGATCTATTGCAGGCACTTCAGGAGGAGTGGGACACCATCCCACAGCAAGATATCCGGCATCTGATCCAGTCCATGCCCAGAAGGTGCCGGGCAGTTGTTGCTGCTCAAGGCAGTCACACCCCCTACTGACTTGACAGCCTCGGCACCCAATCGTATTGATTGACTGATTGATTTGAAGATGCAAATGAACTGTGTGTGCATTCAACTGTGTCCATACCAAATTTCAAACAAATAATCTAAATATTGGATTTTCTGTTAAATTTTTCGAAAAATAAAACAAATTTGGCAAGTAGCAACTATGCGTTTCTTTTTTTGAACAGTATAAGTCCGGGGAGTGTCTGGTAACAGTGTGAGGGTCACCTTAGTCACAGGCTTATAACTCAAACAGTTTTCGCTCTTTTCTAAAACGGTTTTCACCACTGGATAGAGCATAAAAAAACTCTTTAGAAAAATGTAAAAATATGAAAATCATGCAAAGGTGACATGTGACTCATTTCGTGGTGGAGTGTCACATATGTGTCTAAAAGGCATTCGTCAGGATGGCATTTAAACCACACGCACCAGACGAACAGACGAACAAAAGACGTATGACACCAAATGTAAAGTCCACATGAATGAGGTAGAGTTCCAAATTGTATTCAAGTTCAAAACAACATCATAAGAAAGCATACATGGGTTCGTTCACAGAAAATATATCTACTGTGACCGCTGTCTGGGCCTTAGATGGCTTTGAAAGAAGGAATATAGAGGTTGGCACTTCTGTAGACAGAACAGGTCTCATCGGCGATGTCAGGGAACTCAAAGAGTGTTTTGGCAGCTGACAACAGACGCCGTGACACTTTGGTGGTTTGATAGCAAGACCTAGATGTGGCACTTTTGAGGACGTGTACGGGAACGTGTATGGGTAACGTCATCAAATCTTGTTTTTACATCACGCGTTTGCCAAGATCTGCAGTCTTGGTGGTAGCAAAACAACGTATGCATTTGGAACATTGGAGAAAAAAGTGAGTCACGGGTTACACAATATCTACACGTTGGCCTACGCGTACAGGTCTTTGCTACACGTTCGATCATCTAGAACACTGTAATGTCAACCCTTATCGGCAAAGGTTAACCCTTATCGGCCCAACAAACCTTATCGGCAAAAGGGTTATCGGCAAAAGGTTAACCCTTATCGGCCCAACAAACCTTATCGGCAAAAGGGTTATCGGCAAAGGTTAACCCTTATCGGCCCAACAAACCTTATCGGCAAAAGGGTTACCGGCAAAAGGTTAACCCTTATCGGCCCAACAAACCTTATCGGCAAAAGGGTTATCGGCAAAAGGTTAACCCTTATCGGCCCAACAACCCTTATCGGCAAAAGGGTTATCGGCAAAGGTTAACCCTTATCGGCCCAACAAACCTTATCGACAAAAGAAAACAGCAATAAACACAACTTCACACAAACAAAGTGCGTGTGCAAAACAGTCTTCGTGATCTATGCTGACTGAACTGAGCACAAACTTTTCGGCTGGATAGAATCAGAATTATGCTCTCATTCAGCTGTTTAGCAAGTTTGATTTTAACGCTGGATGAGATGGAACTATGATTCTATCCAGCGATCGTTTGGATAAAGGATCGGAATTCAGATCTCACCCAAAAGACATCAGAATTTTGGTTCTGTCCAGCAAACTTCTGTATATAATCGATATTCCTATCTCAACCAGATGAGATCAGAAGTCTGATTCTATCCAGCTATATGCCGATCTCAGACATGACTTGTGCATTTCTCAAAGAGACAGATACACATCAATCAATCAATCAATCAATCAATCAATCAATGAGGCTTATATCGCGCATATTCCGTGGGTACAGTTCTAGGCGCTCTGCAGTGATGCCGTGTGAGATGAAATTTTATACGGCCAGTAGATTGCAGCCATGTTGGCGCATAATTACCTTTCACGGCCTTATTCCAAGTCACACGGGTATGGTAGACGATTATTAACTGTGCCTAAGCAATTTTGCCAGGAAAGACCCTTTTGTCAATCGTGGGATCTTTAACGTGCACACCCAATGTAGTGTACACGGGGGGTGGTTCGGACACCGAAGAGAGTCTGCACACAAAGTTGACTCTGTGAAATAAATTTCCGCCGAACCTGGGATCGAACTCGAGCTGACAGCGGCCAACTGAATACAAATCCAGCGCGCTACCGACTGAGCTATATCCCCGCCCAGACATACATACACATATTTAAGGCGTTAAAGGTCGTTGTCATTCTCTCAACAACTTATTCAGTAAAGAATAACATCATCATAAACATTCACATCCGACCATTCAATTAAATAACCAAGCCAACAACCAAACAAACAACAAACAACGTTAAACATGTTTGACTAAGGCAGTGTTAACCGACACTCAATACAACATTAATGCCCTGACTGCTATTCACAATTCAGACCTTACATATGGCCGCCAACACGTGTTGTGTATGTGTTGTACTGTTACAGATACAGGCGCCTGCAGCAATGGACAGACGGCACGGTAGCTTATTACCTGCCCTTTTCTGAATTAACGCGCTGGGTTCATATGGCTGGAATCATTTCTTTTCGAGATTTCCTTCGGATTCAAACAATTCTTGCTGCAGATGTTCAAAGAGTATGTGATCTAAATGTTTGTTACTACATCTGTGAGGCTGACGTCACGCATGTCAGAACTGACGTCAAGGAACTAGGATTTCCATCAATAAACCCTTCTTACCGTCACCTCCCTTTTCCATCCGTCGAGTGTCCGATGGGTCATCTGATGCACACATTCCTGGTGAATGACGTCACCAGTAAGTGTGGGTCGACAGATGACGTAGTTAACAGTGTGCATTGCGTCAAGACAGGAGACGGGCAGCATTACTGCCAGACGAGCGTGACGAGGGTGGTGGAGCTGTACCGGTGTGAGAACGGGAAGCAGCGAGTTCCCTACAGCTTGGTGTGCGATTATCGTCACGACTGCCAGGACAGCAGTGATGAGAACTTCTGTGTCTTCCCAGCATGCAATCCTACGAAGGAGTTTGAGTGTGAAAACAAGCAGGTGAAATTGCAACTTCGTCTCTCTGCCTTTGTTTATCTGCTCGTGTGCATGTGCATGGACATGTGTGTGTGTGTGTGTGTGTGTGTGTGTGTGTGTGTGTGTGTGTGTGTGTGTGTGTGTGTGTGTGTGTGTGTTTTGTGTGTTGGCTTGTATTATAATTTCCGGCGTACATCTGTTGAGCAACAGCGACATCTGTTTCGTGCAGTGTGTGGATCGGACATCCGAGTGTGATGATATCCCGGATTGTGTGGATCGTACAGACGAACTCTGTGAACTTTCGTCTATCCGACGTTATAAAAACAATCCCCCACCTAGGATCGTCCACTTTGAGAAGCGAGGTGTGCGGTACGACAAGATGGAGGACCCCGCTCTGTGTCTGGAGACAGGTACCCACTTTCAGTGTGCAGGACGAGGCTACTGTCTGCCGGTTTTCCTGCGCTGTAACGGGGTGTACGACTGTCCGGGCAAGGAGGACGAGGCGGACTGTCGCAGCTACACGTGCTCAGGCTTCTACAGGTGCCGAGGGTCAACCGTGTGTCTGCACCAACGTCATCTGTGTGACGACATCCCGCAGTGCCCGCAGCATGACGACGAGCGTTTCTGTAACTTGACCTGTCCAACGAACTGCACGTGCCAGGGACTGTCCTATCTCTGCACGCAGCCCTTCCCCGCACACCTCCACCCTGCAGTGCGCTATCTGGTCGCCAGGGACAGCGGCATGAAGCTGACAGCGCTGAGAAGCAACAACCTGATCGTGCATCTCGGTTTGGCCTTTTGCAACTTGACAGAACTTGGCAACGTCACTTTACCTAACCTCCTCATTTTTGACCTCAGCTATAATAACCTGAACACAATGAGTAATAGTGAGTTAAAGTTATTGCTCAACCTGAATGTGTTGATTCTAACAGGAAACCCTCTGAAACATCTGTTCAAATCAGATGAGTTGCTCCATCAGAACCTCAGGCACCTAGACTTGTCCCAGGTTATGATTGAACAACTGGACGTCCGTCGCTTAGGGTTTGCACCCAATCTTCGCGTCCTGAACCTTTCCCAGTCCGGCATACGCCAAATTAGCGCGACAGGGTTTCAGTCCCTGAAGAATCTATCCACGCTGGACCTTCGGGGTTGCCCTTTGACGACGTTTCCTCAAGATCTTTTCGCGGGTCTGGGAGAACTGGACACCGTACATACTGACAACTACAGAGTCTGCTGTCCTGGTATTCTACCTCATTATTTCGACCTTGACAGGTGCAGGTCACTCTCTCCTGTCGTATCCACGTGTGCCAATCTAATTGGTTCAAGATCCCAGCAAATAATACTCTGCTTCATTACTATTCTCTCGTTTGTGACGAACTCAGCGGGTTTCGTCTTCCAAGTATTCACCCGACGTAACAGTCAGCATGGTGCTGGCGGAGTGCTGATGACGCACCTGACCGCTGCCGATTTTCTGATGGCTCTACACCTGTGTGTGGTTCTTGTCGCTGACGCTGCCTACAGGGACCGCTACGTCTTCAGTGACCAGCAGTGGCGTCACAGCGCGGCGTGCAGCGTGTCCGGTTTTCTGGCCACCTTGTCTAGCGCGGTGTCCACCACAGTTCTCTGTCTGCTCAGCTCGCTGTGTGTCTGGACGCTGTGTCAAACGAGATGCTGTCATCAGCTTGGCGCGGTCGCTTCACAGGCTGTGTGTGTTACTGTTTGGGTCATTGGAGCGGCGTTTGCCTCCCTGCCTTTGCTCCGTGTGACGCCACTCACAAGCGGGTTTTCCCACACTGCTCTGTGCAGACCCTTCCCAGAGACCGACAGTCACACCCCGTCCCCCCTCTACGCCGTGCTGGAGCTCTTCAACCTGGTCGCCTCCCTTGTTCTGGCCGTTGGTATCGTTGTCGTCAACCTTCGCGAACACAAGGATCACGTGATCTCCACTTTGGACAGTCGGTCTGGCACAGAGCAGAGTCAACGACCCAGATACGAACGGTTCAGACGACAGGTTGGCGAGCTGTTGGTCTTCAGCTGTCTCTGCAGGTTTCTTGTCGGTGTGTTCGCAGTGTCGCCTCTCGGGGACCTGGCATCGGCCAGAGAGGTGCGGTTGTCAGTGTCGCTGATGGTGTTGCCGTTGTGGTCAGCCCTCAATCCTTTGCTCCACTGGCTGGGGCTGGCCAGGGAACGTGCGAGACGAGAGAAACACGAGCGTCTGATGAAAAGACTGCTGGCACGGATGAAACACTGATAGTATCTGAATCAAAAGAGAAGAATTGTATGTTATTCAAACGTTTATTTAATGACAAAACAAAACTTTACGTTCGCTGATCTTCGACTCAGCGGTCTTTTAAAAGGACACACTGACAAACACTCAGACTACAGAAATGAACTTATCTGGCCAATTCACAGTCTCCCTTGTGTCATTTGAGCGTGTTTCTCGATAACTTGTCAGATAGGTTTACTTTCTGAAATACAAGTGTTTAAAAGACCGCAGGATCGAATTTCAGTGAACGTTTTGTTTTGTTTTGTCATAAAATAAACGCTACAATAACATACTTTTCTTGTTTTTTTAAATTCAGAATTTTGGAACGTTGGCAGGCCATTTGTATTTTGGATTTGTGTTAGTATCTGATGAAAATTAACTTAGCTCAGAGGAAGAACTGTTGGCATATGATGAAAAGTGTGTTAATTCAAAGGAAGCAATTTTAGTCTCTGATGAAAAGTCTGTTTGCTCAGAGAAAGAATGCTGGCAGTTGTCTAAACTGTCAGCTTTGTGTTTAGGGTTATGTTGCTTGTGCATTTTCCTGTTGACCAAATTTGGCGTTTGAATAACAGGAGCTCGTCCCTTTGTACACACTAAATTCAGCAGAAATACTGAGGTTACATGGTGTTATGTATCGAACATTGAACATTGGACACTTGACCTGAAAAAACTTGGCATTTTATACATACCAGAGGAAGCTCTTTTTATCAAAGCAGAACAGGCTGTTTTGTTTTTATACCTTGCGTACTTCCTATGGCATGGCATTCCTACTGATGCAGGTGTCGATCGCATAAGCGTTCGAAACGAGAGGTCAATTTTGAGAGGTATCCATGACAAAAAAAGCGCTGTATTTAACTTTCAGGGTATATGCCTATATCCGAGGTAATATTTCGGATCATTACACTCATTTGATAAGATGTATTGCAAAGTTCCGGAAAACAAATTAAAAACCCGTATTAGTTTGATGAATTTACATCCCAAACATCCACGACGCTGCATGTATACAGATAAATGGTTGATACAAGAATTACTAAAGTTTAATTTGAGTATGACCACTGGCGTAGATTTTCTAGCCATGTACACACGAAGGATATTTTAATAAGTATTATCGCTGTTGCAGCATAGGCAGTCATGAGGGACGACAGCGTGTCTCTGATCACCTACCGACGATCGATCTCTCTGTGAAACAGCATGAACGTTCTTTTCTTCTCATCTGTTTGTCTCCTGCCCGTAGTACCTGAAATGGCAGTGATATAGACAGTTAATTGTAGGTGTTTTTGTCCCGCAACGTAATAACGAATTTACCCATAACCCGGGGAATTCCTATTTTGGAGACTTGAAATCCATATTGTAAAACACTTCTTTTTAAATTTTTTCAGTATCGGAATGAGTTTATATGTATGTATTGTGGAACTGCCTGCATTTCTTTATTGTTCTTGTAGTTTTGTTTTTCCATATACCCACATGGGGTTTCTTGAAATAAATTTGCCTTGCCTTGCATCGCATAGACCTCTTCAAAATGGAAAAGAACAAGTCGCGTGAGGCGAAAATACAACATTTAGTCAAGCTGTCGTACTCACAGAATGACACTGAACGTACTGCATTTTTTTCACCAAGACCGTATACTCGTAGCATCGTCAGTCCGCCGCTCGTGGCAAAGGCAGTGAAATTGACTAGCCAGAACAGCGCGGTAGTGGTTACGCTGAGAAGGTTAGCACGCTTTTCTGTATCTCATTTCATTTGAACTTTCTGAGTTTGTTTTTAATCCAAACATATCATATCTATATGTTTTTGGAATCAGGGACCGACAAGGAATAAGATAAAATTGTTTTTAAATCGATTTCGGAAAATTAATTTTACTCATAATTTTTATATTTTTAATTTTCAGATCTTGTTTGTAATCCAATTAAAACATATCTATATGTTTTTGGAATCAGAAAATGACGAAAAATAAGATGAAATTGTTTTTGGATCGTTTAATAAAAAAAATAATTTTAATTACAAGTTTCCGATTTTTAATGACCAAAGTCATTTGTTTGTTTGTTTATTTGTTGCTTAATTAACGTCCAGCCGACTACGCAGAGCCATATCAGGACGAGGAAGGGGGGGATGAAGGGGGCCACTTGTCAAGCGATTCCTGTTTACAAATGCACTAACCCATTACTTGTGTCCCAGCAGGCTTTAGTAAAACTAAATTAATACCTACTGGAAGATTACCAGTTTCCAGTATGTTAAAATAGGCTTAACCTATCTACTGCTGGACTTACATCAGAACACTAACAGATTAAACTATACATGAATCGCGAGACAAGCGGCAAGAGAAGAGATTTTTGGAAAAAATACAGGTGAATGAGCAAGAAGGCAGAAAAAAGAAAAGAATTCATGAAGAAAAAGAGAGCATGACAGGAAAGAGGAACCAAAAATCTACCTAACAGCAAACTAGAAAGCTCCTGCGGATCCAAAAACAGGAGGAGCCTTTAATTTCATAACCGCAGTGCCCCACTGCGGAAACTCATTCATTAGTTTTTAAGCCACCAAGCTGAAATGCAATACCAAAGTCCGGCCTTTGTCGAAGATTGCTTTGCCAAAATTGCAATCAATTTGATTGAAACATGAGAGTGTGACAGTGCCGCCTCAACTTTTACAAAAAAAGCCGGATATGACGTCATCAAAGGTATTTATCGAAAAAATGAAAACAATTCCGTGGATATCATTCCCAGGAAATTTCATGTCAAATTTCATAAAGATCGGTCCAGTAGTTTAGTCTGAATCGCTCTACACACACACACAGACACACAGACACACAGACACACAGACACACACACACACACACACACACACACACACACACACACACACACACACACACACACCACGACCCTCGTCTCGATTCCCCTATGTTTTTACATTTAGTCAAAACTTGACTAAATGTAAAAATTCATTTTCCGCAATCGATTTAAAAACAAGTTCATCTGATTCCTTGTCGGTCCCTGATTCCAAAAACATATAGATATGATATGTTTGGATTAAAAACAAACTCAGTAAGCTAAAAAGAATACACATGTATACAGAAAAGCGTGTTATCCTGCTCAGCGCGACCACTACCGCACTATTCTGCATGGCTTGTCAATTTCACAGCCATTGCCACGAGTGGTGGACTGACGAAACTACGAGTATGTGGTCTTGGTGAAAAAAGCAGAGCATTCAGTTTCATTCTGTGAGTTCGACAGCTACTTGACTAAATATTGTATTTTCGCCTTACGCGACTTGTTTTTTCTTGATCTCAGTTGCATGCAGGCTGCTTCAACCCTTTCTTTTTACATATAGTCAAGTTTTGACTAAATGTTTTAACATAGAGAGGGAATCGAGACGAGGGTCGTGGTGTATGTGTGTGTGTTTGTGTGTGTGTGTGTGTGTGTGTGTGTGTGTGTGTGTGTGTGTGTGTGTGTGTGTATGTGTCTGTCTGTCTGTCTGTCTGTCTGTCTGTCTGTCTGTCTGTGCGAGTGTGTGTGTAGAGCGATTCAGACTAAACTACCAGGCCGATCTTTATGAAATTTGACATGAGAGTTCCTGGGAATGATATCCCCGGACTTTTTTTTTCTTTTTTCGAGAAATACCTTTGATGACGTCATATCCGGCTTTTTGTAAAAGTTAAGGCGGCACTGTCACACCCTCATTTTTCAATCAAATTGATTGAAATTTTGGCAAAGCAATCTTCGACGAAGACCGAACTTTGGTATTGCATTTCAGCTTGGTGGCTTAAGAACTAATGAATGAGTTTGGTCATTAAAAATCGGAAACTTGTAATCAAATTTTTTTTTTACTAAACGTCCAAAAAATAATTTCATCTTATTTTTCGTCATTTTCTGATTCCAAAAAGAGTATACATATGGTATATTCGGATTAAAAACAAGCTCTGAAATTTAAAAATATAAAAATTATGATTAAAACAAAATTTCCGAAATCGATTTAAAAACAATTTCATCTTATTCCTTGTCGGTTCCTGATTCCAAAAACATATAGATATGATATGTTTGGATTAAAAACACGCTCAGAAAGTTAAAACGAAGAGAGGTACAGAAAAGCGTGCTATGCAGCACAGCGCAACCACCCCCGCGCTAAACAGGCTCGTTAATTTCACTGCCTTTTCCACGAGCGGCGGACTACGGTCATTGTGAAAAAATGCAGTGCGTTCAGTTTCATTCTGTGAATTCCACAACTTGACTAAATGTAGTAATTTCACCTTACGCGACTTGTTGCCTCTTTCTGTTTTTACATTTAGTCAAGTTATGACTAAATGTTTTAACATCGAGGGGGGAATCGAAACGAGGGTCGTGGTGTATGTGCGTGTGTGTGTCTGTGTGTGTGTGTGTAGAGCGATTCAGACTAAACTACTGGACCGATCTTTATGAAATTTGACATGAGAGTTCCTGGGTATGAAATCCCCGAACGTTTTTTTCATTTTTTTGATAAATGTCTTTGATAACGTCATATCCGGCTTTTCGTGAAAGTTGAGGCGGCACTGTCACGCCCTCATTTTTCAACCAAATTGGTTGAAATTTTGGTCCAGTAATCTTCGACGAAGCCCGAACTTCGGTATTGCATTTCAGCTTGGTGGCTTCTCACAATAAGTACAACAATTACTCGAGGAGATACCTATTTTATACAATAAAATATTTGTGGGGTAAATATTGTGCAATATGTTTCATTGTAACATTCGCAATCTTGTTTCAGCGGTTACTTTGTTTAACATTAACCACCGCTCTTTTCCCGGCCTGAAATCAAATTTATTTTCCCAAAATTTAACCATAACCGGCTCTACATATTTTTCCTTCATAATTAATTTGAGTAAGATTCTTTAAACCGTTAAATCCACATACATTTCCAATTGCAGAGCGTAGTGCTGCTGCTTTAACTGCTGTACAAATGACCCTATATTCAAAGAATCTTGTAGGCTTACATCCAACCTTCTGCTGGATAACATAAAAGGGCAACAACTCATTATTAACAAATACAAATACATACATCCTTTACTCGACAAACGCCTGCTTTAATCCAATCGTTAAAAAACAGCGTTTGGCCACAATACATTATATCACTGCTGTTCCATAAACACGTATCACTTAATAACATTTCTCCACCTACTGCTCTCTGAATCATGTCCTTATTTTTTTTAACCAACAAATTAAAACTTGTTTCAATAATACATTTTTAATTAATCCCAATCCTTTAAAAAAAATGTTTCAGTGGTGTTAAAAAGGTTGATGTTGCTTCTTGTAGAGGCTCTTTGTGTCTCAATAGCAAATGGTGTAGATATAATCGTTTTTTTCTCTCTCTTTCTCTCTCTCTCTTTCTCTCTCTCTCTCTCTCTCTCCACCCTCTCTCTCTCTCTCTCTCTCTCTCTCTCTCTCTCTCTCTCTCTCTCTCTCTCTCTCTCTCTCTCTCTCTCTCTCAACTCTCAAAGCGTCAAAGCGTCTCTCTTTCTCCATCTCTCTTTCGAACTCTCTCTCTTTCTCAAATTCACACAAACACACACGCACGCACACATTCACACACTAACTCAATTGTTGTATCTCTCTCTCTCTCACTTCTACACACACACACACACACACACACACACACACACACACACACACACACACACACACACACACACACACACACAAAGACAAACGCACACACACACATACACACACACACACACACAGAGACACACACACACACACACACACACACACGCACACACACACATTAACACAAACCCACACACACACTAACACTAACACAGATCCACAGTCACACACGCACGCACTATCTAACACATACACATACAAAAACACACATTTACACATGAGTCCATTTACAAAGATGTCAGTCATAACGATGAAAGACCTGACTTCTGTCTGCTTTGGTAAGTATCACGTTTGGTTTTCGTCTCTGCTTATCCACATTTACAAATATTGCTATAATCATTTAGTTTTGGTCACCGTTCTTCCCTTGTTACATAATTATAGTCAATTTTTCCCATAGAATCCCGAAGGCTCCACGGTAGACTCCATGATCAGCGCAAGCGCATTGAGGCCAATCAAGTCAGTTTCCCAAATCTATCTATAACAACTGACCCAGTTGGGTAAAAGACCGAGAAGGCTTCGTGCACCGCGGCCAAGTGGGAAGGAGAGACCCAAATCGCCCAGTTTAGACCAGCCTTTACGGAGGAGTAGCAATTTATGTAAAAAAATCATTTGTGTTTTAAACCCCGCCCTGAGTTTTAAGTCGCTTACTTAGAAGCCATGTGTGTTGAGATACATTTGAATGAAGAAAGTATTTTGATCGGTTCCTTTTACCGTCCACTGAACGCACATGCTCAATAATGGGAATCATTTAATGATACACGTTTAAAGCCCGTCCTTGAGACCAAAGTCGACTTCGCGAAGCTTCTTGAAGTCTTCAGATTGAAAACCTGCAGCTACGGCGAAGCAGTTCGTCCCCTACTTGGCTTCGAACAATCCGCAGCTAGTAATATATATGATGTTTTCGATTGCGAATTAAATGAGATTTTACTTACAGTTGATAAGGTGAACAAAGTCATTGAAGGCCTTGTTAAACGCAAAGCTACTGGTCCTTGTTTTAACCACAATATTATATGTTTGATAGCTGTGTTTGTCGTTATAGTATTAGTAGAATATCTGAAGCAGCCTCAGGGCAGGTATTTATCCCAGCTTGTGGACGACTCATGTAACACCTGTTAACAAAGACTTACCAGCTAAATGTTATATTCATCCAGCAATAGCCTTGTTAAGCTGTGTCGGGAAGGCCATGGAGCGGTGTGTCCACAGCCATGTTTGCAGGTGTGTGTTTTTTTTCAACGGAATAACATAACACCTGCACAGTCGGGATTTATTTCTGGTGACTCCATTTGTCATCGGGGCTGAGGTTCACGAACCAGGTGGGTGCCGTCCAACCGGGTGATAACAAACCGCGGGGTTTGATTGGTTGAAATCACAACAACTCTTAATGTCAACCAATCCAACACCGCTTCTGGGTCCCACCCGGTGGGTAACTTTCTCGTGCCCCTCGGCCCTGGTTTCCAAGTACGAAGAGTTGTGATATGGGATATTACCACACAGGCTTAGGTCTATTTTCATGTTTAAAAGGCATCTGACAAAATCTGGCTCAATGGGTTATTATTTAAATTAAAATCAGTAGGTATAAGCTAGAGGACGATTGTTAAAATGGTTCCGAGATTATTTAGGAAATTGTTATTAGACTGTTGTAAGTACGGGTACTAAGTCTGCATTAAAGGGCTTACATGCAGGTGTTCCACAAAGTTTTTAAACATTTAGTCAAAATTTGACTAAATGTTTTAACACAGACGGGGAATCGAGACGAGGGTCGTGGTGCATGTGTGTGTGTGTGTCTGTGTGTGTGTGTGTGTGTGTGTGTGTGTGTGTGTGTGTGTGTGTGTGTGTGTGTGTGTGTGTGTGTGTGTGTGTGTGTATGTGTAGAGCGATTAAGAGAAAACAATTCCACAGATCTTCATGAAACTTCACACAACAGTTTGTGGGTATGATTTCCCTAGATTGTTTTCTCTCATTTTGTTCGATAAATGTCTTTGATGACGTCATATCGGGCTTGTTGTGAAAGTTGAAGCGGCACTGTCACGCCTTCATTTTTTAAGCAAATTGATTGACATTTTTGCCAAGCAATCTTCGACAAAGGTTGAACTTTGGTATTGAATTTCAGCCTGGAGACTTCAAAATTAATTGATGAGTTTGGTCATTACAAATCTGAAAATTGTAATCAAAATACTTTTTTGCATAAAACGATCCCCAAAAAAAGTCATCTTATTTGCCATTATTTTCTGATTCCAAAAACATATAATATGTTATATTTAGATTAAAAGTGGCGTGGTGGCAAGACGTTGGCCTCCTAATCGGGAGGTCGTGAGTTCAAATCCCGGTCGCTGCCGCCAGGTGGGTTAAGAGTGGAGATGTTTCCGATCTCGCAGGTCAACTAATGTTTAGACTTGCTAGTGACTTAAACCCCCTTCGTGTGTACGCGCAAGCACAAGACTAAGTGCGCACGGAAAAGATCCTGTAATCCATGTCAGAGTTCGGTGGGTTATAGAAACACGAAAATACCCAGCATGCCTCCCCCGAAATCGGCGTATGCTGCATGAATGGCGGGGTAAACACGGTCATACACGTTAATCCATTCGTGCTAAAAACATGAGTGAACGTGGGAGTCTAAGCCCATGAACGAAGAAGAAGAAGAGAAGATATCTATATGTTTTTGGAATCAAGAAATGATAACGATTAAGATGAAATCTTTTTTGGATCGATTTCATAAATTATAATCGTAGTAATAATTAACCTATTTTCGTTAATTGTGATCACATTTTAAGAGTAAACATGACATATGTACATATTTTTAGATTAAGAAATTGATGACGAATACGATGCAATCAATTTTAAATCGGTTTATGAACAATTGAGTTTAATGACAACTTTAACAAGCAAACTATTTAATCAATTGTTTAGCCTCTAAGCTGAAATGAAACACCAGAGTCCGGGCTTCATCGAAGATTACTTGCCCAAAATTTCAACAGATTTGTTTAATAAAAGAGAGCGTGACAGTGCCGCCTCAACTTTCACAAAATGCCGGATATGACGTCATCAAAGAAATTTATCAAAAAAATGAAGAAAAAAAAGTCTGGGGAGGCTATACTCAGGAACTCTCATGTCAAGTTTCATGATGATCGGTCGAGTAGTTTTCTCTGAATCGCTCTACACACACACACACACACACACACACACACACACACACACACACACACACACACACACACACACGTACACACACACACACACACACACGTACACACACACACACATACACACACAAACACACACACACACATACACACACACATACACACTCACACACACACACACACACACACACCAATACCCTCATCTCGATTGCCCCGTTCCCGTAGCGACCAGGGAATGGCACGGGAGTGGGAGGGATCGGGAGGGGACCTTAATGGACAGCCAATGGACGTTAACGGGACTCTTTTGAACGGTAGGAACGGTTGGGACGGGTGAGTTCGGGCTGCATGTTCACAATTTTAGTCATTCCCCGTCCGTTCCAAATGAACGGTAATGGAACCTTATTACGTCGGCACCGGAACTCATGGATCGTTAATGGAACTGAACGCAATGGTAACGCAACGCTAGTGCACTCTCACACTGGGTTGTCATACCCGCATTCCACACTTCCGTTCTAGCTTCCGTTCCCAGCCGTCCTGAAGACGGCTGCCACTATGGGCAGACGCTGCTTAAAGATGCCAAAAACGGCCGTTTGCGCTCGGATGTGTGGAATGGGGGTATAAGCAAGGCAACGTTAACACGGTCAATATGCATAGTCAGCGATCACTACAAGCCAGCCATCATTGCTGCAACGAATCGTGAACTCCGATCAGTACAGTGTCCAAAGCAAGGGTATCACATGAAGCGCACACTGCATAACATACTGGTTGTTGGTCGCGATGGCAGGTAAGAGCCGGTCAACCACGTGCTATTGCTTCGCCTCGCTTTGAAAAGCTTGACCCCATGTCAAGGGCGCTTGCTGTGTCACACCGCTTACAAATCCTGACAGGAGTTTTCCGGAAACACGTCAACCCTTTGTCAATTTCATGCATTTATTGTTTAAACAGCCTTACCCCGCAACGCACTTTTTCCTGATTTTTGTCAGGACAACCACCCCTTGTGTCTGGACTGCGGAGCCTTAATTACGCACACACGCACGCACACAAAATAATACTCGATTACCAAACACAAACACAATCTCATATTTTCGCAAATTTTGACACCGCAGACACAACAGCATTGATTAATACATTCTTGTCCATTTATGTATTGTAAGAATTCGCGCCAAAAGTAAATGTTAAATTTTCTGTGCCACAGATTAATGTACAGTTAAACAAACAAACAGCAAGTGTGTTATATAATGTTATTGCTTATCGATTAAAAAGGCACGCTTAAGCGTCTTCCCAAACTTTAAAAAACAAAACGATCTCGTATTTTCTCACCAAAAATGTGCCGGACCTCCTCTACGTATCTTCCCACGCCCCTGGTGTATGCACGCGAAAAAACCCAACACGTATGTGTATATAACCAGGCGCTTCGTTTGTTGGTGATACATGTACTTCACGATGACGATGAAAGCAAAAGCAGCAGTAATGGTGGTGGCCGTGACGATGATGATGATTGGTATGACTACGGCGAGTGCGAATGAAGGGCTTTCTGTTCGCCATCATCGTAGAACACTGACACAGTGCTCTGGAGGCAGAAAAGGTACGTAGACAGAAAGAAAGAAAACATGAAAAAGGGGAATAAATACAGAAAGATTATTATAAACAAAATATAAAAGAAAGACAGAGAGAAAGAAAGGAAGGAAGGAAGGACGAAACAAAGAAAGATTGTAAAAAATAGCACACCCAAAAGTAAGAAAGAAAGATTGCACACACAAAAAATGCAAATAAGAAAGAAAGAAATGATGAAATAAAGACAGAAAGTATATAGAAAGTAACAACCCGCGTGAGGGTGTGACGGTGCCGCCTCAACTTTCACAAAAAGCCGAATAAGACGTTATCAAAGAATTTGTTATTTTTTTGTTAAAGTGTCCGGGGATATCCTTTGCAGAAATTCTCATGTAAAGTTTCATAAAGATCGCTCCAGTAGTTTTCTCTGCTTCGCTCTAGTTGACTAAATGTCAACAACAACAACAAGTCGCGTAAGGCGAAAATACAACATTTAGTCAAGTAGCTGTCGAACTCACAGAATGAAACTGAACGCAATGCAACGCAGCAAGACCGTATACTCGTAGCATCGTCAGTCCACCGCTCATGGCAAAGGCAGTGAAATTGACAAGAAGAGCGGGGTAGTAGTTGCGCTGAGAAGGATAGCACGCTTGATGTAAAAAGAGATGAACGGAAAAAAGGGAGAGTAAAGGAAAGAAAGAACAAAATAAAATAGCAAAAAAGAATTTAAAAAATAACGAAATGGTGAACAACGATGACAGAAAGAGAGATACGGTAGAAAAAACACACACAAAAACAACAACAACAGATTGCTAAATAAATAGCAAAAAGAAAGAAAGAACAAAAACAAAGGTGAAATAAAATAAAATAGATAACGACAGAAAGAAACAGACAAAGCAATACACACACAAAGAAAGAAAGAAAGATAGATAAATAAAGATTGTTTTCCCTTCGCATGCATTTCAACAACAAAAATTCAAGGTACTTGATAAAAAAAAACCTCTGAAAAACTGTTCATGGTGAGGGGGGAGTGTCCAAAAACAACCAATACTTTAATCATTTATTTGTAAGAATTGACGTTGTCTGCGACTTTTTTGGATAACATTTAATATTTAGTTTAGGAGAAACATTCTTTTTCCAGAAAAAGATAGAGAATTTTGAATGTTTTCTTCTACTCTAAACAGGTCCCGCCACGCAACCCCTTCATATTTATGAGTTGATTTTGCTTAATGGGTAGAAATCATAGGTAGATGGGTAGATATAATTTGTACTCTAAAAAAAACATTTGGTTCAAACAAATGTGACCCTCCACCACGAAATGAGTCGCATGTCACCTCGCGCGGTTCTGCGCTAGGCTTAATATAAGTCCGGGAAGTGTCTGGTAACAGTGTAAGGGTCACCTTAGTCACTGGCTTATAACTCGTACAGTTTGTGCTCTTTTCTAAAACGGTTTTCACCACTGGATAGAGCATAAAAAACTCTTTAGGAAAATGTACAAATATGAAAATCATGCAAAGGTGACATGCGACTCATTCCGTGGTGGAGGGTCACAAATGTTATTCAAAATACATGACAAAGAACAATTCAAAAATGTGTAACTAGGACACGAACTCAGGCAAAAGCTTATTTTACGTGGCCAAACCAATGTACCATTACACAAATCTTCATGATGGTGGACATGACAATAATACAACATTATTTCTCGGTAAGCCGCAGAGATTTATTTGCTCTCATATCATGTGAAAGGCTAGAGAGATGTGAGCTCTCATATCAACTGAAAGTCTAGAGAAATGTATGCTCTCATATCAATTGAAAGTCTAGAGAAATGTGTGCTCTCATATCAATTGAAAGTCTAGAGAAATGTGTGCTCTCATATCAATTGAAAGTCTAGAGAAATGTGTGCTCTCATATCAATTGAAAGTCCAGGGAAATGTGTGCTCTCATATCAACTGAAATTCTAGAGAAATGTGTGCTCTCATATCAACTGAAAGTCTAGAGAAATGTGTGCTCTCATATCAACTGAAAGTCTAGAGAAATGTATGCTCTCATATCAACTGAAAGTCTAGAGAAATGTATGCTCTCATATCAATTGAAAGTCTAGAGAAATGTGTGCTCTCATATCAATTGAAAGTCCAGGGAAATGTGTGCTCTCATATCAACTGAAATTCTAGAGAAATGTGTGCTCTCATATCAACTGAAAGTCTAGAGGCGCCTGATGTCAGGTCGCGTTTTTTGTAGGCTGCTGAGTTTGGAAGTGTTTTGAAGTGTTTAGTGTGCTTCTCACCCTACAACTCCGGCCTGCAGAACCTCTGAGAGGTTCATTGACAGCCCAGGAGCTGCAAAAGGCTGTCTTTTGCTCCACCTGTTGAGGTATTGTTACATTTTTCGTTATTTTTCTCCGATACAACTGACCACTGAGTGACCGCTCGTTCAACATGGCGGCCGCGGTACGGTTAACCACAACTGTCCTTCCTGTTTTTGTCATGAACAAGAACCTACCAACCTTCAGTGACAAACTTTATACTGTAAACGAGATCTGCTCAGCTTGTGAAAAAAAAACTGGACATGACTCGATCCTCGGCGCTCAAAAAATAGGGGCGTTATGGAGAATTTATCCAAAACAAAGCGACGCTCGTGTCAAGCTCCTCATCGAAGGGTTTTCTCTGAGAGGAGTGTCGGTAACAGTTTGTGACAAAAACCCTTTTGTTGTCATGACACGAGATGGCGAAAGAGAGATCAAAACGACGAAAGTTACAGTCGGCAACCTGCCCATCTCTTTGAGCAACCAGGACATCAAAGCTATGTTGACAAAGCTCGGGGTGAAGCCTCGCTCAGAGCTATTTATGGAACGGGCGAGAGACGAGAATGGTGGACTTACCCGCTGGTTGACAGGCAGACGATTCATGTACGTTGAAGTTCCAGATCGCCCTCTGACGGAGAGGGTATCCCTTGGTGTCTTCACTGCCTCCATCTTCCATCAGGAGCAGAAGGCTGCCAGGAATCCTCACAACACGTCTTGTGGCCGGTGTTTACAACTAGGTCACGACACGCCCACCTGCCCTAATGACGTCATCTGCCGGGAGTGTGGGAATCCCGGCCACAAGAGGGGAGACCCAGCGTGCGGACCACTTCGTGTCGACGAAACTGCAGCACAGGAACCCGTGATCGGCACCGAAGTTGTGGAAGACACTGCTGCGCAGACCAACCCTGACGGTGATGACAGCCAACCCCCTTCTGAGGGGAATTCCACTTCCCAAGCCATCGCAGTACCCAAGCAAGTCCCATTACACAACTCGACTAAGGCAAACACACGCAAAGGCCGAACACATCAGGCGACTTTACCCTTTGAAAGGTCGAGGTCGTTATCAACGAAGAGAGACAGGGAATCCCTCGACCATGAAAACAGTGCAAACAAACTGAAACGCCTTGACTGTGGCGCTGCCACGAAGGCAGTGTGTGACCAAGACAGGGATGACCCTGAACGTGACACTCATAGAGAAGAGAACACTCCTGCCAGTGTGTGGGGCTGACTCAGCCCCGTGCACCACGACTGACCTGACGGATTCTGACCCTGCGATGCCCCACGGACTTTACGACTGACGGACGACGAATTTACTTGCAATGCTAGCTCGTGTTTGCCATGGCGGCCTTATCTATTTCTTCTGTAAACATTCATGGTTTACGAAACAAAACAAAGCGAAAAACTTTTTTTTATAATTTAAGAAAACAACAAATTGATATCGTCTGTTTACAAGAGACGTATGTTACAGAGGCAGATGTTGATCAATGGGAAAGAGAATGGGGAGGGAAATTATTTTATTCATCTGCAACGAACCACAGCCTGGGCCAAATGATTTTGGTCCGAAAGAATTTTCCGTATGATGTTACGTGTGTTGAGAAATCTAAAAGAGTACAGGAACTTAAGGTTCACTTGGATGATGAAATTCTGTATATTATCAATGTTTACAGTCCGACAACTGTTAATGAAAGAAGAACATTTTATAAGTTTCTCATGAATTATATGAATGGAAAAAACGATGTTAGAAAAATAGTTTGCGGAGATTTTAATTGTGTGCTGGACAATAATTTGGACATTATAAGTGGAGGAAAACATTGTGAAATAGACGTAAACAATTTTAAGAGTTTATTGAATGAACAAGGTTTGAATGATGTATGGCGTTTGTTTCATGCAGAAGATAAAGAGTTTACGTGGGCTCGCAAGACACCTTTTATTGCGAGGAGACTCGATTATATTTTAGCATGTGATGCCGTATTGAACCGTTCTAATAATTGTAAAATACAATCAGTTGCACAAACCGACCACAGAATGGTAGTTATGTATTATAATTTAACACATATAGTAAGAGGTCCTTCGTATTGGAAATTTAATGACAGCCTTTTGCGTGATTCTGAGTTTGTTGACCAAATGAATGTGTTTTTGGAACAATATATAAATGATCATTCCGAGGACAACCCCCACGACAAATGGGATTTCTGTAAAATTCAGATAAGGGAATTCTGCATACGATTTAGTAAAAATAAACATAAGCAAAACATTGATAATAAATCTATGTTGCAAAATCAACTTAACGAAACAGACAAGAAATTGTCAGTTGATACAAAAAATCAGGATCTGTTAACACAAAGAGAAAATTTAAAGCGCAAACTTGAAATATTCAATATTCAAGAAGCAAAGAGTGCACAAGTAAGATCTCGAGAAAGATTTATTGAACAGGGTGAGAAAAACACTCGCTACTTCTTGAATCTCGAAAAGGTAAGAGCAAACGTTAAGATAATGGACAAATTAATGGATGATTCCGGGAATATGATTACATCACAAGAAGAAATAATGAAAGAACAAACAAAATTTTACCACGATGTATTTGGAAAAAATATTGATTTTGACGAAAATAAAGCTGAACGTGAAGTTGATGGATTAAATATTCCACAGTTAACACAAAAACAGAAAGTTGACATGGACCGTGAATTTACTATTGAAGAAATTGGCAGAGCATTACAGTTATTAAGGAACGGATCATCACCAGGTTTGGACGGGCTTACAGCTAGTTTCGTGAAGTTTTTTTGGCCGAGCCTAAAGACGATGGTTTTCAATTCTCTACAAACATCCTTTCAAGTCGGTGAGATGTCGACTACACAAAAAAGAGCAGTTATTTCCTTACTCCACAAAGGAAAAGATTTACCACGGGACAGCCTAATTAATTGGAGACCAATTTCGCTAACAAATACTGACTACAAAATAATTGCAAAGTGTTTAGCAATTCGCCTCGCATCTGTCATTACTGATATTATCTCAGAAGATCAAGTCGGTTTTATTAAAGGGAGAAAATCAAGCGATGTTATTCGATTGATTGATGACGTAACAGATCTTATGAATCAGAAAAACGAACCAGGCATTTTACTTGCCCTTGACTTTTCACGTGCTTTTGACTCAATTTCTAAAGATTATATGTATTGGGCATTTAGAAAATTTGGTTTCGGTGATAACTTTTTGAATTCCGTAAAAATGTTAACGAATAATACCACAAGTTGCATCAATTACATGGGATGGATCTCTGAGGAATTCGATGTATTAACCGGAATTCGTCAGGGATGTAATTTTTCACCGATGGCCTTTGTCCTTGGCCTTGAACTTTTAGCCATTAAGATACGCAGTGACCCGAATATAAAAGGATTAAAATTCCCGTCATTTCATTTAAAAACCAATTTGGAATATATTTTAAAATTGGCAATGTATGCAGACGACGTAACAATGTTCCTTAAAGATAAACACGATCTCCAACAAGTACTGTTAATAGTAAAACAGTTTTCATGTATTTCAAATTTACATCTGAATGAAAATAAAACAGAGGCAATGTGGCTAGGATCCATGAAGAACAGTCTTGAGCAATACTGTAATATAAGATGGAAAAAACAGTTAAAAATTTTGGGTATAATATTTAGAAACGATATCGCTGCTTCTGACATTGAAGAGAATTGGTCAGTACGGTTTGATAGAATTGAAAGAATTGTTGGAATGTGGTCAAAACGAAATTTAAGCATTAGTGGTAAATTGTGTATAATTAAAACTTTTTTGATATCCCAGTTTGTATATGTTTTGCAGGCACTCTCTGCACCGACAAAAGTGCTTGATAGATTAAATACTATCCTTTTTAAATTTTTGTGGAAACGGAAGTACTCAAATAGTAAAGCTTTTGAAAAGGTGAAACGAACAGTTGTATGTAGTAACATAGAAATAGGCGGTATTAACATGATAAATATGCATGATATGCAGACATCCTTTTTGTTATGTTGGGCAGCCAGGTTACAACAAACCGATTTTGCAAATTGGCAATTGATCCCAAGACATTATTATGAGGTTCTCGGAAGCCAGCTGTGCTGCTTTAAATCAACTGCCAAACCAAAACAGTTTATTGGTCTGACCAGAGTTAAATCAAAATTTTGGCAACAAGTTTTAAAAATATGGATTGAGAACAGATATTTATTTCCTGTTCAAAAAGAAAGTATTCTTGATCAATGTTTGTGGAATAATGCAGATATTATTTTTAGAAAGAATGTGTTGTGTTTTGATAAATGGATTGAAGCCGGTGTGAATTGTGTACGTGATGTATGGATAGACGAAAACATTGTGTCATTTCAACATATTTGTGCCATTGTCGGATATAGCGCCACAAGGCTGTTTGAGTACAACGCTTTGCACACGGCCCTCTGCGCGCGAGCACTGCGGGACAACACAGACGCGGGTGACGAGCATCCTGCGACCTGTTTTCAGGGCATGCTAAATAACCCTTCCCCGAAGAAATTTCGTGCGATATTAACGCAATCCAAAGCCAGTGAACCCTGCGCTGTAAAATTTTGGTCCCACAAATATAACATTTGCATTGACGAAAAGTATTGGGTCCTGGCAAGTGCATGTACAAGCGAAGAAAGATTAAAGTTACTCCAATGGAAAATTTTACATAATATTTATCCCACAAATATTTTATTGCATAAAATGAAGTTAAAAGAAAATAGTTTATGTAGTCTTTGTAATGAAATTGATTATATTGAACACTTCTTTTGGAAATGTAGTAAAATGAAATTGTTTTGGGAAAATGTTAGAAGATGTATATTTGTTAATACGGGAGAAAATATTATATTAACAGAAAAAGATGTATTGTTTGGATACTCTCCAGAAGTGCAAACCCCCATAAACAAAATTATTAATCATATTTTGCTCATTTCAAAAATGTGTATCAGTAAGTATAGATATGGTAGACCTATTGATTTGAATGTGATGTTAGGATATGAATTAGCATTAATAATAATAATAATAAAGTGTATTTATATTGCGCCTATCCCTTACAAAAAACAAAAATATTTGGCTCTAAGCGCATTACAACATGTGAAGGACTTGGTACAATCAAGTCTGACAAGTACAACAGCACAATATACAGTCGGTCTCTTAGGTAAAAGCAGCTTCGACAGTTAAACACTTCTACTAAAAGATCCTCTAACAATTTACAAACATAGTTAAAGAACATCGAGTTAATAGGAATTAAAAAAAAAAAGGTTCTTATAATAAAACTATCTAGCGAACGACGAAGAAGAAGAAGAATAAAACTATCAATGTCAATGTATAACAAGTCATTCAACGTAAATGGCCAAAGAACAACAATAAAACAATGGTGATAAAACAGTTATACTCAATGGCTAATAACGAGGCAGAGTTAAATAGTATCGACACAAGATTAAAACAAAACATATTTCTGGAGACGAATTAACAACAATAAAGCAATGGTGATAAAACAGTTTTACTCAATGGCTAATAGCGAGGCAGAATTAAATAGTATCGACACAAGATTTAAACTAAACATATTCCTGGAGACGCATTTAATAATTATACATGTATCAAATAATCAATGTACAAAATACAGCCCTCGCAAGCAACCCGCCCCCAGCCGGCCCACAGCGCGCTACGATGGCAAGCGACCCCTCTCCTTAATGAAGCATTGAGATATTTCAGTATTGTGTAAATGTTGAAGGATGAATGAGGATACGTTGTAGACGGATGCTTGAATATTTTTTTTATTAAAAGCCCCACAATGATGTGCTTGGCAAATTTAAAAAAAATAAAAAAAAAATTAAAAAAAAATAAAAAAAACTGAAAGTCTAGAGAAATGTGTGCTCTCATATCAACTGAAAGTCTAGAGAAATGTGTGCTCTCATATCAACTGAAAGTCTAGAGAAATGTGTGCTCTCATATCAACTGAAAGAGATCTGAGGTGCGTTGCATAGAGAAAACAATCTGTTCGCGCAGAGACAAAAGGTTTTCATGTTGTAGGAAACGCTATGTTCGCGGCGAACTGTTCGCGGCGAACTCAATTCTACCCTCTCTACCTATTTTCAAGTAAATGGACCCATCTCTTCGCTGACAGCCGAGTCAATGCATGCATATTGGGGGCGATCATGCGAACAGTCGCTTTGTACTTGGAACAGCCCTCCCTACCCGCACTGACCAAAGTAGACGAGTCCAATCGCTAACAGCTCAGTCCATGAGTACATTTTAGGGGTGACGGTATGCAGTGGCCCTCAAGATATCTGTGTGTGTGTGTGTGTGTTTGAGTTTCGTACCCCACGTGGAGAAGCAGGGCCTTTCCTTTTCTTTTTTTTGGTGGTCAGATTTGACAGTTTGATTTCTTGTCGAGTCCGTGGAAAAGCGTTGTGGTCTTCATTTCATTCAATAAAGGTGAATGTTTAGGAGTAAAAAGCGCGTGTGCGCGGGCTCTCTCTCTCTCTCTCTCTCTCTCTCTCTCTCTCTCTCTCTCTCTACTGTTCCAGAAAAACATTGGGACAGGACAGACATCGTGCGTGCCCATCGCCTTGGAAACAAAAAGCACGACAGCAACCCAGCAAGGCCACAACCAATGATTGCAAGATTTGCAAGATGGTCCGACAAATTAGAAGTGCTCACAACAGGCAGAGAAGCGCTTAGAAGGAAGAACATCACTGTAGCAGCTGACCTCACTACCAGACAACAGAACATCATCCAGGAGCATCGTGACAGAGGGCTGAAAGCTTACTACAGGGGCAACAAACTCGTTGTAGATGGCCCACTACAACAGCGGCATTACAACCGGAGTTCATCCTTTGGGAGAGGGAGACGAACTCTACACGAGCAGCAGCACAGCTCACGAAACGACTACAACAGAGACAGCGAGGGCGGTCAGCAGTGGAGACAAACTACAGGTCAGCGCTCACATAGCAGATCCCGCAGGGACTCTTACAACCGCCACAACACAGCTGAGGACTACAATCCCAAGAACACTAACCAAGCATGGTATGACAGGAGATCCTACCAAGAGTCGGATGAACACACGATTCGCTATGATACAGATGCAGTGCCGACACAGTACTCAACAGAGCAGCGCTATCAAAGCGGAATGTTTGGGGACTCCCACAGCCACCAGTACAATGCAGACCCTTACAACACCAACGACTGGAACCATGATTGGTATGACAGGAGCTCTTACCAAGATTGGGACGCCTACTTGCACCGCCAAGAGCCCGAGGCACGGAGGATCCCACAAAGCGCCCCCAACTCAAAGACTTACTCCGCAACATCACGCGAGAATACACGGTACCCAGAGACAGGAAAGGCCGACCTACGAACTACAGCACCTCGAGACTACCAGATGGAAGACGAGACCACAGCTAGAAAGACACACAGCAGCCCAGACGAAGACAGTCAGCCAGGGAACGCGCCAGCTACCAGTAAAGGTACCGACAACACACACCAGGCAGCGGCCCAACAGCAGGAGACCAAGGTCAACTCAGACGACGCTTCAACGCACAGCCTAGAGATGCCGGCTGGTGGGGGGCCTACTGAGGAGGTCAACGGGGATACAGTGGAAGCAGGAGATCCGTCCGGATCAGCAGCCCTGGTGGAGACTAGTGGAGACGAGTCTGACGACGTACAGGAGGGAAACCTGCGAGCTTTAGAGCTCTCCATACAAGGCGCCACGGACACCACTGCACAAGCAACAGAGGTGTCACCCGCGACACAACACAATGCAGAGGAGAACGACGTCATCGCCGAGGTGCCTGACAAGCGCCCCCTCACTCGAGCACGAGCTCAGACTGTGAGGGAGGGAATGGACAAGCGCCAGATGACTCTTGCTGACTGTGGGGTCCACAGCACGACGCCAGTATCCACGGTTACCAATAGGGTCACAGACGAAGGCGAAGGCGCTAGATAGGATGTCGGCCGGGCCCCTGTTAATCAACTCCATTCGACTAAAACCGTAAGTTTCTTGACGTATAATCTTGAAGGTCTAAAACGCCTCTATGATCCAGATATAGGTTCATATCTATCAACATTTGATTTTGTGCTACTCGTGGAAACTTTTTCAATAACTTTTCCGACTTTGATATTCCCGACTCATGAAGTATTTGTATCCCCGGGCATAAAACTGTCAGATAGTGTAACTGCACGCCTTTCCGGAGGAACTGCTCTGCTTGTCAGAAAAGAACTGTCCCGCTTTGTGACTAGAATAGAAACAGAATACGACAACATGATAATTCTAAAGTTGTCGAAGAGTCTCTTGGCCACAGACCAGGACGTGATCTTATTGGGTGTGTACGTGCCCCCAATCAATTCTGTGTATTACAGAGAAACGGACATTTCGAATGGCATAGCTGTCATTGAACATTGCATGATGGATATTATACAAGACTGTGGTGACCTCCCTTTTATATTAATTGGTGATTTAAATGCCAGAACAAGTTCGAGAAATGCGGTGCACAAAACACTTCTCGATGAGAATCTCGACATTTTTTCGATACACGAGGATTACGTAGAAAAAGACTGTGTGAAACGGAACTCAAAAGACAAAGAACTGAACGAATATGGTAAATGTTTACTCAGTGTCTGCGAACAGTTCGATCTGAAAATTTTGAACGGTGGCCAGGGTGACGAGCGGGGGAATTTCACATATATATCCACCTCGGGTTGTAGTGTGATTGACTATATTATTGTCTCCAGACTCCTCCTTGATTTGCACATCAGAGTGCACGTAGCGGAAAAAATTGAGTCAAAACATATGCCTGTCGAGTGCTACATTCAAATACAAAGTGAAATACATGAGTTGGATAGAAAACAACCAGGGACGTATAGAATTGACAAACTCGTTTGGTGCCCAGATAAAAGGGAAGAATTTATGGCATGTGTAATTTCTGAAGAGGTAAAACACTGTTTTATTGAAGCAGAAAGCAAAATAGACATGGATGTAAATGCCTCGATTAGAAAGTTTACAGAAGGACTGCTTATAGCTGGCGAATGCATGAAAAAAAGTATAACAATAGGAAAAGAACGTAAACAGGCATGGTTTGATTTTGAATGCAAAGAGAAGAGGCAAGCTGTAAGACATGACTTACGAAATGTCCACAACGGTAATTTAGACAAACTTGTGTACACACAAAACAGAAA
>NC_090254.1:6712373-6739873 GCF_037325665.1 Littorina saxatilis | reverse complement strand
TTGTTTTTTTTTGGGGGGGGTGGGAGGTTTTTTTCCTATGCGAATGTCCGTGTATATTTGTGATTAGAGAAGTCCCCCTCTAGGCGAGGACTGGTTGCAAAAAAAACCTCGTTAATACGCTGATACCATAACCCTTATACTTAAACATTTGAGTGGAATTGATCTCTCACTCTCTTCTTTAATTTATGTTACATATTATACATGTATTGGTTGCATTTTGCATTTTTCATCTATCAATTCATTCCAGCTGTGTGCCTCTTTAGTTTGTTTGTTTGTTTGCTGAACGCCCAGCCGACCACGAAGGGCCATATCAGGGCGGTGCTGCTTTGACATATAACGTGCGCCACACACAAGACAGAAGTCGCAGCACAGGCTTCATGTCTCCCCCAGTCACATTATTCTGACACCGGACCAACCAGTCCTAGCACTAATCCCATAATGCCAGACGCCAGGCGGAGCAGCCACTAGATTGCCAATTTTAAAGTCTTAGGTATGACCCGGCCGGGGTTCGAACCCACGACCTCCCGATCACGGGGCGGACGCCTTACCACTCGGCCAACCGTGCCGGTGCCTCTTTAGTGGATATTATATGTTTAGTATTTGTTTAGGACAGGTTGTTGGACAAGGCAGTGTGCCTTACACATTTATCCTTGTAAAATAAAGTCCGTTCGTTCGTTCGTTCGCTTGTTCGTTCTCTCTCTCTCTCTCTCTCTCTCTCTCTCTCTCTCTCTCTCTCTCTCTCTCTCTCTCTCTCTCTCTCTCTCTCTCTCTCTCTCTCTCTCTCTCTGTCACTCCCGCTCCCCCTTTTCTTTCTCTCTCTATATTTTTCTTCGGCAAAAAACTTATACCCCCCCCCCTGCCCTGTCTGTTTGGTCAAACAGGTAAACAGTATCCAAGTATCATTGAGTCCATTTCACGATAGCTGGCTTATGGATAGCATGGTGTTGAGGTACAGTAACGCCCAGACGTGCCTTAGGTTCTATCTACGTTGGTGGTTCACCAACCGGACACCCAAAACACTCGTGGAACCAAAGTGAGTGATTATTCTTCCGTTCGGTCTAGTTAGTACTACAGTGGAACTTTTCTTTTAAAAATGCTGTTCCGATCAGAGCATCGTGGAAGCAACGATTTGTCTTTTTGTCGCAAACAAGGATATAAACCGCCAAAACCTCTACACAACTCTGTTACTAAATGACTTCAGTGATTTATTTCATGTAGGGTGTACATTAGCCTGAGATGTTAGGTGATGATTGCAAGTGTCAAGTATGTAGGTCAAGTCGTTTTACCTTTACGCTTTTTAAAGTAGATTTTACAAATTCGGAGAATATCTCAAAAGTAGGAGGTTTGACACAGCAGTGGACACACTCATCCGACTGGCACCCTCCAGACTCCCTGTAATTGCTGTTTCAACTCATCTACTGTCAGAGGAGGGTTCTTTTATGCAAGATCATCCAGAAAAATCAACAATTTAAAATCCGGAAGGCTAAACCCGCGTTAGTATGGCTACAGATCTCCTATTTTTGCGTCAATTTCCGAATTTAGATTTTTTTTCCCCCTGATTGAGCATAAACGTCAGAAGAATATTTACCGTACAAACTTGAGACTGCGTGAACTTATCATCCCATATCTCAAGCCAATGTACATCAAATATATCTGCTACGCGTAATTGTAGAGCTTCAACGGCACATTTAGGATAGTGAACAAATGCCGAAACTTTTCAGCAGTACTTGAACTAACGAGATTGTTTCTGAACAACTTGAAATAAGCTGAACGCGAAACTGTGAACATACAACAGGGGCTTTGACAACCAGAGTTGTCCCCTTGAATTCGTTTTCATTTTTCTCAAAAATATTCTGTAGTTTTTGTGTGTAATTGTTTTGTAAAATATAATTTGAATGTGTTGTCTTTGTTGAGCGAGTGTACAGGTAAAGACAAGTCGCGTAAGGCGAAAATACAACATTTAGTCAAGCTGTCGAACTCACAGAATGAAACTGAACGCAATGCCATTTTTCAGCAAGACCGTATACTCGTAGCATCGTCAGTCCACCGCTCATGGCAAAGGCAGTGAAATTGACAAGAAGAGCGGGGTAGTAGTTGCGCTAAGAAGGATAGCACGCTTTTCTGTACCTCTCTTTGTTTTAACTTTCTGAGCGTGTTTTTAATCCAAACATATCATATCTGTATGTTTTTGGAATCAGGAACCGACAAGGAATAAGATGAAAGTGTTTTTAAATTGATTTCGACAATTTAATTTTGATAATAATTTTTATATATTTAATTTTCAGAGCTTGTTTTTAATCCAAATATAACATATTTATATGTTTTTGGAATCAGAAAATGATGGAGAATAAGATGAACGTAAATTTGGATCGTTTTATAAATTTTTTTTTTTTTTTTACAATTTTCAGATTTTTAATGACCAAAGTCATAAATTAATTTTTAAGCCACCACGCTGAAATGCAATACCGAAGTCCGGGCTTTGTCGAACATTACTTGACCAAAATTTCAACCAATTTGGTTGAAAAATGAGGGCGTGACAGTGCCGCCTCAACTTTCACGAAAAGCCGGATATGACGTCATCAAAGACATTTATCAAAAAAATGAAAAAAACGTATGGGGATTTCATACCCAGGAACTCTCATGTCAAATTTCATAAAGATCGGTCCAGTAGTTTAGTCTGAATCGCTCTACACACACACACAGACAGACAGACACACACACGCACGCACATACACCACGACCCTCGTCTCGATTCCCCCCTCTACGTTAAAACATTTAGTCAAAACTTGACTAAATGTAAAAAGCGACGAATCGTGTTCGCAGATGAATTAATATTATTTTTGCAACAGTCCTGGGGAAAAGACATTCAGTTCCTATGACCTGCTTCTTTGTCTCTGTTATCTTGAGTAGGCGCATACACGGCGTAGTCCATGGTTACCGAGCTTCTTACGTCGTTTCCCAAGACGAGATGATGGTTCCTGTCCAAGAGGGTCTAACCAGCACCTACTAGGTTTTACAGAGATAACCGAGACAAAGAAACAAGTTAAAGAATATGATTGGTTTGAATTAAATATCGTTACTTTATTGACTGACAGTAAATAGGCTGGGATTTTACATTTAGTCAAGTTTTGACTAAATGTGTTAACGTTGACCGGGAATCGAAACGAGGGTCTGGTGTATGTTTGTATGTATGTATGTATGTATGTATGTATGTATGTATGTATGTATGTATGTATGTATGTATGTATGTATGTATGTATGTGTGTATGTGTGTATGTATGTATGTGTGTATGTATGTATGTATGTATGTATGTATGTATGTATGTATGTATGTATGTATGTGTGTATGTGTGTATGTATGTATGTATCTATGTGTGTATGTGTGTATGTATGTATGTATGTGTGTGTGTGTGTGTGTGTGTGTGTGTGTGTGTGTGTGTGTGTGTGTGTGTGTGTGTGTGTGTCTATGTGTCTATGTTTGGGTGGCCGAGTGGTAACGCACTTGCGCTCGGAAGCGAGAGGTTGCGAGTTCGACCGTGGGTCAGGGCGTTAGCAATTTTCTCCCCCCTTTCCTAACCTTGGTGGTGGGTTCAAGTACTAGTCTTTCGGATGAGACGAAAATTCGAGGTCCCTTCGTGTACACTACATTGGGGTGTGCACGTTAAAGATCCCACGATTGACAAAAGGGTCTTTCCTGGCAAAATTGTATGGGCATAGATAAAAGTGTCCACCAAAATACCCGTGTGACTTAGAATAGTAGGCCGTGAAAAGTAGGATATGCGCCGAAATGGCTGCGATCTGCTGGCCGATGTGAATGCGTGATGTATTGTGTAAAAAAAAAAATCCATCTCACACGGCATAAATAAATCCCTGCGCCTTCAATATGTGCGCGATATAAATTGCATAAAAAAATAAAAAAATAAATCCCTGCGCTTAGAACTGTACCCACGGAATACGCGCGATATAAGCCTTATATTGATGTATGTATGTATGTATGTATTTATGTATGTATTTATGTATGTATGTCTGTATGTGTGTATGTATGTATATGTGTGTGTGTGTGTGTGTGTGTGTGTGTGTGTGTGTGTGTGTGTGTGTGTGTGTGTGTGTACCCCCGTTTCCACAGGTTTGGTTGCCTAAATCACCATAAGGCAACCATCCACACGTGGATGGGAACCTAAACTCTGGATGGCAACCTAATTGTGTGGATGGTCGCTTCATTTAACACCGTTAAATTGACTTTTTTGACGGAAAGAATGTCATAACAATGTTCAAAATGACATTCTTTCCGTCCTCTATAGGCGACGAAATAGGTCAAATTTTGTGCATTTTTTAGTGCAAAATTCTTCGATGCCGGAGCGAGTACTGCACCCAGTGCTGTTGTAGTGCAAGTGCACTAGAAAGGCACTGCATCCAGTGCCGCCTCTTAGGTAACCATCCACACTTTAGGTGCGTGTGTTGAGCGATTCAGAAAAAAGTCCCGGACCGATCTTCATGAAATTTCACATTAGTGTTCCTGGGTATAATATCCTCAGACTTGTTTTCTCATTTTTTCAATAGTTGTCTTTGATGACCTCATATCCGGCGTTTTACGAAAGTTGAGGCGGCACTGTAACACCCTCATTTTTTAACCAAATTATTTGAAATTTTGATTAACAATCTTCGACAAAGTCCGGAATATGGGATTGCATTTCAGCTTGGAAGCTTAATAATTAGTTAATTAGTTTGCTCATTAATTAAAGTTGTCACTAAAAAAGTTTTTTTTAAACAGATTAAGAAATGATTGCATTGTATTCCTCATCTTCTCTTGAATTCAAAAATATATAGATATGTTATTCTTTCTCCAAAAATGTGCTCAGAACGAAAGAAAATAGGTTCAGTAAGTACTACAGACGTGTGCTTAGCGACGGCGAGCGTGACCCGTCTTGGTCTGGATCTGGATCTGGATTCTTTACGTTGCAGGAACCACTGTTGGTCATCTTCGCAACGATCTTTGGTATGGTTAGCCGAGACTATTTGAATGTAGTCTCGGCGATGATTGGTTAGGCCAAAAAAAAAAAAAGGTCTGTTTACGGTAACCCGACCGACCCTAGTTTTTATGCCCGACCCTAATCTTTTTTTTGGATCGTCTGAAAAAAAACCCCAAAAAAAACGCATCCAAAATAGAGCTGTTTGCGCTCAAACAGCAGACGACAGAAGGGAGGTAAGCTCAAAGTACTGTTTATAGTTATGTTGGGCAAAAACAGGGATTGATGAGAAGAAATGAACTGTGAAACATCATAGAGAGGGGAGAAAAAAAAAAAAAAAAAAAAAAAGCCGACCAGTCCTACCGACCCTATTTTTTCTCCCTATGTTACCGTAAACAGACCTATTTTTTTTTGGCCTTAGTGTTGTTTATCTTGACTGAATGTTTTTATATCGCTTCACGCGACTTGTTTTCTATTTCAGGATCGTTGATTGCAGTAAGTACAGACTGTAGTTCTAAACCGCGTGGATGACACTTGGTTTGCTGTCAACGCAGGGACGTTTGACGAATTTGTGGTGACACAACTACAAATCGCGAAATGACGTCATTGCTTCGCGAACCAAGCCAAACTGGAACACTTTTTTTTTCAACATTAAAACCTATGGAACTCATACTTTGACAGTTGACTTCCTTTGTATTGCCCTTGTGGTTTTTAGCTCACGTAAGTGTAGCCTATGCGATCGTAACTTTGTCTGTCTGTGCGTGCGTTTGTGCGTGTGTGCGTGTGTGTGTATGTATGTCTGTGGTAGAAACTTTAACATTTCCGAGTCTATGTGTGAGTGGTTATCCAAGACTATGGATAAAGCTCGCATAAGATTACGTCACGGTCAAAAGTGTTTGACGTCAATTAATGCATCATGACGGCATGCCTCCCTGTAGTCTTTCTCTCTCGCGTGGTGTGTGTGGTCTCGGTCATTGTTATTTTGAGCGGGCCGAGACTATTTGGCAGTCGTGTCCCTGTAACTGTAAGTAGGCTACATGCAGACACAGACAGATCTAGATCTAGTGTCTCTCTTTCTTGCACAGTCGTCACCTAAGCTTACTGTGTGTGTGGGTGTGTATGTGTGACGGAGTGATTGAGTTTGTGTTACTGTTTGTCTATTTCTTACGTGAGCCTTGAAGGCTTCGCCTCTTGTTGTTTTGTTTGTATGGTTCTTCTTGTTGATGTTTTTGTTTCGTAAGATTTTGACTAAATGTGTTAACATGATTTTTAAACGGGTAATCAAGACGAGGGTGGTGGTGTATCTGTGTGTGTGTGTGTGTGTGTGTGTGTGTGTGTGTGTGTGTGTGTGTGTGTGTGTGTGTGTGTGTAAGTGTGTGTGTGTGTGTATGTATGTGTGTGTGTGTGTGTGTATGTATGTGTGTGTGTGTGTGTGTGTGTGTGTGTGTGTCTGTCTGTCTGTCTGTCTGTCTGTCTGTATGTGTAGAGCGATTCAGAGAAAACACTGGACCGATCTTCATGAAACTTTACACGAGAGTTTCTGCAAATGATTTCTCCAGCTAAACACTTCTTTTTTTTATATAAATGTCTTCAATGACGTAAGTCATATCCGTGTTTTTGTGAAAGTTGAGGCGGTACTGTCACGCCTTTATTTTTCGAGAAAATTGATTGAAATTTTGGTCAGGGAATCTTCGACAAACCCCGGACTACTGGATTGCATTTCAGCTTAATAATTAAGTAAAATCTTAACATTCTAATTAAAAGTAACATTTTATTTCATTTCATTTTTCATTTTCATTACTTTATTGTCCCATCGCTGGGAAATTCGGGTCGCTTCCTCCCAGTGGAAAGCTAGCAGCAACGGAGTCGCGCTACCCAGGTGTCTGCGTGTTTAGGTGTATTCAGCCACCTGCACTTATGGCAGAATGACCAAGGTCTTTTACGTGCCATTGTGATGACACGGGGGTGGGACATGGCTTCCGTCTCTGGGTCTGCACATTAAGTTGACCCGTGTCCGTCCCGGCCCGGATTCGAACCAGCGACCTTTCGATCACAAGTCCAGTGCTCTACCAACTGAGCTACCGGGCCCCCGGGCGATTAGTAATCGATCAAAAAAAGATGTCATCTTATTCTTTATCATTTGCTGATTCCATAAACATATAGATATGTTCTGTTTGGGTTAAAAACAACAGGGCCGGACTACCGGGGGGGTTATGGGGGTTGCGCAACCCCCCCCCCCCCCTAGCCTAAACATGTACCTTACTTTTTTAATTTTTTTTTATTATTGCTTATTTTATGCCGTTTCATGCAAGGAGCGACCATTTTCCTATCTCAGAATATGACCTACCCATCAGCTTCAGGGGGCTTCGCCCCCTGACCCCCACAACGAGGGGGGGGGGTTTCTAGGGTTTCCGGATCCCCCCCCCCCCCCAGCCAAAAAATAAAAATATTGAATGAGGCATGCATTTCTTTATTTTACATTGAGTTTCAATTTTTGGGGTATTAATCAGTGACAAAATCTGCTGCCTGAAACTGGTAATGATCATCCTCAGAATGCACCAGATTGCACCATTTTGCATCCTTTTTTTCAAAATTTTCCGGGGGGGCATGCCCCCGGACCTCCCTAGCAAGCTAGGCGCTTTGCGCCGTCGGCTCGGCGCTTCGCGCCTTCACACCCACATCTTCACAATATACTTTTGAAAAAACCCACCCATAAAATGAACTGATCCGCCCCTGCCGCCAGGGGGGGACATCCCCCTGGGCCACCACTGGCAACCCCCCCCCCCCCCCCTCCTCCTCGCCTAGTCCGGCCCTGAACAAGCTCAGAAAGTTGAAAAGAATAAGGAAAAGCACTCTTTCGTGTGAATGACTCGTACACGCGCTACAATCTTGTCGAGAAGGCATCAAAACGATACATACGTTACTGTCGCCTGGCTCGGGTAATGTTAGTTATGCAACAATACCACTCGCTTATCATCGACACATACGGCTGATTTTGTGATGAACAGATCAACGGAACATAAAAGGGAAAAAAGAGTAACATTTTAAGCTATGACAAACAATTCCAGTCGATTAATTTGGGATGTTACCAGTGTCGCCACCTTTCGGGGATAAATACGGACGCAAACTTGAACGGGATAATGTAAACACATTCTGTACGAATAGACTTGCATCTAGGTTTTTAAGTTTCACAAGTGAGTGTATTTCAACACCTCTTACACACTAAACACGTTATAGACTTGCATCTAGGTTTTTCAGTTTCACAAGGGAGTGTGTGTCAACACCTCTTACACACTGAACACGTTTTAGACTTGCATCTAGGTTTTTAAGTTTCACAAGGGAGTGTGTGTCAACACCTCTTACACACTGAACACGTTTTAGACTTGCATCTAGGTTTTTAAGTTTCACAAGTGAGTGTATGTCAACACCTCTTACACACTGAACACGTTATAGACTTGCATCTAGGTTTTTAAGTTTCACAAGTGAGTGTATGTCAACACCTCTTACACACTGAACACGTTATAGACTTGCATCCAGATGTTTAAGTTTCACAAGTGAGTATTTCAACACCTCTTACACACTGAACACGCAAGCCTGCTGTAAATTCACGGAGACGGCTTTGTCGGGAAAACATGTGGACACGTTCTTTTAAATGACACATACGTTACCTATGGTTGACAAGAAAGTTTTCCAGAAACTGAGCAATGTATACATAAAGCAGGATGCGCATGTACCGTATACTACCTTGTATACGCCCAGTATCGAGTGCACACCCACCCCCTACTTTTGGTCCAATTCTGGGCACAGTGTACGTTACCTGTTAAACGCCCACTCCCCAGTTTCGATCATTAGACTAATAGAGGTAAATTACACAGGTTATTCAGTCTGCTGGTGTTGCCTTTTGGAATTGTTAACAGACGATAAAGCAAGAAGATTTCTTTCGTGATTTGCTTGCAGAATTCCTTGTGTGAGCGTGTGTGTGTGTGTGTGTGTGTGTGTGTGTGTGTGTGTGTGTGTCTGTGTGTGTGTGTGTGTGTGTGTGTGTGTGTGTGTGTGTGTGTGTGTGTGTGTGTGAGGGAGAGAGAGAGCGTGAGCGAGGAAATGTGTGTGCAATAACGCATCCTTTGAACACTTCCATGCCAAGTGACCAAAATATCCTTATTCTAGCAAAGAAACCACTCTCGTAAAGGGTATAGTACCTAGTAAACGCCCACCCCCACCTTTTTTTTTGGGGGGGGGAGAGGGTGGGCGTATACAAGGTAGTTTACGGTACCTACAGAATGTTATAAATGTAGCCTACGATCAGTCTGAATTAACGCATGCTTTGAGCCTGACAGCATGACTTCAGTCTTGGAATCGTTCAACTTCAGCTTGTAATCAACCATCCAATCCTTCACTGACTCAATGCACAGTTCGTTTTTTTCAAGTACTTTTGGGAGATGACTGGGGCGAGTAGAATCTTCTATCTGAGTATCGTCAGTATATATGTGACCCTCCACCACGGAATGAGTCGCATGTCACCTTTGCATTAGTTTCATATTTTTACATTTTCCTAAAGAGTTTTTTATGCTCTATCCAGTGGTGAAAACCGTTTTAGCAAAGAGCAGAAATTTATAAGCCTGTGACTAAGGTGACCCTCACACTGTTAACAACCAGACACTCCCTGGACTTATATTAAGCTATAGCGCAGAACCGCGCGAGGTGACATGCGACTCATTTCGTGGTGGAGGGTCACATCTTTGTGGTGTTCACACCTAGAGATAATGTCGGAGAGTCCTTGAGTGTACAGCGTAAACAAGACTGGGCCTAAAACAGAGCCCTGTGGGACTCCATACTTGAGACAAACACTCGATGAGTTGTGTTGTCCAATATGTATCCATTGACAGCGGTCAGGGAGGTAGGACGTGAACCAGTCAAGAGCTTTGTCGGAGATGCCGAATGCACACCGCAGCCTCTACATGAGAACGTCATGGTCGATAGTGTCAAATGCAGCAGACAAGTCCAACAGGGCGAGGACTTAATCATTAAGTTAATAATTGGTATCAAAATATCCACCAGAAGTGTCTATGCTCCCAACCAATGAACAATCCCCACGCAACTGAGTGACGTCCCCTGATGTCAAGTGACACGATGGTTCGTTCAATCACCAAATATAAAGTTGGCATCTTAAATTTCTTGTAATGTGTCTGCATTCATCTGGGAGGTTGGTGCAATGATTACAGTCATGGTAAGAATGTGTTGAAGACTTCGCGTTTCCTATTTTTATCGTTGTTGTCCTGACATATGCGAAAACCGTTCATTTCGGTACTGAACTGACTTTGTCGTCTGCTGCATGTACGGAGGACAATCAATCGAATCAGTAGACTTCCAAATGCTGCATGGTCTAGCTCAGAATCTGTCCAAAAAAACAACCACTTCTGCTTTTATCCGCGAGGAAAGTTAGGGTCAAGCATCATTGTTTGGTAATGTCACTAACACGGAGGATGAGAAGAATCTTATTAAAAGGAAAGGAGCACAGGCGCTTGAATACGTTCTGTGTGTTAGAGTGCACAAACAGTTTTAAGCGCATTGCCATTAGCCAATCATCTGTTTCACAGCAGTCATGTGACACCCATTACTGACAATTATTGTTATATGTATCACTAGATGATTACCCGCTTCGGCAGGTACCGGCTTCGCCGGGAAGAAGTAGAGCCGAATACCAGACTGTGCCTGCGCCGGCTTCGCCGGCGCACAAAGGAAAGGAGATAAACGCGCAAAACACTGGAGACCTTCTAAAAATAGTAACGTGCAGTGACCTTCTAAAAATAGTAACGTAGTAACGGGAATATGGATTGACGCCACACGGAGGAAGGGAGATAATCGCGGCTGAAAACACTGGAGAAGATAAGGAAGAGTTACTGGTAGTGGATCACGACCAAAAAAAAATAAAAAATAAAAAAAATCGGTTCAGCACGTGTTGAAATATCTCATCGATGAGGTTGTGTCCGGGGTGTAGCTGAATACGGTGTCCAAATTTGAAAAAGATCCACCGAGAACTTTGGCCGTGCATCGCGAACAGACAGACAGACAGACAGACAGACACTAGTCGTATATATATATATATATATAGATAAAGACCAGAACGTCGTGGGCTGGCCGTTACTCTCGACAAAGACAGCGCAGCTGACTCTGTATAGCTGGTGACAGAAACTAATACAGTGCTTCATTTGCATTCAAATACAGGAGTTGTAGGTTATTGGAACGTTTAATTATTGACCAAAAAAACACACACGTTACATTTACAAGAACGTCATCCCAGGGGTCCTTTGAGTACAGAATACAGAATACAGAGTACAGAATACAGAATACAGAATACAAAACACAGAATACAGAATACAGAATACAGAGCACAGAATACAGAGTACAGAATACAGAAGACAGAGTACAGAATACAGAGTACAGAATACAGAATACAGAGTACAGAATACAGAGTACAGAATACAGAACACAGAATACAGAACACAGAATACAGAATACAGAATACAGAATACAGAATCTTTAATTGCCCAAGGTTGGGAATTTGTGATGACATTGCGGTTAAGAAACATTTCAATCCAGCCATATACACCAACACACGCGTCATTTATACAAACTGATCAACAACATTAATTTAAAAACAACACTGGACAGCATAAGTATAAAAATACATTCACTAAAACTAGCAGTATACACTCAAGCTTCATACAGGCACACGATTATCTTACACAAAATGAACTAACCTCAAACGTTAACTGGGCGATGAAACTCGCTTGCAAAATGCCATCAATGCATTTGTTAGGTTTTTTACTTTAGATTTTTCCATCAAAATAGTACATATACTAATAGTACAGATATTGACAGAAGGTAAACAAACAAATCATGCTGAAGTGAATACTAGCTTAAAATTAGGAAAAGACAATTTACTTGATATCGTGTTTTTTCAACTTTAATTCACTACATCTGAAAATAAAACAAGTCGCGTAAGGCGAAAATACAACATTTAGTCAAGCTCAGTCGAACTAACAGAATGTAATTGAACGCATTGCATTTTTTCCGCAAGACCGTACATTCGTAGCATCGTCTGTCCACCGCTCGTGGCAAAGGCAGTGAAATTACCAATCCAGAAAAGCGCGGTAGCGGTTGCGCTGAGGAGGATATCACGCTTTTCTATATCTCTATTCTTTTTAACTCTCTGAATGTGTTTTTAATCCAAACATATCATATCTATATGTTTTTGAAATCAGGAACCGACAAGGAATAAGATGAAATTGTTTTTAAATCGATTTCGGAAATTTAATTTTAATCATAATTTTTATATTTTTAATTTTCAGAGCTTGTTTTTAATCCGAATATAACATATTTATATGTTTTTAGAATCAGAAAATGATGACAAATAAGATAAACGTAATTGTGGATCATTTTATAAAAAAATAATTTTAAATACAATTAGAGCAGTGCAACCCATATGGCAGGAATGTCAAGGGTACATATTTAAATGTACAGGCAAAAATATAAAGTTAAGCTGCGAAGAGGCTCTTTTTGGGTATTTCACACGTGATATCCCCAGAGAGAAAACCTTCATAATTAATCACCTTATATTGATATCGAAAATGTGCATAAGCCAGTTTAAGTACGGAAATCCAAAAACTAACATGAAGATCTTATTTCAGAACCAAGCTCGAGTTCGAAATTTCTAGTAAAATTGAACTGTGTATAAGAATATAGATAACTAGTAGTATTGTGCTGTTAATGTAAAGTTATTTATATATGCGCTGTATGATGCTGTGCTGAAAACTGGTACTGTAATTGGTAATTTGTAAATTCTCGCCTTTGTCTATCGAGCGTTGGATTAATTAACTTGTTATGTATTGTCCCGCTGAAAATGTATTATATAACAGAATTATGGGAACAGCAACAACAACACACACACACACACACGCACACACACACACACACACACACACACACACACACACACACACACACACACACACACACACACACGCACATACACGCAGACATTAGTTAAATTGTAATGTAAAAGAAAACAAAATTAAAACTTCATTAAAAAAATAAAAAAAAGACCAATGAAGAAGGATATGCTCACCGCCCAAAAAGAAAAAAAAAAAAAAATTACAATTTTCAGATTTTTAATGACCAAAGTCATTAATTAATTTTTAAGCCTCCAAGCTGAAATGCAATCCCAAAGTCCGGCCTTTGATTGAAAAATGAGGGTGTGACAGTGCCGCCTCAACTTTTACAAAATGCCGGATATGACGTCATCAAAGACATTTATCGAAAAAAGGAAAAACACGTCTAGAGATATCATACCCAGGAACTCTCATGACAAATTTCATAAAGATCGGTCCAGTAGTTTACTCTGAATCGCCCTACACATACACACACACACACACACACACACACACACACACACACACACACACACACACACACCGTCGCGATATAACCTTGAACGGTTGAAAACGACGTTAAACACCAAATAAAAAAAGAAAGAAAGAAACACACACACACACACACACACACACACACACACACACACACACACACACACACACACACACACACCACGACCCTCAACACTTGACTAAATGTAAAAAGATTGTACGCAGATACTTTTATAGTGTTCTTTCTTAAAGTTCAACCAGTTTAGGGTTTGTGTATGTTTGGTACCCCACTGCAGTCAGTAGTGGTTGCTTGGATGTGTTGTACTCTGGTCTCCTCACTGTAACACACACACACGTACACACACAGCCGTGCACACACAAACACGTACACACACATCCGTGCACACACACACACACACAAACATACACACACACACACAAACACACACACACACGTACGTTTGCACGCACGCACGCACGCACACACGCACACAAACACAAACGCGCGCACACACCCACGCACGCACGCACACACACACACACGCGCGCACACACCCAATCACGCACGCACACACACACACAGATGAGCACGTGCACCACCATAAATGAATTTGTTTAACCCTTAAAAAACAAAAACATATTTCAAGTACGGTTTTTGAGCTGTACCTGTACACATTTAATGGGTACTTTGTTTAAGGAAAAAACACAAATGGTTTTACATGCAATCGAAATATCAATAAAATTGTGTGCAAGTTCTGCCCAGGCTTAACAAAGCGTGTATGGAATGCACGCGTGCGTGTGACACAAGGAGAGACAAGGGGAAAGGTATGACATAAGACATACGATCATTTATTGTCCGTACAGTTAATGCGGTACATGCACAAGAAGATCGCAATACGTACACAGTTGGTTACTTCGGGTCCAGACGAACAAGACGATGAAGATGACGAGGACGATATGTGACAAAACGCCAACAACAACGCCTGACCAGCACAACTCATTGCATCCGGTGTTTGGGCGCAGAATGGCTGAAAACATGTCACGGGGATGTTAACATCTGCATCTATATGTCACTGAAATCTGATTGGAGTCTCTTGTTATCATATTTATTTCCATTTACTATTGATTTGACCAACTGCATCTACTTGTCACTGAAATCATATCAGAGTATTAATGTGTATTACCATTTGTGACGGTATTCGGTACCTCTCGGGTCGTGTCGGTCGAACTCGGTCGGTCATGTGATGGGGCGCGCATGTGCAACGGTGCCTTTCCGCCCACTACTCGCTTCGCTCTCTGGCATGCACGCGGGACACTGATTAGGCATGGCTTACCGCATCGACCTTGTATTGTTGTCATCTGTAGCAGTTTGCTAGACAAGTAAACTAGATGAACGCACCTGATGTGAGTGTTGTTTATGTACGCTCGGAACACGACATGGTGGCAGCGGTGGGATTCTTTACCCAACCGTGAGTTTTGAAATAGTCGAGCATAGTCGTACGGAAGAAGAAGAGCATGCCATTCAAACCGCCTGAACCACTCGACTTTGGGAGGCCCGACCAGTGGCTCACGTGGCGTAAGCGTTTCGAACGCTACAGGGTTGCTTCTAAACTAGACAAAGAACAATTTTCAGTCCAGGTCAGTTCCTTAATCTATGCTATGGGCATACAAGCCGAACAGATCTACGAACAGTTCGAATATGACGAGGACAATGACGAAGCAAAACTGGAGGACGTACTGAAGTTATTTGACACGCACTTCGTTCCACAAAAGAACGTCATACACGTTCGAGCCGTCTTCAACACCAGAAGCCAACACAGCGGCGAGCAAATCGAACCTTACGTCAGAGCCCTGTACGAACTTTCTGAGCACGCAGATTTTCATAACCGCGACGAAGCCATTCGCGACAGGTTCGTCCTTGGTGTGAACGACCGAGAACTCTCAGAAAAGTTACAAATGCAAGCAGACCTGAATTTGCAAGACGCCATTAAGCAAGCCAGGCAGTACGAGCAAGTCAAGAGACAGCTGTCTGAGCAACGTTCCAGTGTCGACGCCGTACACACCGGTACGCAGCGATTCAACAGACGCCCTCGCGGCGGTGCAGGTGCAACAGGTACCAGCTGTGACAGTGGCAGCAGCGGTCCAGCAACCAAGCACGCCGGTTCCAGGGGTGGATTTCGTCATCCGCGTGGTGGCGGTCGTCGCTTTCCTCAGGAGGGGAGAAGTGATGCATCATGTTCACGCTGCGGACGTGGACAACACAAGAAAGACAGTGACTGTCCAGCAAAAGGGAAGCAGTGTCACGGCTGTGGCAGGTACGGACATTACTTTTCTTGTTGCCGTTCCAAGCAAGTCAACGCTGTCGACGCAGAAGAAGTGTACTACATGGGTGTCGTACACAAGCAGGGAGCTGAACCAGCATGGTACACTGACCTATCATTTGGACGTCGCAAGATCAGGTTCAAGATCGACACAGGTGCAGATGTGACCATCATTTCCAAATCCCTCTACCTGACCCTTGTCCCGTGTCCCAAGCTTATCCCCACCTGTGCAGTCATGCACGGCGCAGGCGGACAGATATCCTGCATAGGATTCTTTAGGGACACTACCAACATCAACGGTCAAGAGTTTCACTTGGATATCTATGTCGTTGACAGCAAGACAGAGAGCTTATTAAGCAGAGAAGCCTGTAAACGCATGGGACTTGTCCAACGTCTCGACAGCATACAGCCAGCGTTCGGTGAGTTGGACCAACAACCAGTCAATTGCCCACCGGCAAAGATCGTCTTGAAAGAGAACAGCCAGCCCTACAGTCTGCACACAGCTCGGAGAGTACCCATACCTTTGATGAAGAAGGTAGAAGAAGAACTGGAAAGGATGAAGAAGGCCGGAATTATTGAGGAAATAACCGAGCCAACAGATTGGTGTTCTCCGATGGTGCCAGTTTTGAAGAAATCTGGAGCGGTCCGGATCTGCACGGACTTGAAAAAGCTGAACCTGTCAGTCAAGAGGGAGAGGTACCCGATTCCGACTCTCGACGACATTTTGCATCGACTCAAAGGAGCGAAGATTTTCAGCAAGCTGGACGCAACGTCGGGGTTTTATCAAATTCCTCTCGACCCAGAAACTGCCAAGTACACAACCTTCATCACGCCATTCGGAAGGTACTACTACAAAAGACTTCAGTTCGGAATATCCTCCGCTCCCGAGATTTTCCAACGTACGATGGAGACGATCCTGAAGGGAGAAGAAAACACAATCTGTTTCTTCGACGACGTTCTCATCTACAGCAACTCAGACGACGAACACGAGCAGCATCTTGAGAGCTCCATGAAGAAGATTGTCGAGGCCGGGCTCAAGCTCAACAAGGAAAAATGCAGCTTCAAGCAGTCAGAGATCGAGTTCCTTGGTCACGTGATCAACGCCGACGGAATCAGACCAGACAAGAAGAAGATTGATGCCATCATCAACATGCCTGACCCGACCAACGTCACAGAACTGAGAAGAATTCTGGGCATGATGAACTTTCTGGGACGATTTCTGCCAAACTTGTCGTCAGTCTTGAAGCCTGTCACCGAGTTGCTGGAGAAAGACAAGGCGTGGAACTGGGGACAGCCACAGACACTCGCGTTTTCAAAAGCGAAAGAGCTCCTGACAGCAGCTCCTACTCTCGCTTACTTCGACTTGACTAAGCCGACAACGGTCAGTGCCGACGCGAGCAGCTACGGTATTGGCGGCGTACTCCTGCAGCAGCATGGGGAGAAGATGAAGCCAGTCGCTTTCTGCTCAAGAACTCTGACATCAACGGAACAAGGGTATGCCCAGATTGAGAAGGAATGTCTAGCTGCTGTGTGGGCGTGCGAAAAGTTCGAACGTTATCTGATCGGTCTGGAGAAATTTACGCTCGAAACCGACCACAAGCCGCTCATTCCTCTCATCAACACCAAAGATTTGGACGAAACGCCCATCAGATGTCAGCGGATGCTGATGAGACTGATGCGATTCAGCTTGACAGCAAGTTATTCACCAGGCAAGACACTTGTGGTGGCTGACGCCTTGTCGAGAAGTCCTCAGTCGCCTGTCCAAGAGGGGAGAGAAGAGACATCGGAAGACAGAGCCGATGTTGCCACACTACTGGCGGAAGATGTGGAAGCTCACGTCGACGCTGTCCAATCTTCATGGCCGGTTTCAGACAAAAGACTAGACGAGATAGCAGCACTGAGTCAGCAAGATCCTGTCGTCAAAGCAGCTCTACACTACACGGCCAACGGTTGGCCCAGGTACGTCACTGACGTAGAGCCAGCTCTGAAAGACTACTACGCATTCAGAGGCGAGTTCAGCATACATCGAGGTCTTCTCGTCAGAGGCGTCCGGATCGTCATTCCGCAGGTCTTGAGAGAAGAAATGCTGAACCGGATTCACGAAGGCCATCTCGGGATAACCAAATGTCGAGAAAGAGCAAAGTCGACAGTTTGGTGGCCAGGCATCAATGAAAACATCAAGCAAAGAGTGTCAGCATGTCAACACTGCGAAGAGAAGCAGACATCCCAAAGAAGTGAGCCACTTATGACAACAGAACTCCCAGACAGACCATTCCAGATGGTTGCTGCAGACTTGTGTGACTTCAAGGGACAGAGTTATCTTGTTCTGATTGACTATTATTCAAGATATCTTGAAATCGCTCATCTTCCGAGAGAGACATCTGAAGTCGTCATTGGACGGATGAAGAACATCTTCGCACACCACGGAATACCAGACGTCGTCGTCACGGACAACGGTTCTCAGTTCACGTCAACAGAGTTCCAGAACTTCGCAGCAGCATGGAAGTTTACTCACTCGACTAGCAGTCCATACTTTCCTCAGTCGAATGGAGAAGCCGAGCGAGCAGTACAAGAGGCCAAGAAGATTCTCGCTCAAGAAGACCCGTTCTTAGCCCTACTCAGTCACCGGGCTACACCTACGACGCCAACAGGAACGAGTCCAGCGGAGCTAGCACTCGGAAGAAAGATGCGAACGACGCTCCCTACTCTCGCAAGCAATCTCATCCCAAAGACGGTCAGAAGGGATGCGATAAAGGCGCGGGACGAGCAAGCAAAGCTCAGAAACAAGAGTGACCACGACAGACGTCATGGGACAGAGACCCTGCCGCCACTAATACCAGGTGACACTGTTCTCCAGAAACTAGATCACGAAAAGTCCTGGGGAAAACCATCAACAGTCCTGCGTCAATGTGCACCACGGTCCTACGAGATATGGTCAGAAAGGGGACAGTATCGTCGGAACAGACGACACCTCAGATTGTCTTCCCGACAAGTGTTAGACAGGCCTACCATGACCAACATCCCTGTCCTTTACCCTGTCCCAACCCAACAGAGTCCTGTTCCTGAAACGCCAAGCCAGCGCAATGCAGACCAGCCAGGTCTTCGTTCTCCGGAACCTCCACCGACGCCTGGGTCCCCGCGACGTCCTCCAGCGGCGCCTAACCCAGGGCAGCAAACGTCGACTCCGGTCATCAAAACCCGCAGCGGACGAACTGTGAGACCACCGTCCCGCTTCGAAGAGTGAACCATCGACTCCGCAGATCAACAGCAAATAAACAATGACTGTTTCGGTTCCGGTCGAAAGATTCGTTACTGAAACCCCTATTGAACTTTAATTTTAAACGATAATGTTTCGTTTCATCAAGATCATTATATCTTTTTATTTGAAGGGGGGAGATGTGACGGTATTCGGTACCTCTCGGGTCGTGTCGGTCGAACTCGGTCGGTCATGTGATGGGGCGCGCATGTGCAACGGTGCCTTTCCGCCCACTACTCGCTTCGCTCTCTGGCATGCACGCGGGACACTGATTAGGCATGGCTTACCGCATCGACCTTGTATTGTTGTCATCTGTAGCAGTTTGCTAGACAAGTAAACTAGATGAACGCACCTGATGTGAGTGTTGTTTATGTACGCTCGGAACACGACACCATTAGAGTATGTTCTATCACATTTTGTATTACCATTAGAGTATGTTCTATCACATTTTCATTGTATGGTTTGGTTTGGTTTGCTTTTGCTTTTGTTCTGTTTTTTGTTTATTTTTTCTAAATGTCGGCCTGAAGAAGGCACACACACACTCACTCACACACACACACACACACACACACACACACACACACACACACACACACACACACACACACTCACTCACACACAAACACACACACACACACACACACGCACCTAAAGTGTGGATGGTTACCTAAGAGGCGGCACTGGGTGTAGTGCCTTTCTAGTGCACTTGCACTACAACAGCACTGGGTGCAGTACTCGCTCCGGCATCGAAGAATTTTGCACTAAAAAATGCACAAAATTTGACCTATTTCGTCGCCTATAGAGGACGGAAAGAATGTCATTTTGAACATTGTTATGACATTCTTTCCGTCAAAAAAGTCAATTTAACGGTGTCAATATAACCATAAGACAACCATCCACACGTGTGGACGGAAAGAATGTCATTTTGAACATTGTTATGACATTCTTTCCGTCAAAAAAGTCAATTTAACGGTGTTAAATGAAGCGACCATCCACACAATTAGGTTGCCATCCAGAGTTTAGGTTGCCATCCACGTGTGGATGGTTGCCTTATGGTGATTTAGGCAACCAAACCTGTGGAAACATGGGTACACACACACTCACACACACACACACACACACACACACACACACACACACACACACTCACCCACGGCACACACCCACACTGTCACGGTTTCAGTGACACGAGTGGGACAGGAACTCTTTGTGGGGCGCCTTTCCCAAATTGCAATGCAATGCGCCTGTGCTGGCTACCGCATTGTCACAAAATTCACGAGGAAATTGCCGGCGTGAAATCCGTGCGGGAAAATGGGGTGATTTTTCGCTCACTGTTAAATCACGTGTTTCAAGCATGCTATACCTGTGTATGGTAGGCGACCAGTGATTGCTCAGGGAGATCACTTGTTCTAGGACAGGCGATTGCTAATTGGTCAGGGAGATCACATGGTCTTTCTTTCCCTTCTTTCTTTCTTTTCTACACATGCTTTGCAATCGACGAGGTCTGGGTTTCCGTTGACTAAGATTTAGAGGATTCCAACACGTTGCAAGACTAGTTTAGGTCGACCAACGGGCTTCTGGCGTCATCTCAGCACGCAGAAGGCTTAGGACGGAGGGATTTGGCTACATATTTTCGCTGACGGGTAATTAGACGTTACTTTACGCTGGTGACCGGTCAATGTCTGTGAAATGTAAACTCTGTTTTGTTTCTCCATGATAGCGTATAACTTGCTCATTTTAACGCTAAATTGTAATCTGTATATGGTTTTTGCAGATATGGAGAGGAGGAGAAAATGTCTTGATTGTTATTAAAAGTCTATTCTTGCAGGTACCACGTGCTTGCTGAAGGGGGAAGTTAGATATGTTTAAAGGTGGAAAAACGGGGGATTGTTGCCATGGTCACTGCACCAACTACTCTGTTTCAGCTTGCTACCTGGAAGTTGCTACCTGGTTGCTGGAGACGTGCTACACTTTGGCCACACGGTTGCGGGAGACTTGCTGGATGCCTGCTGGAGGTTCGCTACCTGGTTGCTACCTTGTTGCTGCCTTGTTGCCGGAGACGGGCTACACATTTGCTACACCCTTGCTGTACGGTTGCTGTTCTACGGCTGTTGCTGGTGTTGCTGCGACTTTCACCTGTATGCACCACTGCGCCACTGCGTTTCATCCAATGGACCCTGGCTACACTAAGAGTTGAGTGCACCCATGCGTAATCGCCCCCCACCTTGTCATCTTTCTAACCCTTTATGAAGAACTTTGAGTTGTGACAACGTGGAGTGTTAACGCCTGTACAGGCTAAGACTTTTAACAGAGCAGCTAAGTGTTTTCTAACTTTACACGGTTCAGCGTGTTCTTATTATTTCATAAATTTTAACTAGCTTTTGTCAGTTGTCTTTGTTTTGTTTGACGACTTGGTCGTAAAACACTTTTGGCTTCACGTGAAGAGGGAGGTGGGGAGTTAGTGTATATAAACAGACGTCTAGAACTTATACTTTTGTTGATTCTAACTTTTTTTGTGTGACTGCGAGAGTGGATCGTGGTGTGGTTAGTCAGTTAGCAGTAATTGACCGTTTTAGGTCATTCATTTGACCATTAAAACGTGACACACACACACACACACACACACACACACACACACATAAACACACACACACACACACAGCCACACACACACACATACACACACACACACACACACACACACACACACATACATACACGTACACACACACACACACACACACACACACGCGCGCGCGCGAGCACGCGACGGAGAGACACAGATAAAGAGAAACAGGGACAGCGATACAGACAGAAAGATAGAATTTGAGCGTGAAATGCCTACAGACACATACCAACTGCATGTCTCAGGTGTACATTTGGCCTGTTCTTGATGAAGTCATGAAGCTTGCTTAAACGGATCTTCATACTGTCTTGACCATCTGGTGATAAAATGTGTATTCAAAGAAAGGATCCTGCTACAACACTTACACCGATCAAAACCCAATGCCGTAAACTATTGTGTAAGCGCCCACCCCCCTTATGCACACATTTCGCTCAAAAGTAGGGGGTGGGCGTTTACTAGATAATGTAACCTGTGCAGATTCTGTTCCTCTCGAGAAATAGCAGTATTTGATCACTTGGTATGAGAAGGATAGCAGGATAATTATGTTGGGTTTTGTTACAAAAAATTGTTTATGCCCTCTATGTCTCTTTCTCTGTGACACAGGCGCGTTCGTTAATGTGCAAGTGTTTCGGCAAAACGGAACATAGAAACGAACCACAACAATCCCGTAGTGTCATAGTTATAGAACAAAATCCTATTGTAAATGAAAATGACGACTCAAGATCTCTGTTTCGTATATCCAGCGTTACAAGCAGCAGCGCTGCGTGTCTGAACAAAAATCATGAACTTGCACGCACTGATAAAAAGACCAAAGGGAAGTCTAAAGCGCTCTATATGCATACGACATGTGTGATGGAGTAAGCGAGAGTTGTACGGAACCTTTCTCTTGCCACCTGAGAGCGTTGAAATGAACAAGCGACTTTCCTCCTCCTATGCATATCGAGAATTTACTTCTCTTTGGTTATTTGATCTCTAAACAACGCTCCGCCTAATTTTGTTTAAGATTTGCACGCATTGAATAATCTTAAATATTGTTATTTCATATGTTACGTGGATTTCCATTGGTCAATTGGGCAAAACTGAGCTCAGTGCAAAAGTGATATCGACGACATTTCCGTCGATATCAGTTTTGATATCGACGACCTCTTTATTGCTTCCCCACTTCAAAAACAAAAACACCTAAATTTAAAAACAAACAAATATATATGAAAATGTAATGATCGCAGAATTTAGTTGAGCAAGTGTCTAAAGACTTTTTTGAAAGAAAAGACATTTGAAAATACTGAAAAGTACTAGAAAAGAGTGAACAAAAAGAAATAATAATCAGAGGGAGGGATATGGAACAGCCAAAACTGAGACAAATACTTTTGTAATTTCTTTACAGTAAATACAACATGTCCAGAGAATTAGCAATATATCTAACATTGACTGACTGTGTGATGATATCTTCTGCTATTGGTCTGTTTCGACAGTGATATCAAAATCGAGACCGGAGGTCTCGATTTTGATATCACTGTCTCAACAGACCATAGCAGAAGATATCATCACACAGTCCGTCAATATAGTCAATTTATTTGGACTGATCAAAGTCATACAGCAGGGGGGAGGGGGGGGGAGTAGATACGTTCCTAACACAGTGTATTAAGGAACTATCGGGCTGAGCGGAAAGTAGGTATCGAATATTTAACTCTAATTCCAATAAAATACCCAAATTTAACTTCTTTCCATACTTAAATTTTCCAATGGTCATTTTTGTTATCAAAATATAATAATTTATAAAATAAATTTGATCATTTTTCAAATTTTCATTCCAATAACCAAACAATGTATCCGTTTCACTCAAAATTATATCATAATAAATTTGCTTATAAACAAAATATTTACATAGTTTCCAAACATATTCCTCACCTCTTGACAAAGAAAAAAGAAGTGCTCAAGTGTATCCAGTTCATTACAAACTTCACAATTATTCGTATTACATAAACCCATCTTGTTTAGCAAAATATTGGTTGGGTAAATTCTGTGTAAAATGTTCCATTGAAGCAGACGCAATCGTTCTTCTTTTGTACAATTAACAGCTAACAGCCAGTGTCTTGATTCCACAACAACATTATGCTTTCTTTGCCAAAAAGGACAGGCGCTCGGAGTTTGTACATCGAAATTAACCAACACAGTTCTTATTTTCCTTGGTGTAATATTACCAATATTACGAGTCAAACCCTGCAACAAAACATATCGGTATGGCAATGCGTTAATCAGTGTTGTATTAAATGCTGTACATAATGCATTATACTCAAATAACCTTTTGACATAATCCTTCAAATGAAATCATGTCACCGATTTCATTCATTACATCCTTTACATAATAAAAATGACATTTAATAAAATCTTTGAACAAGAGGCATTTATGTTTATATTGTATATTCATGTTGTTCCATATACATTGATTCATCAATGGAACAGGTGTGGCATCATTCTTTTCACACAAGATGTGTTTATGTTTTTCTTTCTTTATTTGGTGTTTAACGTCGTTTTCAACCAAATGTGTTTATTGTCTAGCCAGGTTAACAATACTTGTCTCCAAAAGACCGATCTGCAGTTACCAACGCCAACCAGCTTCTTGGAGGATGCACTAGAGTCAAAACAGGACAAACCATTACCCAAACTTGAAAAAAACGTATCTAGGAATGACAGACCAGTAATTGTGTGTAGAGTTCTGCAGACCAATAGCCCACGACATCATAAATGAGTTGTGCATGTCCACAACATTTATCATATTTAATCCACCATTATCTTTTAATTTACACATAATTGTTCGTTTTACTTTTTCAAACGCCCGTGTATTTGAATATGTTTTCTTCCAAATAAACCTAAACAACATGGAATTAATTTTATGTAAAACATCATAAGGTACTGCCAGCGATTGAAAAATATAGACAAACTGAGAAATCAAAAATGTTTTTACAATGCAAATTTTACCTTGCAAACTTAAGTTTCTTTTTGACCAATTGGTAATCAATTGTTGCATCCGTTGTATTCTTTTTATCCAATTTTCCTCAATTGATGAAGCAGGCGTGCTGTTAGAAAATACAATTCCAACGATTTTCACCTTTCGTTTCCACTTTAAACCATAAAACTCCTCCAAACAATACTTCTTCGAACCAATCCACATTGCTTCAGTCTTATTAACATTCAGTTCTAAATTAGAAAAAACGTTTACACATATTTAAAACATCTAATGCTTTTTTCATATCCTCTTTATCACGTAGAAAAAGGGTTACATCATCTGCATATAAGAACAGTTTCAGAACAGTTATTGGTGACGCCTCACCATGTGACATAGGCAGATAGACACCTTTAATATCATCTTCATATCGGATCTTGATCGCCAAAAGTTCAAGGGCGATAATAAAAGCCATTGGCGAGAATGGACACGCGTGATGAATGCCTGTTTCGACATCCAGTATGATTTATGCAACTCTGACTGTTCTTCATGAGAACAGACACCCATCTCTTATAATGATCTCCAAAACCAAATTGATCAAATGCAAACAAAATAAAATCCTTGGATATGTTGTCAAAAGCACTACGGAAATCGATTGCCAGTAAAACTCCAGGTGTATGTAATGTATTCATAATGTCTAAGGTATATCAATGAGTCTTACCATTGTATTTCTACCCTTCATAAAACCAACTTGATTTTCATGGACAATGTCACAAATTACAGAAGAAAGTCGTTTTGCTCAGCACTTCGCAAGAATTTTATAATCAGTATTAGTTAAAGAAATTGGTCTCCAATTCCCGAGATCATCTCTGGGTAATTCTTTACCTTCATGAATTAAAGTCAGGACTGCTTAGTTCTGAGTGGTAGATAATTCACCTTCCGCAAAGGAACTTATAAACGAGGCATGAACAACACTCCCAATCTTGGACCAAAACACTTTATAAAAACTTGTCGTTAGGCCATCAATACCCGGGGCAGAATCGTTATTTAATAATTTAAGGGCAGCAGTTAATTCTTCTTTAATAATATCAGTTTCCAAATCCGACTTTTTGTCACGGGAGAGGGATTGTATATCCAGACCATGTATAAATTCCGTAGCATTCGTTTCGTTAAATTCGGAATGTTTTTCATACGAATTCTTAAAAAACCGTACCTGTTCTTTCATTATTTCTTTCTGTGTATCAAGCACTCTGCCATCTTCTGTTTTGAATTGATCAATAATTTTCATATTGGCTCTACTTTTTTCTAAACTCAAAATATATTTCGTGTTCTTTCCACATTCTTCTATAAACTTAATACGGGAACGGACTTGAGCACTCTAGGCTTCTTCCAGTGAAAATATTTCCAACTTTGTTTTAATATTTTCTCGTTTTGTCAAAAGGTTAATATCCTGTACGTCATTGGCTAATGAAATATCAATTTCTTCCAACTCCCTCTGAAGAGTTAGCTGAAGATTATTTTGTTTTCGCTTTCTTCCTGCTGCAAAGGCTATACAAAAATCACGCATTCAAATTTTCAACAATTCCCATTTTAACTGGTCGCACATAAACTGATTTTCTAATAAAAATGTATCAATCAAATCATTCATTAAATCAACAAAAAGTTTATCTCGTAATAACTGGTTATTGAATTTCCAATAAGAGGGACCACGTGTAATATTCACGAACTGAATTTTCATTTCAACCAAGCGATGATCTGTGTGGGTTACTGAAATAATTTCACAAAACAATGTTTTGTCAAACAAATTATCAGAGACGAAATATAATCCAGACGACGGGCTATGAAGGGATTTTTCCTGCTCCAGGAAAACTGCTTTTCATCAGCATGAAACAGGCGCCATACATCATTTAAAGCATTACTATTCAAAAATTTCCTCCAGGTTGGGGGTTCAGCTTAGGGCCAACAACTCTAACTGGTAAAACCGAGTGAGTTACAGAAACAGCGACAAAGGAAAACAACACTGATGTGGACGGAGCGCCTGAGTCCCAGCCCGGGACTTGTATGAGGTCCTTTGTCGCTGCCCTACACGCCACCAGGCGTGAAAGGCAGTAAGTAAGTAAGTAAGTATTCAAAAATTGCAGAACATTGGCCATATCAACTTTTTTATGCTTGTCATCACTTACAATGTCTAACTCGTCATTCAAAACACAATTAAAATCACCACAAATTATCTTCTCACCGTCTAAATTTTCAAGACACTCGTTCACTTGTGTCCATAATTGGCTTTTTTCCAAGGAGTTATTTGGAAAATAAACGTTCACCAAATAAAAAATGTGGTTATCGTGAATAATTTGTAAACATAATATTTTAGCAATCTCAGACATTGCCTCTTTTTCAATCAAATGCGTTATTCAAAATTATGACGTCGACTAATGTATGACAACAATACGCAACAATTTTGATCAAAAGGATTTATATACGACTAAACCTCTTTATGGTGAACAGTTCTAATATCCCAGAATATATCTGAGTTCTTTCATAATAATGTCGAGACGGGTGGCTTTTTATCGTTGACAAAAATAAACCAAAAATAAACAGGGTCAGGTGTTGGAGGAGGAGGATGTGATGAGAGTATGACTTGTATTAACTCACCTGCCGGGCGAGTAACATCAGGAAATTAAGTCACTGGCCCGCCAGATATTTCGCTGGCCCGGCGCATACCATTGTACATAGCTGCATCTGCAGTGTTTATATGTGACCCTCCACCATGGGATGAGTCGCATGTCACCTCTGCATGATTTTCATATTTTACATTTTCCTAAAGAGTTTTTTGTTTTGTTTTTGTTTTTTGGGGAATCAGCTTTTTTTTTCAATGAGATATTAGGGCTTACAAACGGAGATGCTTTATTTTACGATCTTATAATATCAATAACAGCTCATTATATATTATATTAAGTATA
>NC_090254.1:6687373-6707373 GCF_037325665.1 Littorina saxatilis | reverse complement strand
AAAGTAATTAGTTTTTTCCGATTAAGGTACATACAGCGACTAATTGGAACCTGGCAGTGAGGATAGTATCACCGCAACAGTTGGTCTTCATCCTTAGGAACTCGTCTACGTATGTTTGGTTTTAATTATTTGCAAGAGAATGCACATATTTAGAAAAATATTAAATGCAAATGGCCGCCAAAATTAATATTTTGTCGATATCTACTTCCTCTAGCAGATAATCAAAACCGAACATACGTAGACGGGTACATAAGGATGAAGACCAACTGTTGCGGTGATACTATCCTCACTGCCAGGTTCCAATTAATCGCTATATGTAACTTAATTGGAAAAAAACTAATTACTTTATTCATTAGCGGTTATCACGTGCTTGATCCAGTTATACACAGTGAGCCTTATGTCAAAGGAAAGTGCAGAGTCTTAGGAACACAACGGTACCAAAATCAAGAGTACTGGTCAAGAAACAAAGACGCACGAAGCAATTGAAAAATGTGACTTTCATAGGTATTAATTGGCTTAATCTCAACGTACCTTTAGGAAACTCCCTGCTGTTTCAAGGGCGTCCTCTTTTTCGAAGCAAACGTTGACGTGTTTAAAGCACTGGATGTACCCGGAAGTTGTGACACTGATGTTCGTGCCCAGTGTAAAAGGAAAAATTGTCCGCTGTGAAAAAGAGTCCCACGGACTTTCGTTCCCAGGAATGGGAGCCCGTAGGGCTGAGCCTGTTATAGGGCTCCCGTTCCTAGGAACGATAGTCCACAGCCGGACACATTTTCCTAGACTGTTAGCGGACACAGTTTCCCAGACTTTTAGCGGACAAATTTCCCCAGGACAGAAAGTCCTAGCCTATATTTATGGGTCGCAGTTTGGGTCCTGTGAGACATCTTTTACTGTTACAGATACCTAGCTGGGGCGAAGGTGTCCTGGTTTTCCGCACTCGACCGCGTTAGCTTTCAGACGACTTAAAAATCGTGTCGTTTTCTCCTTGGCGCAGTTGCTACGGTGTTGGTTTCGGAGTTTGAATGTCTCGGGTTCGATTCCCGTCTGGTCCGGTTTGTTGTTCTGTGTTAGTTTCTTTCTTCTCGGCTTTCTTGCATTGGCTCATTATCTTATTTGATGCATTTACATTGCGAAATTGCCTACATATGTGTTCAGTCGTTGTATCACAAAGCCAGTTACACTAAAAGCAAGTTGAGAGAGGGAGATGTGAACGCATGTACGTATGTGTGTGCGCGCGCGCGCGTCTGTGTGTGTGTGTGCAGGGGCGGACCTAGTTGTGGATAAGGGGGGGGGGGGGGTTCCAATTTGGAGCAGGGGTCCAGGGGCCGCTTAGGCCCCGGTGGGGTCCAGGGGCAAAGCCCTGGTGGGGGGTCTGGGGGGCGAAACCCCCCAGATGCTGAAGGAATTTTATTTTTTTAGGTCAATCGGAGGCCTCTCCTTCGAGTTTCTCGTCAGTTTCAAGCATGTTGCATTTGGAAGGAAGGAAAGCACAAGCCCTTTATTTTTTTACTAAAAAAATAAAAATAAAAATAAAAATAAACAAGAAGAGCAAACGCTCGATCGAGTCACTTTCGCAGTTCTGAATATTATATGAGGCATCAGATGGACAGGAAGAAATTGCTATTCACAACACAATGAGTCACGTTCACATAAAATTTGAGCCCGGTCACTTTTATAGTTTCCGAGAAAAGCCCAACGTTAAGTTGTGTGTTGCCGAACAGAAAAGGCTAGTTATCTCCCTTGTTTTTCTGATAACGTTCGTAAAAGGCTACAGATGTAAATACTTTGATGTAAAGAATAATCCTACAAAGTTTCAATCACATCCGATGAACTTTGTCAAAGATATAAAATGTCTAATTTTTCCTTTGACGCTGACCTGTGACCTTGAAAAAGGTCAAAGGTCAACGAAACCATCGTTAAAGTGTAGAGGTCATTGGAGGTCACGACTAAACAAAATATGAGCCCGATCGCTTTGATAGTTTCCGAGAAAAGTCCAACGTTAAGGTGGTGTCTACGGACGGCCGGCCGGACGGCCGGCCGGACAGACTAACACTGACCGATTACATAGAGTCACTTTTTCTCAAGTGACTCAAAAACGGATGGGGGGGGGGGGGGGGGGGTTCCGGGCACCCAGGAACCCCCCTCTAGGTCCGCCCCTGCACACACACACTCAAATACACATACTAACACTCACACACACACACACAGATTTCAAGCACAAACACAGAACAAAGCAAACACAATAATCAGTTTGTTCCTGATGCATTTAATATTTCCTTCATTGTCAAAGTTTTGTGATCCATAAAACTGAATCCTATTTTCAAAAAAGCAAAAAGCACTTGAAATTCCTGGAACAGAGATAAATTGTATTCACCACAAGAAATTGACCCCCCAAAATAATAAATCAAACATGCTACTCTGAAAATATTATACTGTGAGTCTACCAACATTGTACTACTGTGGTTCAAACAGGTGTTTTCTTGTGTAATGGCAGTGTGAATGTTTGCAAATATAAATTCTGCTTAAGGGAATAAAACAGTCACTTCAAAAGACAGGAAACATAAAAACGAAGAAATAAGGGAGAATCCAATAACACTCTGAAGACAAATTACAGTTCTGTAGGCCAATGGGACATACAGCTCCTCACTCTCACATGTGTTCATAGATTCATATAGAACCTGTATCAAAGGAATTGACAACAAATAAAAACACAGAGAGATAAAAAGGAGAGAAAGAGAGAGAGAGAGAGGGGGGGGGGGGGGGGGGAGGGCATGCAAACAGAAGAAAGCCAAAGAAAGAAGGAGCTAACCCCCCCCCCCCCCCACCCCACCTGTGTACAAAAATACCAAAACAAAATATTGAAGTGACACTGTGAAAATAAATTCCACTCATGGTTTCCAGAGTGTGTGATCTTACACAATGAATCAAGCATTCAAAACAAATGTCTGAGTTTGTGTAACAAGAGTTCATTGGTTACAAATCACAAATAAAAGTAGAAAATGTCACGAATTTACACACTTTGTGAAAATATAACAGCTCTGCTTCACAAAGTACATTTTAATCAAACAAACACCACTCATACAAAAACACAGTCAATACTTTTTTGAAGAGCACAAGAGTATACTATTTTCCAATCAAAACTGTAACATCTATTTAACATGACAGGACTACAACACATCCTCACACAAGAATCTTTCTTTCTTTATTTTGTATTTAACGTCGTTTTCAACCACGAAGGTTATATCGCGACGAGGAAAGGGGGGAGATGGGATAGAGCCACTTGTCAATTGTTTCTTGTTCACAAAAGCACTAATCAAAAATTTGCTCCAGGGGCTTGCAACGTAGTACAATATATTACCTTACTGGGAGAATGCAAGTTTCCAGTACAAAGGACTTAACATTTCTTACATACTGCTTGACTAAAATCTTTACAAAAATTGACTATATTCTATACAAGAAACACTTAACAAGGGTAAAAGGAGAAACAGAATCCGTTAGTCGCCTCTTACAACATGCTGGGGAGCATCGGGTAAATTCTTCCCCCTAACCCGCGGGGGGTATCACACAAGAATAGACACAGGTGTCATCGTGAATGAAAGAAACACGTAATTTATTTCATCGCTATAATTAGAAGCAGCATTTGATCAAATATCTTATGTACACACGCACAACACACACAATAGCACGTAAATGAATCAAGACTTCAAAATCATAACTGTGGAGGCAGCAAACTTCATAGACATGTGCACACCCATCAGTATTCTGAGTACTGTACTTCACAATTATTTACAATTTTAAAGAGTTTCAAAAAAAAGGTACATGTAGTGTTCTTGGTTAGAAATTGATTGGCATATTTCATTCAAATATTATAATAGTTGTGTGCTTCATTTCAAATTATCCCTGTACATTAACTCCTGTCGGCTTTACAATTCAGCACATTCGTTCTTATTTTTGTTCCACGGATACCGTTGCCACAGGTGTATAATATATCCAAAATTCAAAGGAAATATATAATAATCACCATTCTTTTACGACACCCCCCCTCCCCCAAGCAACTACAGAAAGCTATCAAAGACTTCTGATATGATGTGAATTGCTCCCTAGACAAGATCAACAATTCCATTTGTAGAAAAAACAAGAAGAGCAAACGCTCGATCGAGTCACTTTCGCAGTTCTGAATATTATATGAGGCATCAGATGGACAGGAAGAAATTGCTATTCACAACACAATGAGTCACGTTCACATAAAATTTGAGCCCGGTCACTTTTATAGTTTCCGAGAAAAGCCCAACGTTAAGTTGTGTGTTGCCGAACAGAAAAGGCTAGTTATCTCCCTTGTTTTTCTGATAACGTTCGTAAAAGGCTACAGATGTAAATACTTTGATGTAAAGAATAATCCTACAAAGTTTCAATCACATCCGATGAACTTTGTCAAAGATATAAAATGTCTAATTTTTCCTTTGACGCTGACCTGTGACCTTGAAAAAGGTCAAAGGTCAACGAAACCATCGTTAAAGTGTAGAGGTCATTGGAGGTCACGACTAAACAAAATATGAGCCCGATCGCTTTGATAGTTTCCGAGAAAAGTTTGTCAAAGATATAAAATGTCTAATTTTTCCTTTGACGCTGACCTGTGACCTTGAAAAAGGTCAAAGGTCAACGAAACCATCGTTAAAGTGTAGAGGTCATTGGAGGTCACGACTAAACAAAATATGAGCCCGATCGCTTTGATAGTTTCCGAGAAAAGTCCAACGTTAAGGTGGTGTCTACGGACGGCCGGCCGGATGGCCGGCCGGCCGGCCGATTACATAGAGTCACTTTTTCTCAAGTGACTCAACAATGTTAAGCAGTCTAAAGTATACTGAGGCACACGCTATACCCATTCCTTTAGCACCCTGTAGAACAAGCCTGCATGCATTACCACAACACTGGCAACTCTACACCATTCTGTAACTGTGAAAAGGGTTTATTTCCCTTCTTCTGAACTACAACCATGAACTTCAACAATGTTCCTCCCACATCTACTTATCTTACTCATAGATCTATACTATTAACAATATAATTGGCTCGGTGGAAGTTCATGGGTGTTACTTGGAAAAATCAAAAAACCTGAAAGGCAGGGGTCCAACTGCTCAAGTTTGAAAGAAAGTTTCTGGACACCGACGAAACCAAATCATAATAAGCAAGATGGCGGCAAATCCAAGGGAGCGAACCGAGAAAGCACGCGAACCGGTGTCAAAAGTCGGATCGGAACCGCTGCTCGTTATTTCAACTTAGCGAAACGAACCTTTTTTTTAAATTTTTTTTTTTTAAACCCGGAAAACCGGAATTTCCGGCTTCAGATTTTTTCAAAAACCGGAAATCCGGCAAAAGCCGGAAGAGTAACACCCACGTGGAAGTAAAAACTTGACCCTCAACTATCTTCCCTTTCAATCCCCAACCCTGCACACTCCCTTTTATCTTCTTTGTAAAAAGGAAAGAAAGTGGTTTCAATTCACTGTGTTGAACATAAATTTCACACTGTGTCAAGTGACGATCACAGACATCACAACTTACACTCACGCGCTGGTCTAGCAGTACACAGTCATGACAGTGATTCCACAACCTTGCCTCTGCACTACACTGTAGGCTGTTAGTGTTAACCATGCACACAATGACAAGTCCACACATAACAGGTAACGTTCTGTCAAGCGCCACAACCTTGCCTCTGCACTACACTGTAGGCTGTTAGTGTTAACCATGCACACAATGACAAGTCCACACATAACAGGTAACGTTCTGTCAAGCGCCACAACCTTGCCTCTGCACTACACTGTAGGCTGTTAACCATGCACACACTGACAAGTCCACACATAACAGGTAACGTTCTGTCAAGCGCCACAAGCTTCACAGAGATTGACAGAACCACTTGTCCAAGCCAGCCTGAGAACTGCCACAGCTTTATCACGCTCCACTTAGACGATTCTCACCAGTGTGCTATGCCTTTACAAAAACAATAAAAGCCCAGGGGGAAAAAAAAGGGGGGGGGGGGGGGGGGGGGGACTACAAAAACAATGACCAAAGGAAATGTCTGAACATGTACCAGAGCTGTTTACCCTAAACCCGAGGCAAGAGTACTTTCTAAAAAAGTTGAGTGTATTTTTCAAAAAGTTGGTGTACTTTGCAAGCAAAGCCATATGGGCTAGGGAAAATGTACGCGTGGGTGCCAACGTGTTTGTGTAAGAATAGCATGTCTTGTGAACACCTTCAGAATTTAACTCCTTCCAATACAACAGGGATAAAACAATTTTATTTACCTGTCAGTTTATAGCATTATAACCAGTGTCTTCCAAACAGATTGATAATGAAAAGATGAAGTTCGTGAAATAACATCTGCGGTTGACATTGCTTCAGCGCGGACTAAAGCCTTTTCTTCTGGCAGGATTTGCTTTGCGGGAATGAACTTCATAATTCCTTGGCAGCTTTCAGCGGATTTCTTTGCAGCAATCTTGTCCAGGTGAGTTTTGGAACTGCAGTGTCGCTCGATGTCATATTTCCCAGCATGGGCAACGGAAAAATCTGATTTACAATACTTGCAGTGTGCATGACTTTTTCCCATAGTAGACTCCACAATTCCTGGCTCTTTCTTATATTTCTGCAAGAAAATCTGCTGCTTCCGGTGTTTAGACTTGGTACAGTCATCCGAAACGGGCAAATTTTTCCGCTTCATTTTGCCACGATTGTCCAGACGATCACACGTGCCAACAACTGAACAAGGTTTCCACAGCTGAAGACTCGCTGTCATGGTTATCTCCCTTCGACCGAAACCGGTATCAGTTGTACCATTCCGTAATCAGCACACCAACACCGGAAAACGTATTCTAGACTTTTTCTTAGGCGTATTTTGTGCGTGTGTCGCGTACCGATAATAATTTGGCGTACAAATTCGCCCAAATCGTACTGGTAAACAGGTCTGATGTATGCACAAAAAAAGGAAACTAAAACCATGAGCAAAGAAAATTTCTGAACATGTCTGAACAAAAAAACACAGGGGAAACTTAACCACAAAAAAAGGAAATCTCTGAACATGTTTGCAATAAAAAGAAAAGAAAAAGAAAAGAAACAAGGAAAACTACAAACACCATGAACAAAGAACATCTCTGAAACATGTATACACACATGTGTATGACACACACACCAACACAGAAGGCACACTGCGCAGAACAACCTAAACACCACTGAAAGCTTTCCAATCCACGGGACAGCACTGCTTATGAAGATTTGTTACAGATAACTACAGCTTGGTAACAAACAACACTAGCTCCATCATAAGTTGAAGGCCGAGTCCTTCATATGAAAACAGTGGGCTCACCATATCAAATCCAGCCAGGATGGACTGGTGCTTCAGACCTGTTTGTCAATTCTTCCCACACACTGCCGTCAGAACACTGTCAAAAAGCCAGGATTTGGGCTTCAGGCCCATAAGCCACATGTACCCCTGCATTTGGTAAAGTGAAGACACAGGGACTGTAGGTGTCCTTTCCTGGGAGGTGTCCTGTCACCGGAGGTACCACTGCACTTCTTTGAAATGTTTAATGTGACACAAACATCGCTTACACACTGGTGTCATTTGGAACACTGCTGAATCTATGAGCAAAACACTCACGTAATCACTCAGTCTATGGTATCCAATGTTCTTGTCTTTTGTACATTTGGAGTGCTATATTTACACACAATCAGCTGAGAAATCACACAACATTCATCGTAGACATGATTGTGCCACCAAGTGCAAAATCAAGAGCTACGCTGACTTATGTAGGTCTACATATTTATATACACATCAGGTTACGTACCCAAATGACTACACACCACAGATTCACAACAACTACTGATGAACAGTTGCCAATATTTGAAAGAAGCGTTGATTATGATTTCATTTCCATAGTGTGGTCATGTAGACATATTGCTTTGCAGTACCATACTGACCAACAAATTGCGAAAATTTCAAAAAAGACTCGAAATATATACATTTCATATTTTGCTCAGACAGACACCTGGGTTAGCAGTAGCACTCTGACCATCACATATTGAACATGGTCAAATAGGTAACACCGTTGTTGCACGGTCAACTGTCCAGTGAAAAGTGTCATGATGATGGCAACGAGACTTTGTGGTCAGCGTCACTTGATGTCAGCGATACGCAGCTGTTACTGCAGGACCACAGGCTTCCTTATTCCATCTTGGGGGCGATTACGAGTCCTGCAGGTAGGTGTCACAGAAACCCTTCAGCTCACTGTCCAGGAAGTCTGCCTTGTTCCTGGCAACACAAAAAGATGGGAGACCATTTAGCTGTTATTTATTCTTCTACTGCAAGAGTTTTGCAAAAGAAACATCCACATTTGAGGCAAGTCTGGCAGCCCCTTTACTCACATCACATGCACACATACATCCATGCACGCTTGCACATCTACATGCACGCATGCATACACGCATGCATATACACTAGCACGCACATACACACGCACACACACACACACACTCTCTCTGCCTTGATCCTTATGTATTAAAGATCCCTCTCTCTCTCTCTCTCTCTCTTTCTCTCAATGTACTTGAGAGTCTTGGCGCCAGAAGCCACGTCCTGCAGTCGATGGAGATCCGTGTCCAGCTGTCTTAGGTCTTCCTCCAACTGGTGCTTAGTGGTGTCGGCATGGTGACAAAGTCGTGCAAACGTTGACGACAGCTCCCTGTGGATAGATTCAACATACATTACACTGCTGTCGCTGGGCGGTGCCGGCATGGTGACACAGGCGTGCAAACGTCGACGACAGCTTCCTGGCAAATGATACAACATACATTTAAATGCTCCAGAAGTGAAAGATGTCTATGTTGGTGCGTAAGAGATCCTATGCAGCCCTACAGATGTGTCCCCTGATAACAGCCTCCTCACACACACCCACAGTCTGTAGTATCTTTTATGCACGGATATCTTCTGCCTGGCTGGGCACTTTGCACTGAGTCTAGCTTGTAACCAACGCTTATACATACCAATCTGCAAACTCAATTGAGCAGGAATGTCCCACAGTGCACAGGTGAAAACACACAGACACACACACACACACACACACACACACATACACACACACACACACACAGACACACACAGAAACACAAACACAAACACGCACACACACAGACACACACAGACACACACACACACACACGCACACACACACACAGACACACACACAGACACACACACACACAGACACAAACACACAAACACAGACACACACACAGACACACACAGAAACACAAACACACAGACACAAACAAGCACACACAGAAACAGACACACGCACATACACACAAACACGAACTCACTAAACACTTACACACAAACACAGACTCACAGACACACACACATACACACAAACACACACACAAACAAACACACACACAAACACCACCCAACCCACCCCAACCCCTACTCACTGCTGCACTTGGTGACTGCAGTTGGACGAGGTGAGGTCCACGATGAGTCGCAGCTTACTGCTGGCGTACTCCACGTACTGTCGCTTGAAGCAGCGCTCCTTGGCGCGCGTGGACCACGTCAGGCGTTCGTACAGGTACAGCGCCCCATACAGCGCCCCGCTGACGGCAATCACTCGCCATCCCGCAGCCTTCGCCAGCTGTCAGCAGAACACACATTCCATTAACACCTGTACACATTTCACATCCCAATCTTCTTTTTACAATACAGTGCTTGTTATTACGTAACATTGGAGGTACTGTACCTGCCAATACAAAAAAATACAAAAAAATAAAGTGAAATTAGCCAAGTGAAGAGGTATAGTCATGTACAAATCTTGTATACTGGAGGTATGTACATATACAGTCTTCTTGCTTAGCTTGGCTACTTGTGATTCTGAATTGCTGACCTGTCAGTGTAAAACCGAATAATTTGAACGTTTTTGAAACTTTTCAGGAAAAAAGCCGGCAAAAAGAACTGACCACTCCAGCGATGGCGACAGTGCCGAGCGTGGTGCGCGAGGTGAAGGAGGCGAAGGTGGTCAGGATGGTCGTCAGGATCTCGTTGTCATGGAGACCCTGCATGGTCGCTGCCGCCGGAGCTGCATTGGAAGACATCGGCTGGCCCATCTGCCACACACACAAATATCAACATTCAATTTTTGGTTGACCGTATCCCGCTGCTAAGCTGTATCTGTTTTAACTATGAATTGTCAAGTTAAGATAAGGATAAGCATTAGATCCCTGACATGTGAAATTGTTCATACATAACAGCGTCTTTGACATGTGAAATTGTTCATACATAACAGCGTCTTTGACATGTGAAATTGTTCATACATAACAGCGTCTTTGACATGTGAAATTGCTCATACATAACAGCATCTGTCACTAAGGGACACCTTGATGTTAATCTGCTAAATTTATTCAAAAAAATGATTGCCACTCTGTACAAAAACAGCCAGGCTCTTGATCTGCGTCATGTGTTTTGGTTGAAGGATGCTTATGTCACACGCTTTCCTTCTTTGCCACTACTAAAGCAAACGTGTGCAAGATTGTATGTTACATGCTTTGGAGCATGTGCAAGAACGGATTCAAACTCGAAATCGTCCCTCCAAAAGCCCCAAAATGCACACACGACTTTTATTTCTCCTGCTGTTATCGTTTCTTCTCTTTACAAATTCCTCAACGCTGAGAATACTGAAAATGGCATCCCAGACTACAGTACTGTTTCCATATGCGAATTTAGCTGCCCTTGGAAAGTGGCTCGCTCAGGAGGCCTGTTAGTCTGAAACTAGAAGGACAGAGTTCTGAACATAGATGACAAAGACCCCGAAAAGAACAAACATTTCGCAGATGCAGACACAGAAAGACGTCATGAAGAATGCGATGCTTCAAAAGATATAGACTGTGACGATGACTGTGACGTCATTCACATATACCGAGACGTCGTTCATAGTTGTTCGGTCACTTCCGTCAAAAAGTAGATCTCTGCAGAATGGCTGTTCCTGTGTTTAGGTTTGTCAAGCTTGAGTACGCAAAACGTGTTTGTTTTCTCCTCTGTTATAGCCGTGAGACATAAATGCTATTCCGACTTGGTCGTGTGACAGAGTTTTCTTCCACACTCGATTAGCTCATGTCTAACTCAGCCTCACGGCTTCGTTAGACAATCAACGTAATCTCGTGTGGAAGACAACGTCTGTCACACGACCAAGTCTGAATAGCAGGTATTATCCCATGTAAGAGCAAACAAGAAAACTTCTCCACCTGTTTTACTTATGCATTATCTCCCACAAATTAAACTTGGCCAAACAATTATTGCAACAAATTAACCCTTACACTGGTGCAATTCTGTAACACATGCTACATAGCCACTGGTGAATTAACAGAGAGAAAAATAAAGAAAAACGGTCATAGGTTTTCGCATCCATGGGAGGTAATCGGAACCGACCAAACAGACTGAGCCAGTAGCGCGACATATGTCGTGACAACCAGGTGACAGTATACGTAAAGTAGCGCGACATATGTCGCGACAACCAGCCTAAGGGTTAAAGCAGTAATTCCCGTGTCATTTCATTAAGACATTATTATATGCAAGTTTAGGCAAATCACCTTTTGGATTCAATATTTCCTTTACATGGATCACGTGACCGCCGCTCAAATAAGAGTACCCTCACAATCGACCGGACAAAAACGGAAGGGCCGACTGAAAAATCCACACAAAATCACAATAGGCAAACCTTTTGCAACTTTGACATACGAGAAGAAAGGCAAATCAATTATCTACCCTGACCAGATTGTTTTGTTTAGCTACCTTGCGTATTTCTTGTGCTATAATATTCCTACTGCTGCCGGTGTCGATCGCAAGAGCGGTCAAAAACGAGACTTTATGTGTCAATGTTTAGGGGTATCATGCCCAAAAGCGCTGCACTATAGCAATGACTTTGTGGATTGCTTTGACACTTTCAAAATATTTTACCAACATAATAGTGACCACCAACTGTACTGATCCTATTTTAGACAATCAAGCAAACAAAATACGGCGGAATTGTATTGTTTCCCAGGTCTGGTTAACCCTCAGTTTGTCTGGCTTTTAGCGTACAAGACAGCAACTCACACTGCCAGCGGTTCCCATCAAGATGCCAGCACTGCCCTTTGACCCCAGCAGTTTCTGCAGCAGGGCCGTCGGACCGAACGTGAAGCGAAACTCAATGTCTTCCCGAAAGTCGGCACACAGGTTGCGGCAGTCGAGGCGGTAGGCAATCTCAAAGTCCCGCTTAGGTAGAAGGTTGAAAAGCTGCTGGCGTGTGTCTTCAGGCAAGATGGCTGACAAGCGGTCTGCAAACGGAAAGTGTTGATTGAAAATAAGAGAAAGTGTCTTAAAAATCACCACTCCAAAACCATTATTTGATTATTGTAAGTGGCAGCCTGTTCAAACCTGAGCTCCCCTTACGGGATGTTACTGGGGAACAAGAATTAACCAGACACAGCAGAATTAACCGTCAGTACCAACAGTAACACTGAAACTTGTGATAATGGACCATGTTACAAAATAACTGTCAAGTTTATATGGGTTGTGGCCGAATTGCTTTCCCTTGTTTCCATAGAAACACTGGGGCAAGCATACAATGTCACAATTCAATTGTAACTTGTCTCAGTCTATGGAAAAGCAAGAAAAAACAAGGGAATGCAACTCTTCCACCCATGAATACCTGACAGATGTATTTCCAGAATGTGTCTATTATGCATTCTTGGGGCTTAAATTCTGTGCATGATTATCTAAAGTTTCTGCGCCTGGTAAATTTCTTTCCCCCTGTGAAGACGACCATAAGGTAGCTGGTTTTTAAAAGCCAACGTGAGCCTTCTTGTGAATCGCGACAAATCCTCCCAGGCTGTTGCATGAGATGAGAGCACTGTTGCATGAGATGAGAGCACTGTTGCATGAGATGAGAGCACTGTTGCATGAGATGAGAGCACTGTTGCATGAGATGAGAGCACTGTTGCATGAGATGAGAGCACTGTTGCATGAGATGTGAGCACTGTTGCATGAGATGAGAGCTCTGTTGCATGAGATGAGAGCACTGTTGCATGAGATGAGAGCTCTGTTGCATGAGATGAGAGCACTGTTGCATGAGATGAGAGCACTGTTGCATGAGATGAGAGCACTGTTGCATGAGATGAGAGCACTGTTGCATGAGATGAGAGCACTGTTGCATGAGATGAGAGCACTGTTGCATGAGATGAGAGCACTGTTGCATGAGATGAGAGCATTGTTACATGAGATGAGAGCTCTGTTGCATGAGATGAGAGCACTGTTGCAAGAGATGAGAGCACTGTTGCATGAGATGAGAGCATTGTTACATGAGATGAGAGCACTGTTGCATGAGATGAGAGCACTGTTGCAAGAGATGAGAGCACTGTTGCATGAGATGAGAGCACTGTTGCAAGAGATGAGAGCACTGTTGCATGAGATGAGAGCACTGTTGCATGAGATGAGAGCACTGTTGCATGAGATGAGAGCTCTGTTGCATGATGAGAGCACTGTTGCATGAGATGAGAGCACTGTTGCATGAGATGAGAGCACTGTTGCATGAGATGAGAGCTCTGTTGCAAGAGATGAGAGCTCTGTTGCATGAGATGAGAGCTCTGTTGCATGAGATGAGAGCTCTGTTGCATGAGATGAGAGCACTGTTGCATGAGATGAGAGCACTGTTGCATGAGATGAGAGCTCTGTTGCATGAGATGAGAGCACTGTTGCACGAGATGAGAGCTCTGTTGCATGAGATGAGAGCACTGTTGCATGAGATGAGAGCTCTGTTGCATGAGATGAGAGCTCTGTTGCATGAGATGAGAGCTCTGTTGCATGAGATGAGAGCTCTGTTGCATGAGATGAGAGCACTGTTGCATGAGATGTGAGCTCTGTTGCATGAGATGAGAGCTCTGTTGCATGAGATGAGAGCTCTGTTGCATGAGATGAGAGCTCTGTTGCATGAGATGAGAGCTCTGTTGCATGAGATGAGAGCTCTGTTGCATGAGATGAGAGCACTGTTGCATGAGATGAGAGCACTGTTGTATGAGATGAGAGCTCTGTTGCATGAGATGAGAGCTCTGTTGCATGAGATTAGAGCTCTGTTGCATGAGATGAGAGCACTGTTGCATGAGATGAGAGCAGTGTTGCAAGAGATAAGAGCACTGTTGCATGAGATGAGAGCACTGTTTCATGAGATGAGAGCACTGTTGCATGAGATGAGAGCACTGTTGCATGAGATGAGAGCACTCTTCCACCTGGACACAAACCAAACATGTACAGGCTGGTGGCTTTCTGTGCAGTGGGAATTTTTTGCTAAATTAATTTTGTAATTGACACCTACATCAATCTGAAAATTATTGCTGCAAAAAACTCCCCACGGTGCATAGGAAGCAAGCTCAGGGTTGGGAGCAAAAAATCTGAGCTATACTGATAAAAAAAAAATTCTGCAAACTAAACACCAGGCTGACTGCTGACGTTTTGCGAAGCCATTTTCTAAATGGGCGATTTAAATCGTACATCAAGTTCATCCAGTCGTTCCTCCACTTGTTTTCATGTAAGCTCTGGTCGATCTTTCGTGTCTTCGACTCATCGGTAATTAGCTCCATCTTAATAAGTAAACCCAGCTCGCGATGTCAAGGTTTCATTCCAGACAAAAATGGCAGACGGCATGTTATTTCCGGAAGTATCTTCAGTTTTATGAATCAGAAATTGCGCGAACCAAAACACGGAAACCGATATAGACGCGATTAGGATTCAGGTTTTTTTTCTCACTTTTATGTTGTTGTTGAAATTTTTGCAATACAGAATTCCGTAATTATACGGAACTACTCCCTCCCCTGCAAGCTGATGAGTGTTGGTATATGTCCAAGTGGAAGGAATAGCTCCTATCCTGTGTAAAAGCCCGGTCAGACCTGTGGTGGTTAACACAAGAGTATACATGGGAGGTTTAAGGTATTTAAAAAAAAAACTCTTCCAACATCTCTATATTACGTAGCCAACAGAAATATCTCTATCAGAGTGTTTCAAACCCTGACAATTTACAAGATGCTATTACATATAACTTGCAATTAAGAAGTTTTGAAAAAGAGAGAGAGAGAGAGAGAGAGAGAGAGAGAGAGAGAGAGAGAGAGAGAGAGAGAGAGAGAGAGAGAGAGAGATAGAGATAGAGAGAGAAAGAGAGAGAGAGAGAGAGAGAGAGAGAAAGAGAGAGAGAGAGAGAGAGAGAGAGAGAGAGAGAGAGAGAGAGAGAGAGAGAGAGCAACAGACAGACAAACCAACAGACAGATAGACGAAGGTAGAGACAGACAAACAGAATCAGACTCACATTATCAAATAACACACATAAACATTTTTGTTTGAAATTAAATAATTCAGCATTTCCTACACATTTTTTTCTGCACATCAAAAATAGCAAGTTTGCAAGGACAACTACACAAAATCTAGTTCACTTAAACATTCTGCTGTTACCACTGCACTATCAATAAGTGAGAGTTTAGGCTGGGATAATAGCACATATTGTGAAACTGTATCGATAGAATGAGAATCATTAACTCTACAAACTCTCCCAGTGCATCAGATAAATCATTACTTTGTCAGAAGAGGAAAATACTGCTAGGCCACAAAACACACAAAGTAAGCATGCACACAATTAAAGGACAGGAAAAAGCGGTGACTAAATGGAGAAATATGAAGAAAGACAAAAATTATCTGTAACATTTCAAGACCTTGCATCTAACAACACATTGAATTCAGGCGCAGATCTATTCTTCATTAAGCTGAGGAACTACATTGTTTACTACAGCTGTGAATATCTATAACCCTATAAAAAAAAATATGTGATCATACTGCTTTACCACACAACACTTACTAGGACTGCAAGTGCAACCATTAGAGTGGTGTGCATGAGAAAGTACCTAAGAGGGCCCAAGCTGTGGTTCCCATGGGTTAAAATCTCAAACAAATGTCAATTTCAACCAATGAGGCCCACTACTTAGTTCCCTACCACTTGAGCGCTTTTTTGTGCACCTTGCCCCAGGAGACACTTTCCAAAATAACACCACTTAACTCTCTATAATTGCTGGTTTCGATCAGAAAACGTATTGACCAATGGAACCCCCCTTTAAAGACCCCCCCCCCCCCCCCCCCCCCCCCCCGCCCCAATTTAAGACTCCCTCCTATTTAAGACCCTGCTTTTTTTAGATTTTCTGTTTATAAGCTGTGAAAATGTACCTCCATTTTAAGACTACCCGATTTTCTCACATTTTTGAAGATGTTAAAAGGGGGGTTCCACTGTTTTACTACCCCTGGCAAAGCCCTTAATTCCCAGCCTTTGTAAGTTCCACTGTTTTACTACCCCTGGCAAAGCCCTTAATTCCCAGCCTTTGTAAGTTCCACTGTTTTACTACCCCTGGCAAAGCCCTTAATTCCCAGCCTTTGTAAGTTCCACTGTTTTACTACCCCTGGCAAAGCCCTTAATTCCCAGCCTTTGCAAGCACCCCGAGATTGCTACAGTATTCGGTAGTCAATAGCATGACGTTCATGTTGCATACACTACTTTCAGACAGCTTGCTGATAATTTTCCAAGATCATGTGTATGTCATTCGAGTTTTTTAAAAATACCCAGCGTAATCCCTACATAGGAACGTTTATTATTAAAGTAATTTGGCCACTTGTAGTAGACATTAACTTAGCCTTGAGCTACATGTGGCATTGCGCAGGGACCTTCAGAAGAGTAACGATGATGTGGTAAATGTGAGGAGAAACATGTCAGCTAATTGTGAAAAGTACTAGAATGGAAGCCGACTCCGTGACGACGATACTAGCCGTATTGGTAGTCAAGGGTTGCGTAAGTCTGCAGGTAGTAAGCGTATCGGAGTCGACCTTCCAGTCAAGTACTTTTCACAAACACGTGACATGTTTCGGGTCTGCACACTTATCATATTACCGTTACTCCTCTCAAGTCACTTGCGCTACTAACTTTGCCGACTATGTCCTTGTACTGTGCAATGCTACAAGAGGCTTCAAGCTAACTTAACGTCTACTACCAGTGGCTTAAACCCTCTACTGATATTATCGGAGCTTTAAGTCGAGCGTGACAACCAGACCCAACCTGTCATCTGTTTCTCTGTGGTCTCCACTCCCTGAAGAAGGGCTGAAGAACATCGACTCTGAAGGTTTCGGCCGAGCACTTGCTCCACATGTGCATGCAACTCCTGAAAGCATCACCATGGCAACAAACACAGTGCACGCACAACTCAACTTAAGCTCAAGTAAATACAAGCACACACAAATGTAAAAACGAAACAAAAACAACGCCAGAGTTACGAAAACCTAGGACATGCAATATTGAAAGAGGCACAAAAAAGTGGGGACAAAAACACAGCGTTGTTCTCAGGCCGCAATGTATTGTTCTGACCCCTGGCCGGTCCACCGTCTGTGATATCTAGTTGAGTAGGTCCGACAGAACAATTTGAGGATGAAAGCGGTGTGTTTGTTTGGATGCGTGTTATTCTCTCAGTGTGCCAGGAGATTGGTTCCACATAACTCTCGCTTAAAAATGTCTTGTTGCATATGTCGGCTATGTTTAGAATGTATAAAAATGTCTTGTTGCATATGTCGGCTATGTTTAGAATGTATAAAAATGTCTTGTTGCATATGTCGGCTATGTTTAGAATGTATAAAAATGTCTTGTTGTATATGTCAGCTATGTTTAGGATGTATAAAAAAAATAAAAAAAACCCTTTTTTTTGTTTAGCCAAGAAACTTTGACCTGCATACATTATCAATCCAGGTCCACGTGACCTTTTATTCTGTGAGACTGGGAACAACACAGCAACACCGTGTAACGCCTGCACCACTGACACTCACTGTGTGCATCCAAGTCTAAGACTGCCGCAAAACAACAACAAAAATCTACCTTTTAAAGCCTAAACTCTAATCTGTTGCCTAAGACTGAGATAGCTTTCGAGAATGTGCAGAAAAAGAAAAACGTTAAGAATGTGTAAGCAGGTTTTAGAATCAGCTACACATGGCTTCAAATTTGTAAGACTGCACTCATAACACTTTTTACATTTAGTCAAGTTTTGACTAAATGTTTTAACATAGAGGGGGGGAATCGAGACGAGGGTCGTGGTGTATGTGTGTTTGTGTGTGTGTGTGTGTGTGTGTGTGTAGAGCAATTCAGAGTAAACTACTGGACCGATCTTTATGAAATTTGACATGAGAGTTCCTGGGTATGATATCCCCGGATGTTTTTTTCTTCTTTTTGATAAATGTCTTTGATGACCTCATATCCGGCTTTTTGTAAAAGTTGAGGCGGCACTGTCACACCCTCATTTTTCAATCAAATTGATTGAAATTTTGGCCAAGCAATCTTCGACGAAGGCCGGACTTCGGTATTGCATTTCAGCTTGGTGGCTTAAAAATTAATTAATGACTTTGGTCATTAAAAATCTGAAAATTGTAATTACATTTTTTTTTTTATAAAACGATCCAAATTTACGTTTATCTTATTCTTCATCATTTTCTGATTCCAAAAACATATAAATATGTTATATTTGGATTAAAAACAAGCTCTGAAAATTAAAAATATAAAAATTATGATCAAAATCAAATTTCCAAAATCGATTTAAAAACAATTTCATCTTATTCCTTGTCGGTTCCTGATTCCAAAAACATATAGATATGATATGTTTGGATTAAAAACACGCTCAGAAAGTTAAAACGAAGAGAGGTACAGAAAAGCGTGCTATGCAGCACAGCGAAACCACTACCGCGCTAAACAGTCTCGTCAGTTTTACTGCGTTTTGCACGAGCGGCGGACTACGGTCATTGTGAAAAAATGCAGTGCGTTCACTTTCATTCTGTGAGTTCCACAGCTTGACTAAATGTAGTAATTTCGCCTTACGCGACTTGTTTTTATATATATACGTGTCTAGTCCTTTTTGTCAACTGAGTGGACCCCTTTCCCACATTATTTCTGTTGTTTTTGGCTCACGAAGTGTAGCCTATGCGATCGTAACTTTGTCTGTCTGTGCGTTTGTGCGTGCGTGTGTGTGTGTGTATGTCTGTGGTAGAAACTTTAACATTTCCGAGTCTATGTGTGAGTGGTTATCCAAGACTATGGATAAAGCTCGCATAAGATTACGTCACGGTCAAAAGTGTTTGACGTCAATTAATGCATCATGACGGCATGCCTCCCTGTAGTCTTTCTCTCTCGCGTGGTGTGTGTGGTCTCGGTCATTGTTATTTTGAGCGGGCCGAGACTATTTGGCAGTCGTGTCCCTGTAAGTAGGCTACATGCAGACAGACAGATCTAGATCTAGTGTCTCTCTTTCTTGCACAGTGTCACCTAAGCTTACTGTGTGTGTGGGTGTGTATGTGTGAGTGTGACGGAGTGATTGAGTTTGTGTTACTGTTTGTCTATTTCTTACGTGAGCCTTGAAGGCTTCGCCTCTTGTTTATTTCTGTTTTTTGTTGTTATCTTTGTTTTTGTGTGCTACATTCGCACCCGAGCCTGAATAAGCTGTGAATTACTGTGAAGTTAGGGCTTGCAGGTCTGAAACCCCAATGTTAGCATCAACCAATTGCAAGAAGCATCGTGTGCACAGAGCAAAGGGTCACTGTTAATGTTTCGGCGCAATCTCAGACTGTGACGGGAATACAACACCAATACTGCAATACAAAGTGACAGTACAAAAATACGACAGGTAAAAGTTCCAGAAAAAAGTTGTGCAATAAAAAGAGACAAGCCACACATCACGCCATCAAAAGTCAGCATCGGGGGTGTGACTTCACCTGCCAAAAACAACTCCATGGAATTGAGACGGCGCTGAATGCTGGCTGAACAGCGACCAATCATGTTGCGGGAAATTATCGCCTCCACGTACGCGTGCAACTCCTGGTTGCCGCAGAAAAGAGAGAGAAAACACACACACAGGTACAGGTACATTATCACTATCAACTT
>NC_090254.1:6679873-6682373 GCF_037325665.1 Littorina saxatilis | reverse complement strand
GTTCCTAGTGGCAGACCCTGATACTGTATGTTCCTAGTGGCAGACCCTGATACTGTATGTCCCTAGTGGCAGACCCTGATACTTTATGTTCCTAGTGGCAGACCCTGATACTGTATGTTCCTGGTGGCAGACCCTGACACTGTATGTTTCTAGTGGCAGACCCTGATACTGTATGTTCCTGGTGGCAGACCCTGATACTGTATGTCCCTAGTGGCAGACCCTGATACTGTATGTTCCTAGTGGCAGACCCTGATACTGTATGTTTCTAGTGGCAGACCCTGATACTGTATGTCCCTAGTGGCAGACCCTGATACTGTATGTCCCTAGTGGCAGACCCTGATACTGTATGTTCCTAGTGGCAGACCCTGATACTGTATGTCCCTAGTGGCAGACCCTGATACTGTATGTCCCTAGTGGCAGACCCTGATACTGATGTTCCTAGTGGCAGACCCTGATACTGATGTTCCTAGTGGCAGACCCTGATACTGATGTCCCTAGTGGCAGACCCTGATACTGTATGTCCCTAGTGGCAGACCCTGATACTGTATGTCCCTAGTGGCAGACCCTGATACTGATGTTCCTAGTGGCAGACCCTGATACTGATGTCCCTAGTGGCAGACCCTGATACTGTATGTTTCTAGTGGCAGACCCTGATACTGTATGTTCCTGGTGGCAGACCCTGATACTGTATGTTCCTAGTGGTAGACCCTGACACTGTATGTCCCTAGTAGTAGTGGCAGACCCTGATACTGTATGTCCCTAGTGGCAGACCCTGATACTGTATGTTCCTAGTGGCAGACCCTGATACTGTATGTTCCTGGTGGCAGACCCTGATACTGTATGTCCCTTGTGGCAGACCCTGATACTGTATGTTCCTAGTGGCAGACCCTGATACTGTATGTCCCTAGTGGCAGACCCTGATACTGTATGTCCCTGGTGGCAGACCCTGATACTGATGTCCCTAGTGGCAGACCCTGATACTGATGTCCCTAGTGGCAGACCCTGATACTGTATGTTTCTAGTGGCAGACCCTGATACTGTATGTCCCTAGTGGCAGACCCTGATACTGTATGTTCCTAGTGGCAGACCCTGATACTGATGTCCCTAGTGGCAGACCCTGATACTGATGTCCCTAGTGGCAGACTCTGATACTGTATGTCCCTAGTGGCAGACCCTGATACTGTATGTTCCTGGTGGCAGACCCTGATACTGTATGTTCCTAGTGGTAGACCCTGACACTGTATGTCCCTAGTAGTAGTGGCAGACCCTGATACTGTATGTCCCTAGTGGCAGACCCTGATACTGTATGTTCCTAGTGGCAGACCCTGATACTGTATGTTCCTGGTGGCAGACCCTGATACTGTATGTCCCTTGTGGCAGACCCTGATACTGTATGTTCCTAGTGGCAGACCCTGATACTGTATGTCCCTAGTGGCAGACCCTGATACTGTATGTCCCTAGTGGCAGACCCTGATACTGATGTTCCTAGTGGCAGACCCTGATACTGATGTCCCTAGTGGCAGACCCTGATACTGTATGTTTCTAGTGGCAGACCCTGATACTGTATGTTCCTGGTGGCAGACCCTGATACTGTATGTTCCTAGTGGTAGACCCTGACACTGTATGTCCCTAGTAGTAGTGGCAGACCCTGATACTGTATGTCCCTAGTGGCAGACCCTGATACTGTATGTTCCTGGTGGCAGACCCTGATACTGTATGTTTCTAGTGGCAGACCCTGATACTGTATGTTTCTAGTGGCAGACCCTGATACTGTATGTTCCTAGTGGCAGACCCTGATACTGTATGTTTCTAGTGGCAGACCCTGATACTGTATGTTCCGTGTTGTTCTCGCTCTTTGGTCATTAACGCATACTTTTTAGATCTGACGCCTTTGTCTGGCCTTTGGCAGGTAGACAGTCCCATAGTTTTCACATGGGGGTCTTCCGACCATCGATAATCCTACTTTGCGGAGAAAACCATGGCATTTGGATCTGTACATATTTACAATCCAGGTCCAAGGGACCTCTTGTCCTCTGAAGCCGGGAACAACACTGTATGTTTGTTCTTTCTTTCTTTATTTGGTGTTTAACGTCGTTTTCAACCGTTCAAGGTTATATCGCGACGGGGAAAGGGGGGAGATGGGATAGAGCCACTTGTTAATTGTTTCTTGTTCACAAAAGCACTAATCAAAAAATTGCTCCAGGGGCTTGCAACGTAGTACAATATATTACCTTACTGGGAGAATGCAAGTTTCCAGTACAAAGGACTTAACATTTCTTACATACTGCTTGACTAAAATCTTTACAAACATTGACTATAACTGTATGTTTGTAATAATTACCATCACTGTGTCAAAATCGATTGATATAGGTGACAGTTTTATGTGATACTGATTAAGGTACAATTAATGGAGATATAAAACATGGGAATACAGAAATTACTTAACAAGTGAAGGTTTCTGGAAACGTACAATTCTTTCTTTCTTTATTTGGTGTTTAAC
>NC_090254.1:6629873-6674873 GCF_037325665.1 Littorina saxatilis | reverse complement strand
GTCAAAACTTGACTAAATATAAAAAGAAGAATCCTCTGTGAAAATGAGTACTTGTACGCCGATAAAATCAAATCGATCAAGCACGCAAAAATAACAAAATTAACCAACAAGCAACAGAATAGGAAAAACACGCATTTCTGAGACAAAACATTAACTTAATTCTTCCGACTCAGAAACAATGAGTTCAAGGTGAAGGTAACGAGTCTTTTTCAAACTTAGCATACACATGATACAAACCAATCTTGTGTATGTTGTTTTCACCACAAGCGGGTCAATAAATATTATTTTAAAGTAATTAATCACGTCTTTAAGCCTTATGGTGAAAACGTATGTACACCGACACAGTGTCAGCATCTATATATATATACGACTAGTGTCTGTGTGTCTGTGTGTCTGTGTGTGTGTGTGTGTATCTGTCTGTGCGCGATGCACGGCCAAAGTTCTCGATGGATCTGCTTCAAATTTGGTGGGCATATTCAAGTAGACCCGGGACACGACACAACCTGGTCGATATTTCAACACGTGCTCTCAGCGCGCAGCGCGGAACCGATTTTGGTTCCACCTCAGCTATTTTGGTTTCACCTCAGCTTACCCGGGCCCCCATACCGACACACCATAGCCGCTACACCACATCACAACGCCAAAGTTCTCGGTGGATCTTTTTCAAATTTGGACACCGTATTCAGCTACACCCCGGACACAATATCATCGATGAGATATTTCAACACGTGCTCTCAGCGCGCAGCGCTGAACTCATTTTCGTTTTTGGGTTCATTTCACCATTATAAGTAACTCTTCCTTATCTTCTCCAGTGTTTGGCGTTTATCTCCCTTCCTTCGTGTGGCTTTCCCGTTCAGTTGTAAGTTACTACACTGCGCTGTCCACTGCGCTGAGCGTCTTCGGATATTCCCGGCGTTCTGTTACTGTTACCTATTTTTAGAAGGTCAACGCAGTGTACAGAACGTAAATTGGACCCGTAAATTATCCTCACTGTAAAAGTGCAAAGGTCGAATCAATTTATAGCCACGCGAAAAATACACTGTCATCTATCTCTCTATAGATACGGCTTCTCTGTGTTTGTGTGTGTGTGTGTGTAAGTGTGTGTGTCTCTATGTAATCAACACCTGTGCATTCTTCAGTTCTGTTTGTGATGTGGTCTGGCGGCTTTTGTGTAATTTTATGTACTGGCCTTCCTTTGAGAAGCCATAACTTGCTCAGTCCTGTTTGAGTGGAGTTCGATTAACACGGTTACATTCGTCGACAAGGATGGGACTCGATATGGTCAGGAATGGCATTATGGCCACTGAATCATTTTCGTGCTGTTCCCATTCCACGAATCTGGGAGGGACCTAAGCTTGGCGGGTCCATAGTTCGGACGGCTCTAAGTACTTCTTCCCGGCGAAGCCGGCTACCCGGCGAAGCGGGTATTCATTCTAGTGCAATAATAACTGTGTAGAGGAAACAACATAAGTTGACACTAATGACAGGAATAACTTATCAACAGTAACAGCAACACTGCACAACAAAATACAGTGGAACCCTCCCTTTAAAGACCTCCACAAATCTGAACAAAAATCACGTCTTAAAAAGGAAGGAGTCTTAAAATGGAGGTAAATTTACAGAGACTTATATATGAACAGAAAATCTAAAAAAGTAATGTCTTTCAAGTAAAAGAGGAAGTCTTAAATTGGGGGGTCTTAAAAGGGGGGTTCCACTGAAGAACTGCAAAGAGTTACTGTCTTTTAACAATGCCAAGCATTCATTTAGAAAATCAAAAGACAATTAAAGTCAAAAAAGTTTAGGCCCGTGCCCTCCTTGAACTCACTGATTTCTGATTGAGCACAAGGGGAAAAAAAAGGTGAACAAATGGTTATAAAACAGAAACACTAACACACGCCTTTTCACAGCCCAGCTAATTAAATGTCACTCCCCGGAGCAGTGGGAATAGATGTTTTCCAGAAATAACTCTGTCAGGATTTTCAGCAATCTGGAAGAGGAAGAGTCCCTTTACCTTGAACAAGCTTTTCACAACATCCGGAGCGTGTTCCACGCTTCCGATCGGCTCTATTCTGCGATAGGGATGAACAACTAACTGGGATGTGTATGCTATGCAGCCTGCGCTAAATATGATAACATTTTCTAAATGTTATCATAAAGAAAATGTTATCATCGGAGCCACGAATCACCACCGATGGCTTGCTGATCACTGGAAGTAACATGTGTTTTCCTAGAGTCATGTGACCTCCATCAAAACACATTGTGAGCTATCTGTGTGCGCGCAGGGGGCCCAGTAGCTGAGTTGGTAGAGCACAGGACTTGTGATCGGAAGGTCGCAGGTTCGAATTCGGGTCGGGACGGACATGTTATGCTATATGAAGTCTTATATCGCGCGCGTATCTCCAGACTCGGACTCAAGGCGCAGATCTATTTATGCCGTGTGAGATGGAATTTTTTACACAATACATCACGCATTCACATCGACCAGCAGATCGCAGCCATTTCGGCGCATGTCCTACTTTTCACGGGTTATTATTCCAAGTCACACGGGTATTTTGGTGGACATTTTTTATCTATGCCTATACAACTTTGCAAGGAAAGACCCTTTTGACAATCGTGGGATCTTTAACGTGCACACCCCAATGTAGTGTACACGAAGGGACCTCGGTTTTTCGTCTCATCCGAAAGACATGGTCTACTTTATGTGAAGACCCAGAGACGGAAGCCATATCCCACCCCCGTGTCACCACAATGGCACGTAAAAGACCTCAGTCATTCTGCCATAAGTGCAGATGGCTGATACCACCTAAACACGCATACACTTGTGTATCTCATCAAAAGCCGCGAGGGCGTAAAAACTTGAATTATCATATAACCCATATCATGTCCTCAAGAGGCGAAAACTTTACTCTGTATGACATTAAGCATTCTCTCTTTCTTTTTTTCTATGTACGCGTGCTGCTTAACATACAGATCATAGTTAGTTGTTGGTTCCGATTGCAAGTTAAAACCGATGGGAAGCATGGATCATGCTCCGGATGTTGTGAAAAGCGTGTCTGAGGTCAAGGGGCTCTTACTCCTCCAGACCTCGGAAAATCCCGACAAGATTTTTTCGAAAATCGTCTATTGAACACAGGAAGGCTAACCTGGGGGCAGTCCCCTCAAGAACCCCCCCCCCCCCCCCCCCCCCCACCCTTTTTAAGACCTAGCTTTTTTCAGATTTCCTGTGTATAAGCTCTGTAAAATGTACTTTGCAGGACTCCATCCTTTCCTTTTGCAGACTTGTTTTTGTCAGATGTGTGCAGGTGTTGAAAGGGGGATCCCCTGTATACATATCATGGAATGATGGAAGTTGCTGGGGACAAGGGGTGATTGGTCCACTGTATACATATCATGGAATGATGGAAGTTGCTGGGGACAAGGGGTGCTTGTTCTAAGAAAACTCTGCTACAGAGAAGAAACTCAACTGCATTTAGAATGCAATAATTCTTCTTGATTCCCAGTCTTACATGCAATTGGTCTTGGTGAAGAGAATACGGAAAACTATCTTATCAATCATGTGTCTTTGCTTTCTCTCTATGGTATGTCTGCCTTTACAAAATAGAATCAAAGACAGAATCAAGACATCAAAAAAGACAAAAAGATGACTCACTTCAAATTTATTTTCAAAGTTGGCGAACTCAAATAATCTGGCCTGGAAACCGGGCAAAAGAACACGATCTGAAAACCAACAAGATGTGCACACTAAAAACTGGATCCAACATTTTCACACAGAAAAGAATGAACAACGTCTCTTATTTCTTTCAACAAATTTTAACTAATGATGCATGTGTATTTGTACATGTCTTAGTGCATTTTTTTGTGTCTGCATGTCTAGTCCGCATACCTTTGCCAGAAAATATGCCTACATATCTGGGAAGGTATTCAATCAATCAATCGCGCGTATTCCGTGGGTACAGTTCTAAGCGCAGGGATTTATTTATTTTTTTAAATTTTTTTTTAATGCAATTTATATCACGCACATATTCAAGGCGCAGGGATTTATTTATGCCGTGTGAGATGGAATTTTTTTACACAACACATCACGCATTCACATCGGCCAGCAGATCGCAGCCATTTCGGCGTATATCCTACTTTTCACGCCCTATTATTCCAAGTTACACGGGTATTTTGGTGGACATTTTTATCTATGCCTCTACAATTTTGCCAGGAAAGACCCTTTTGTCAATCGTGGGATCTTTAACGTACACACCCCAATGTAGTGTACACGAAGGGACCTCGGTTTTTCGTCTCATCCGAAAGACTAGCACTTGAGCCCACCACCTAGGTTAGGAAAGGGGGGAGAAAATTGCTAACGCCCTGACCCAGGGTCGAACTCGCAACCTCTCGCTTCCGAGCGCAAGTGCGTTACCACTCGGCCACCCAGTCGAGTCCATGTGTTGTGAACTAAACATTATAGTTTTGCTATGAAAAACAAAAAGAAAATCAAATGCTCATGTGACTCACCCTTGTCACGTGTAATACAAATCAGAAACAAATCATAACCTGCTCTAGCTCCATGAACAGTCAAGAAAATGATATTTTCCTGCTCAAAAGAGTCTTGATTTTGGACATGTGTTGATGTTCAAGGTCCTCCTTATTCCACGTGCAAGTCTGAACCGATGTGTGGTGGTGTGCATGTAATGGTGTAAGTGGAGAGACATTTTATACAGTCAAGCTACTACTACATGCCAACTGATCTACACTCACTGACCTGGTGTGGGTATGCCTGTGTCGTTCTGTAAGCGCGACACCAGGGCTTCCCTGGCCGACACGAAAAACACTCTGTCTTTGGCTTCTCGCTTGTCTACAACTTGGAGTTCATCTGCCAAGAACTGGGTGTTGTAGTCTATGTGTTGCTGTTTTACCTGGAACAAAATGTCAGTCAGTGTAAACTTTATACAGGGAAACCCCTTTTTAAGACCTCCATAAATGAGAGAATCAGGTATCAAAAGGGCGAGAGTCCTCAAATTGAGGTACATTTATCAGTGTCTGCCCAACAAATCAGCCGTCTGTGACTGTCTCAAACTCGGGCTGAAGCTAGGCCCGCACCCGCCCTGTCAAAATGTTTGCAGTCTGGTTACTAGATTGCAACCGTTTTCTTGTCACTATTTATTTTTTTCTGGGCGCTTTAGTTTTGTTTAGTTTTGTTCCACAACAGTCTCAAATTGGATTCTAACGACTCAAACCGTCCCTGAAAAGGAATCAAATATAAACGTTTTTGAAGCAGCGCACAACAAAGATGCTGTTTGTTTCAGTTGGAGCAGAGTGCATGTATGGGGAGGGTGGTGAAATGGGTGTTACACATGTTTACAAAAGTCTAGTCGAAACCCAACCATAATAATAAAGTAACATCACAGTACACATCAACCAACCTTATCAATTTCCTCTTCCATCTCCGAAACATCCCAGCGATTCTGAAGAACGAACACGTTCGGCTTTGACAGACGCGAGCTGACCTTGTGGAAGAATTTCTTCTCCTGCAAGAACAAGAAAACAAAGTTATAAACATCATCAGACAATTTCTCCTTTAATTCACCAGGCTATATCCATATTTAGCTCCGTGGAAGTGACATGACATACTGAAAGAAGAGTGAACATTTTGAGATTTATCATTCAGAAGATGATGACGTTCACACAGCGCTTGACAGAGATATTGCCATTGATCAAAGCAAACCCAAGGTTATGAAGCAGAAAAAAAACCCAGAAAAAAACCTCACCTCACCAAAACAGAGTCAGTTTACAGCATCTAGCTGGTTTGTAAACCAGTAACACCAAACTGACAGGCAAAATTAATCGCATCCAAACCCACCATTAGTCCAACTAAGACATACCCACACAGTGACGTTTCAGTTTGATGGGGAGAAACCGTTAAAAGGCATTCGAAACTGGTGTAACTGACCGACTCACAATTTTTCTGGTACTTTGAGAAAAAAACGCCAAACAAGTAAAACTTCTGAAACATTACCTCAAGAGAGATTATGAACTGAAAATCAGAAAAATCAAGGTCTTTGAAAGAGAGTGAGTCTTAAAGGGAGGGAGTCTTAAAGGGAGGGAGTCTTAAAGGGGGTTCCACACTACATACCGTCTGCATAAGTGTTGACTCCGCGTTGGCGACCAAGACGAAAACATCAGCGTCCAGACAGAACTTGTCAATCCACTCGTCAAGGTCAGGCGAAACATCTATCCCAGGGCTGAAACAAGCAGAATGCAACGCTTAACAATAACAATAACAATAACAGCACTTTATTGTCCATTGTCAATAAAGTCAAATTATGACAGTCCGGGTTATCAAAGATTACAGAAAGCCTCTGGCAAATTTACTGCACGGAGCTCAACATCTCAAATCAAATTGAGAAATCAACTATAATCTTTAAGACGCTATTACGCCATCCACCCCCTCCCCCAAGAATTTAGGACTCCAAAATTCTTTCTGCAATGTGAAAAATTGCACCAAAGAATTGACATCAATCTCACGCATTCGTTACAGTTCACTCTTTCACTCTCCCCCTTACTGAAAAGTCTCATATCTCAAACGCCACATAGTGCAGAGGAAGACCAAACGCCACATAGTGCAGAGGAAGACCAAACGCCACATAGTGCAGAGGAAGACCAAATAACATCCTCACCTGTCCAGGAAGATGATGTCTTCCCTCAGAAGGCGACACTTGTTCTTGGGCCAGAGGATACGGATCAGCGAGTTTTCTTTCAGCTTGCCTGAGCTCAAGGCGCTGGCCAGTTCCTTGATGGACTGCACACACAGAAAACACAGACAGGTAAGACCGCAATGCTCATTGTGGGGGCCCTGTAGCTGAGTTGGTAGAGCACTGGACTTGTGATCAGCGGGTCACAGGTTCGCATCTGGGCCAGGCTGTGATGGACACGTGTCCACTTTATGTGCAGGCACCACTGTGGAACGTGAAAGACCTTGGTCATCCTGCCATAAGTGCATGTGGCTGGGTAGCGCGACTCTGTTGCTGCTAGCTTACCACTGTGAGGAAGCGACCCCAATTTCCTAGCGATGGGATAATGAAGTAATGAGACTGGTTGGATTCCTCAAAGAGAATGATAGCCTCAGGTGTAGCCCCTTCTTAATAAAGTAAATCCCCCCCCCCCCCCCCCCAGATTTCTATTTACTCAGAGGTGTACTAACATGTAAGCTCTTGGGTTGGTTGGAGTCCTCGGTGAGAATGCTGGCCTCAGGTGTAGCACCTTCTAAATAAAGTCACTTCACCCCCCCCCCCCCCCCCCCCCAAGCTTTCTCTTCAGTGAGCATGAGACGTGTACTGACATGTAAGCTCTTGGGTAGGTTGGAGTCCTCGGTGAGCACGCTGGCCTCCTGGTTGTCTGAGCCCTCCACCTGTATGAAGCAGTGGGTGGTGTGGCCGATACCGCTCGGCAGGATCTTCTCCCTCAACATGGCGTTGATCACCGTGCTCTTCCCGTTGGACGTCCTGTCAACACAAGCACAACTTAGCACTCAAATAATCCCAATACAGGCAGCATTGACCTTAACTGTTATGTAACTGGTTATCAATGCAGGGACATCATTTGGCATCTGCATTCATCAAAATGCTGAAAGTTATTTCAAATTGCCCAAAACTCTGCTAAAATCACGAACTTGTCAGTACTATTGGTTTTTATACTATCTTACAGGTTATTATAGATATAAACGTACCTAACCTGGTTACTGGTGTGTTTTCTTTTTATTTATATCTTACAGGTTTCATTTTCTTAAAAGAGGCAGTTTTACTAAATGATATAAGACCTACAATACGCTACCACTTTATAATCTCATGGAGAGATTCAAGTCCATGGTCCTTAATTTCAAATCAGACGACCAGTTACTGACACAAACTGTGATGAGCACCTACCTGCCAAAGAAGACCACTTTCATGTGATCCCGAGCAAGAACCTCTCGGATGCCATCTATTTTGGATTTGAAGCCCTTCACCACCTCAGCATTCTCTGGGCTGATCACCTCAGTCTCTGTCACTCCCACCGCTGGCTTGGATGCTACTAACTCTGTTCACACAAATCACACACATTTGTAAGGCCCTTGTATACAAACACTGCAGTTTTGACCAAACTAAATCTGTACACATAAATCACACACATGTGTTGTAACTATGTAAGGCTCCACTAGTACAACCACTGCTGGTTTGAAGCTAAGTAAACCCGTGAACAGAAATCATGCATGCTGTCACTGTGTCAGGATTTGCTAAGTCAACTGCTCTACTGGATAAAACTAAATCTGTACAAAAAAATACACATGCACTTGTAAGATTCTGGTCTGCTGTACGGATTTAAACTAATTCTACACACAGACAGCATACACCTGCAAGGCTGTGTAGTAGAGCCAAACCATCTTGGGTCAATGGAGTCTGCTCACACCACACACACTTCGAACACTCCGTTACCAATTTAAACATTCACTGCTAATCAAACCATGCACTCTTGTAATGCTAGTGCCCACTGCTGCTTTGAACAAAACTAACGCCAAAGAAACCTGACAATGAACCTATAAAGTTTGAATAGGTGACCACACATCCTTAACTTATAAGACTGAAGACTGAAGTTTCAAAACTCAAATAGCAAACATGCTGGCGGAAACCTCAGCTTTACAAAATGTAATGGCTAAAGCTTGGAAGGTAAACTAATAATATGCAGAGCTTACACACAGAGTCTCAGTGAAAATTTAAAAAAATGTGTCAATATTATTATTAGCGGATCATGTAAGTTGTAACTGAAAAATGCAAACTTTACCTAGAAAGCAACCCCAATTTCCAAGAGGGAAACCTTATAGAACTATAACATGAATACCGTTACTATTCACTCAGAAAGAAAATGTAACACTGTGTCCCTCATACATCCACCACTAAATTAGTGCCAATTAAACAAGCAAATAAAAATAAACTTACTTCTAACAAACGTATCAGCTTCTACAACATAGTCCCCGATGTCCTTGAAAATGTCATTGATGCGTTTCTTGGCCTGCACAAAAAGCTGCAGCGCAGACTCGCGCCCATGGCCGTTACCAAGGTTACGCAGACTGTGGGGGCCACTCTGCCCTTGGTCTCCACTGCTGTCCATCGTTGCCGTTGGCTGGGTGATTGATCCGGACATCGCTCGCTCTACCTGCAACAGCAATGTTTAAGGAATCATAGGCTTCAACTTGAAGTAACCATGGATTCTGTCCAACCCTAAATGGGTGAGTCAGGTTCTTACGATACCCTAGCTGTCATCAAGAAAAAGTAACTAATCACTAAGTCCAATTGCTGTCAAACACAAAAGTGCAGGACCATTATTTATATTAAACATGAGATTCAGTAAAAGTAATACTTGAGTCTGCTGCATGAAACCAGGAATATCAATAGGAAATTGCAAAAACTTACCTTTTTCTAGTAATTCTACTTCTACATTGACAGATGGCTATGAACTCGCTCCACATCAGAGCTGGAAGTTGAAGTTGGATGTTCAAGGTAACTCAGACTCGGAGTTTTGCTTCCTACAACTGCAGCACACACACATACAGAAATAATCATTATGATATTGTCGGGACAACAACTGAAGAAGGTGTTTGATTATACAAGGCACAATCCCCACTTTCGGCCTGTGTCTTTTCTTGTCAGAATCACTGATGCAGGCACCGTTGCTCGGTACAACTTCACTTTGAAAACCTCCGAAAACCCATGAAAACATAAAAAAATCATTAGAAATTACAAAAATGTGTCCTTAGATCGTGTTTTACAGACATGTTTGATTGAAATCATAACTAAAATCTGCAACTTTCACCGTTCATGGCTTTGTTTTTGTCTTCGTGTGAGGATTTGCGAAGGAGTGGAAGTAATTGAAGGAAGTGAACTATAAGCACAAACACACTGAAAACAGACAATGTGACTGTGAGCGTCATTGTTATTTTCATTTATGATTTGAACATGGTTTTCTACAGAAAAAAGATAATCTTTTGTTTTATCACTGAGGAAAGTTATTCATTTACATGCACACACGTATCCATGTGTGTATGACGTCACCAACACTTGTGTGCTGTATGATAACAAGAGTTACCTCCCTTGCATTGAAATTCAAGCATCAGCTCAAGTCTATTTAAACACAAAAATAAAGGTACACATAGCAAGAATCAGGCATGACTTCTCACAGGCATGTCCAAAACTTCACTTTGATAATAGATGTAGTTATTTAAGATGGGGGTTTTGGAGTCAAGTAATACCCCCTTTGCCCTGTAAGCCTTCTTGACACATTGGTTCAACTTCAAGTGGGTAAAATCGGGAGAGGTGCATTGACAGATCAGGGACCTCACTTGCACTTTGATTTAAAATCCACGTTGGCACTTGCCGGTGGAGTTTTAAGAGAAAGCAAACGTTTTTACACCAGAACAGCTGACAAATGATATAACAATTATAAGCCTTAGCCTTAGGATGCATTCAAAAAGTCGAAACTAAAAGTGATGATTGTGAAACGCCCAAATTATACAGACATTATAGGCATGAATAAAACAAATTGTCCGAAACTGTATGTTTAGGGCTCACTAGTAAATTATGCAAAGAACTTCTGACACTGTCTGGGCTTCGAGTTGCCAGTATTACTCATGATATTGATAAGGAATTGCCCGAACTTGGTCGTCAGAACTAACGTAACGACCCAATGCCAATGCTGCACCATTGATAAGATTTTTAAGAACGAACGTGATAGATGTAACATTTAAACAAATGCCTTCTAGAAAATCAAAGTTAAAACACTCATGTACAAATTCTGCACCATAAATTATCACGGCAATAATTACCTGTTCAGTTCTTGGCACCTAGTTTGTTGCACATGTTCGCAGTGACTTTCAGATGATAGCGGCCATGATGTAACCTCCAAGACTAAACCGTTTGAGAAAAATTACCCACTTTGAAGATAAGCCATTCAAGAATGATATTTTATGCGCTATTCTTAAAATGGCGTGCGAGTTACTTACAGAAAGCCATCAAAAGCAACATTTAAAAAAACCTATTTACTCAGAATATAGCACAGATGACTTCACATGTATAACAAGAGTATGTTTTTCTTATTCCAAGCAGGTTCTTACATAGACTTTTCGTAGAAAACTAGAAGATGTCTGCGCATGCGCAACTCAATTAATGTATCGAGTTTTACTTTCGTTTTCTATTCCAGCCTTATAATATGCTTCAGATTGCATATTTCCTTGTAATTAAAAAGATGCTGTCCTTGTGACCCTTTATCATTGACCAATGTATTCAGCGGAGAACAGCTGTGTGCGTGTTTCTTGTGTGTATTTTGTTGTTTCAAAACATGCAGAGAGATTTGATACTTTCATCAAAACAAAACAATGGACATTCTTCTAAGATAATGAATTGAACTGAGAAAAATGTGATCATGCGTTTCATGTGTGTGTGTGTGTGTGTGTGTGTGTGTGTGTGTGTGTGTGCATTTGTGTGTGTGTGTGTGTTTGAGTGTATGCATGTGTGCCTGTATGCGTGTGTGTTTGTGCGTGTATGTACGTGCTTGCAAGCGTGTGTGTGCGTGTGTGTGTGTGTGTGTGTACATGCTTGCAAGCGTGTGTGTGCGCGTGTGTGTGTGTGTGTCAGGCATGAAAACTGAGAAAAAAAACAAAATACTGAAAACAAAATTCGAAGGCGCGTAGCGCCAAGTTTCGCAGGCGCATAGCGCCAAGTTTCGCAGGCGCGAAGCGCCAAGACTTCTAGGGGGGTCCGGGGGCATGCACCCCCGAAAAAAATGTTTTACAAGGGTGCAATTTGGTGCAATCTGAGCCTTAAAATTGGATTCAAACATGGCCCCAAAACTATTTTACTATAACTATGACTAGGGGGGAAAAAAAAAAAGAAAAAAAAAAAGGAAAAATACGGAAAATAAAAAAAAATACGGTTTATTTTTTTCAAAAATACGGAAAATTTTCATGCCTGGTGTGTGTGTGTGTGTGTGTGTGAGTGTGTGTAGCTGTGGGATGATGACAGCATTATCCACTTTGACACAAGCACAGCAATGTATATCAAAGCTGACACAGTACTAAACTCATTGTCATGTGATTGGTTAGTGCTCAGCAGACTGATGCTTCTTCAATTACTTTCATGAACAGTGAACTCGGATCGTGAACTCAAGGACTGACTGAGAGAAATGCACAGCAACAACACATTGTTGTTGTCATCACACACTAAGTCATTTTTTGGGGTAATATAATTTATCAGGATCAGTCATGTGCTCTCTCTCTCTCTCTCTCTCTCTCTCTCTCTCTCTCTCTCTGTCTCTCTCTCTCTCTCTCTCTCTCTCTCTCTCTCTCTCTCTCTCTCTCTCTCTCTCTCTCACACACATGCATGTACGCATGCACACACAGAATTTCTCAACATAATGACAGGAATCACAATTCAAGATCATCTATTATCTTCAAAAGCTTCAAAGAATTTTTACCAAATTTAAATCCTTCCCTCTTTCACGCGAAGAAAAAAAGAAACGCATTATATCAACTGGAATGAAAAAGAAGACATAGTAAGCAGCAGCTAGTATTTCATTCGCAAAATAGAACATGCATACATGCACATTCACACACAAAAACACACACATGTACATTCATTTTAATCATTTCAATGACAATAACACTAAAAGTTTGTGTACAAATCATGCTAAAAATGGTACCTAACTAGTATTTCTTACATTGAAATGTCTATATGTTGAGCTGTAAAGCATGACCAACGCTTCAAAGTTGGTGACTCAGTATTCATTCATTAACATCGCCTATACCTGCAATATAAATTGTCAAGAAACAGCTGAACAACAGCCGTGAATGTACTGAGAAAGTATGTATTCTTAGGGTGATCCACAATTTAGAAAGCAATGGTCTAGTGAAATAATTAGCATTTTGTGGGGACATACTACCAATACATCTAGTATAAATACCTTCCTCAACCCCTCCCCTACATTGCTTGATACAAATAAAATAAAATAGTTTCAAACATATTCCCCTGACTACCTTTCCTGTTCTACAACTTAAAAAAAGAGAACAGGTAAAAAGAGAAAGAAAAGCATGAAAATGACACATTACCAAGAGGTGATTAAATTTTGTCCCATTGCCTCTTTATCTCTTCCCTCATAGCGACAGCTGAACTACGCACAAAACGCATAATTCTGATTGAAAATAAAAGGTTTCGCCCACAGCCCACAACAACTGTACATTAGTTAAAAAACAAAATATTTCTCACACAGTCACAAAAAAGCCTGTAAATGTACAGGAAAGTTGAAGACCTGAACAGTGATGAAATTCACACAGACACCTTCTATCCACACAGACACACAAAGACACAGGCAGACACATATACACAAACCTTCTCTTTCTTTCTTTCTCTCTCTCAAACCACTGAGCTATGCATTCTCGCTTGGAAGATAATTCTAAATAGTAGCCGCAATTTTAGCATTACTGGTTCGAAAAATGTATATTTAACCCAACCAAACAAACCAAAAAGAAAACCAGAAAAAGATTTAGCAAGCATGAAACACGGAAATAATATGTTGAAATGTTCAAAAATAATGCAAGAGGAATGAGGGATTCAATGATGAGAGACTGAACATAAAGGAATTGCACGTATGACTGAAAAGCTTCTCTAATCATAAAGTCACAATCTCTTACTGGGGTGTGGTGGTGCATAGACCATTTATCCTGGACCGCCAACTAGCTCTCTCTCCGCACTTTCTCTCTATTACGAGGTAGCGGCCTCTCGCATTTAGGAACCTACGCTTACATGGCCTTTCAGAAATCAGGGGGATGTCATATCCGGTGTCGATTGTAAACATGGACGAAGTTGCCGAGGTAAGTTCTGAAAATGCTAAAATAAACTCAGCTAAAGTGCATATGAACATGTTTTTCGATGAGTTTTGTTAAGTTTAGTTTGGAGTTTTGGAAAATCCAGTTCATTGTCACCTCCCATTGTCACAAATAACTGGAGCGTGCTTTCTTTTCACTGTCTTTGAATCGCTGGCCTTTCAAACCGGACGCTAAGTGCCCCTGAAAGTCGGGCGTCGTAACCTTGAAGGGTCACGTGACGAGTTGGCGGTCCAGGCTATTTGGTCTATGGGTGGTGTTAGTGTGTTTGTGTTGATGTGGGTGACCAAAAGGAGTAAAACAGACAAAAAAGTAAACTCATAACCATATTTGGTGGTAGGGGAGCGAGATGTTAGAGATCTCAACTACTCTGGGGCCAGCTTTATGAGGGCGGGGCCAGCTTTATGAGGGCGGGGCCAGCTTTATGAGGGCGGGGCCAGCTTTATGAGGGCGGGGCCATCTCCTCTCCCTCGCTGCCTTCGCCTTCCCCGGCCCTGAATAGGGTCAAGGACCCATTTCAGCTGGGTGGACTGGACAGCGTTTGGAAAAATTGGGTATTTGTATTCCCCCCGGGTGGGGATTGAACCCATGACCTACAGCGTGAGGCAAGCGCTCTAACCACTGTGCCACTCTCAGTGTGAACAAATGACAGCTTCATTTTTTTGGTTTTCCATTTCAACATTAGCCTAAAATCTAATTTTCTTGTGAATCAATCGTGTGGAGCACAAAAATAGAGTTAATCACCCATCAGTCACAGAAATTCAAATTGATCTAGCGGTAAAATATGTTCAACTTGTATTAATTATGTGGTAATCAATTGCAGTTCTCATCTACTGCTTTCGGGAAAAAAATTAAATCACTGACAATACGAAGAGTATTTCATTACCAACATAACACAAACTGTGTTAACTGTCATACTAACAGGAAATATATGATAGGGATACAGAAATGACTAGAGAAAAAAATCTATGTGTTGCAAAATAACATAATATTAGGAAGATATGCACACATATAATATTAGGAAGATATGCACACATATGTGTGGAAACATACTACATTCAGCTTTTACTCCTGACATGTGCACTTCCAAGTTCAACAAAACTTCAACATCAATTTGCCAATGTACCTTGAATTCAAACGTTTCTGAATTCACACAAGTGGCAATAAAGATTGTTCAACAACCCTTGCAGATTCATTAGAGTACATCAGTTAACCAGGTAACTCAACTCGCATCTTATTGCTTACAAGTTGCACACACCGACTGACTAGTTGAGTTTTACGTCCTCAGCCTATTGGACAATTCCGAAATAACTCTTGTCGGGTTTGTATGGATTGTCAAAGAGTCAATACACTTTCTTTTCCTTTCAAATAACTTCACACATGCTCCTGTCCACGTATGTCCGACATACACCTTGCTAGTGATTGGCCCCTCCAATCTTTCTTTCTTTATTTGGTGTTTAACGTCGTTTTCAACCACGAAGGTTATATCGCGACGGGGAAAGGGGGGAGATGGGATAGAGCCACTTGTCAATTGTTTCTTGTTCACAAAAGCACTAATGAAAAATTTGCTCCAGGGGCTTGCAACGTAGTACAATGTATTACCTTACTGGGAGAATGCAAGTTTCCAGTACAAAGGACTTAACATTTCTTACATACTGCTTGATTAAAATCTTTACAAAAATTGACTATATTCTATACAAGAAACACTTAACAAGGGTAAAAAGAGAAACAGAATCCGTTAGTCACCTCTTACGACATGCTGGGGAGCATCGAATAAATTCTTCCCCCTAACCCGCGGGGGGTTTAATTGTTTCTCCAATGTTTGTCCAAGTAAAAAGCAAGGGTATCACTCCTTTACAACCCAAACGAACCTGACAGAGTTATTCTTGGAATTAGTCTATTGGCCTATGTTGGGACAGGTAGATGTAGTATGGTATGTGGACAGGTAGATGTAGTATGGTATGTGGACAGGTAGATGTAGTATGGTATGTGGACAGGTAGATGTAGTATGGTATGTGGACAGGTAGATGTAGTATGGTATGTGGACAGGTAGATGTAGTATGGTATGTGGACAGGTAGAAGTAGTATGGTATGTGGACAGGTAGATGTAGTATGGTATGTGGACAGGTAGATGTAGTATGGTATGTGGATGCATCAGCTCCATAATGTATCATCATCACCAACATCTCTGTTTCATAATGTAAGAACTAACAACATCTTCACAAATGTGCAATAATGTTTCTGCAATGCATACTTTAAAAAGGTCAATCACCTAGATATTCCTGACACTAAGGACTGGTCCATGCCTGTAAACTTTTAATTTGCAAGAGTTAATTTTTCACTAGATTGACACTATGAAAGCAGAAGGAAAACAGATCCCACACATGGCTCTTTCATACAATTATTTTACTTCTCTCAGCATAGGAGTAAGAGGCAGGGAATAAAAAAAGTGAAAACAGAAAAATAAAACAGTTAGCAAAAGCTTCAGTTAATGCTCTTTAACTGTCACTCACAATAACAATCAAGAGCACACACACATACACACACGCACGCACGCAAGCACACACACACACACGCAAGCACACACATACATACACACACGCACGCACGCAAGCACACACACACACACATACACACACGCACGCAAGCACACACACACACACACATACACAGCATGATGAAGAAGAAAAGGAAATGTTTACCCACGCAAAATCAAATGATGAACACAAATTCCAAATGACCCCCTAAGCACATTCTCACCAACTGTTTATAATACAACTGTTAATTTACATGACATCTGATCAGATGCAGATCACAAAATTAGTACTTTACACAGGATCTGATCTACAACTAACATTAGACAGTCTGAACTCTCTACACAAAACATCACTAACTTGTTCTCAATCTACCGGTTACACAAACTACTCTTGATTCACAAATAACACATAACTTATCACAGAAACTGATAACATCAACACAAAATGTTATTTTTACAATGCATTCATGTTCTATGCCAGATATAGACAAACCCATGTATCCTTTCAGTCTGTGAAACGGCGACGGGAGAGTCATTGACACGCGCATACACCCACACCAAGGACTACTACTAAGTAGTAGTCCTTGACCCACACCTTTAGTTTTACAGTGAACCAAAGCTTGGTCTAAACTTGGCATAATACAGTCCAGTAAATAAGCCCTTACTCTTTTTAGTACCTATTAATCTGCTACCTAACATTCTCACTTCTACATCAATCAATCAATCAATCAATGAGGCTTATATCGCGCATATTCCGTGGGTACAGTTCTAGGCGCTCTGCAGTGATGCCGTGTGAGATGAAATTTTATACGGCCAGTAGATTGCAGCCATGTCGGCGCATATTTACCTTTCACGGCCTTATTCCAAGTCACACGGGTATGGTAGACAATTATTAACTGTGCCTAAGCAATTTTGCCAGGAAAGACCCTTTTGTCAATCGTGGGATCTTTAACGTGCACACCCAATGTAGTATACACGGGGGGTGGTTCGGACACCGAAGAGAGTCTGCACACAAAGTTGACTCTGTGAAATAAATTTCCGCCGAACCTGGGATCGAACTCGCGCTGACAGCGGCCAACTGAATACAAATCCAGCGCGCTACCAACTGAGCTATATCCCCGCCATGAACAGTATCAGAACATAATTGTATCTAATTTACTTCAGATTTGTGATGTGAGCAAATGTGAGTAAGATTAGTCTCATCTAGATCTGTGCACTGCATGTACTGTACATTGTATCTAATTTACTTCAGATTTGTGATGTGAGCAAATGTGAACAAGATTAGTCTCATCTAGCTCTGTACACTGCATGTACTGTACATTGTATCTAATTTACTTCAGATTTGTGATGTGAGCAAATGTGAACAAGATTAGTCTCATCTAGCTCTGTACACTGCATGTACTGTACAGGGGAACCCCGCCTGTAAGACCCCCCAATTTAAGACTTCCTCCTTTCTAAGACCTTCAGGGTTTTTTTTCTGTTCATTGTCTCTGTAAAATTACCTTCATTTCTCGACTCCTTTCTTTTTGAGACCTGATTTTCTCAGATTTGTTGAGGTCTTTAAAGGGGGGTTCCACTTTATTTTGTTTCTGACACAGGGACTCTATGGCTAAGAGACTCTATGGCTAAGAGACTCTATGGCTAAGTGACTCTATGGCTAAGAGACTCTATGGCTAAGAGACTCTATGGCTAAGAGACTCTATGGCTAACACAAAGGACAGATGCAAAGCATGCAGTTGTTGATTCAAATCATAGAGACGTAAACTACAGTGGTACCTGTGATGACTCTGATGGGGGGACGCCACACCACCAAGAAAGGAAACATTCTCTTGTCCCTGTCTATTCTCTTGACCAAAATATACCTGTCATAACAGGCCACCCGCAATGTCGGGACGCTGTTGGCTGGTCCCGAGGGTGTCCTTTCCTCACAGGTACCACTGGAGATTGTGACTGTCTCTAGGTGTGTGCACTGTCTGGTTTTGGACACAGAGACTCTAAGTGTGAGAAGACGGACAGAAGCAAAGCATTCAGTCGGATAACGTTCATAAAGGGACATGTGATGTGATGCACATCAAAACTGGACCCAGTCCCCAAGCCCTCCATCATCGTTTGACACTGCTTGTGATGAGCTGCAACATAACCAACAAACACATGGGTTATTCTCCACAGCTGCGTACCAGTGGAAACCATGTTTTATTTATTTATTTATTTATTTATTTGGTGTTTAACGTCGTTTTCAACCACGAAGGTTATATCGCGACGAGGGAAAGGGGGGAGATGGGATAGGGAAAAGGGGGGAGATGGGATAGAGCCACTTGTTAAGTGTTTCTTGTTCACAAAAGCACTAATCAAAAAATTGCTCCAGGGGCTTGCAACGTAGTACAATATATGACCTTACTGGGATAATGCAAGTTTCCAGTACAAAGGACTAAACATTTCTTACATACTGCTTGACTAAAATCTTTACAAACATTGACTATATTCTATACAAGAACCACTTAACAAGGGTAATAAGTGAAGAATTTTATGGGTGAGAAAAGGAAAGTAAAAGGACTTTGGGGAGGCAGAAATAGAGAAGAAACAAGAAAAAGATCCTAATTAGGTTCATGGCATCGAGAGTGATGCGACCTTCTCTCAGAAGTTAGTAGAGAAGGCTCCCCCATCCACCACCCGGGGGACGCGCCTCCACGCCAATTAGGGGGCGCGAGTGGAAACCATGTTACGAAGTTGACATTTCTTTTCTTAACTCATTGTCTCCCAGGTACAGATATATCCGTACCCACTCATATGACTCTATTTGACCAGGTACGGATATATCCGCTCAGACTGTTAGCTTCACCCGCTTCCTGCAAAATCCATCTAACGCCTGCATTCCAGCGTGTTGATACACAATACCACACAGTTACTACAATTCTGAGTGACCTGCTGCAGCACAGCTGGTCTCGGCTAAAAAAAAAAACTTGGTCAACATAGGCGGGGTAGAAAGTGTTAACTGAGACATTTTAACCATACAATTTGATTTCATTAATAAGAACTGATGATTCCATATATATATATACCCTTGGCCTGCAGATAAAGAATCAGAAATACTTGCATATTTTGTTTGTACACGTTTAGTAAATCATAAGGGTTTTAAATTACGTCAACTTCATAACATGGAAACCAAAGATTGTGACATGGATTTGAACACTAACAATTACGAAAAGTAGTCTAGGAATTTTTCTCGTCATATTGTTTTTTAACTAACCATACTGTTCGTATTCTAGACACTCATGCGTACAAAATAAAGCAAAACTGTGTCTGGGTTCCCAGATCTGTATAATACTTCTAAAGTGCAAAATCCAGGATTAAAACCTGCTCAGAGAGATTCACAATTTCCAGAAAACATACACACACACACACACACAAATATAATTGTTTACATCTCCTTCACAACGATTATAAATCATAACAACAAAGAAATGTAGGTGACTGACCTGTTGGCGGCGCCAGTGAAGTCTCCCCAGCCATCGCTGGCCCCCTGGCTCTGGGGCTGGACGAGGGGGGCGGGGGCCAGTGGGGGTGCTGACGTTGTGTCGCTGGGACCAAGGTCAAACAGTAGATCCATGCTGGAAGACCCGCTACTATTGGTGGAGGCCACGGGGGAGGGGTTTGTGGGAGGGGGAGCAGAGACGAGATCAAAACCTGCGCCCGAAGAGGGAGGAGGTGCTACTCGACCAGCGCTCCCGGCCGAGGGAGGGGGGATCTTGATTCCTCCCCCTCCTGGCGGTGGTGGTAGCATTCCTCCCGCGGCGCGTGGCTTTGGTTTCGCCCTTGCTCCCCCCTCTTTCATGGCCTGCACACACAAATGTCAATGTCATATCATGAGAGAAAAGTTCAACACGACACCTTTCCTTCTTTCTTTATTTGGTGTTTAACGTCGTTTTCAAGGTTATATCGCGACGGCGGAAGGGGGGAGATGGGATAGGGGAAAGGGGGAGATGGGATAGAGCCACTTGTTAATTGTTTCTTGTTCACAAAAGCACTAATCAAAAAATTGCTCCAGGGGCTTGCAACGTAGTACAATATATTACCTTACTGGGAGAATGCAAGTTTCCAGTACAAAGGACTTAACATTTCTTACATACTGCTTGACTAAAATCTTTACAAACATTGACTATAGTCTATACAAGAAACACTTAACAAGGGTAAAAGGAGAAACAGAACCGTTAGTCGCCTCTTACGACATGCTGGGTAGCATCGGGTAAATTCTTTCTCGTCCCAACCAATATGGGACTCCCCCTAACCCGCGGGGGGTAACACGACACCAAAAAAAACACCTCCATCTTGGTCTGCTAACCAAGGTTTCAATGTTACCTATGAGAAAATTATAACTCCACCAACACGACACTGAAGAAACAGTTGCTCCTCCCTCTTCTTTCATCTGCATATATTCAGATTTCCCTGTTGAGATAAATCATATCAAACAAGCGCCAGCCCTGAAAGAAACACGGTGTGTCTAGACTCCAGTGTGTGCCTAGAGGATTTCGTTACAAAGTCTATGTTGTTATCGTAAGTTTTGTGTTCTATTCTATATGTTACTATTTATATGCATTCAATTTCAAACTAGTGTGTTTTATTCATATTTAATATGTAAAGCGCAGAGAGCATGATTCTTTGTGGTTCGACCTTTACAAGCTCTCATTATTATCATTATTTGTGGGGTGTTGCAGGTAGCCCTGTCTCCTCCTTGGGGATGAAGCTACCAGGGGAAGGGATTGTGTTGGAGGTGCGGGTAGAGGGGTAGCCCTCCCAGTGCTCCCCCTTGGACCTCCCTAGTCTAGGACCCTGGGTCTTCGCGAGGTGGCCTTTGTGGCGTAATCCCTCCGGACTAGCATAACGTTTCCCTATCCCAAGACCGACCGTGCGTGGTCTATGACCACATCCTCCACGAGGTGACCCTATCAAATAGGCAGCGCAAGCCCCTAGGCGAAACACGGCGGATCTAGAGGAAAGAACCTCGATAAAAAACCTGAGCTGCCATGAAGACGGAGCATGTTGGCTGAGGACAGCGGGCAGACCTCTTGTGCCAACACCCATCTACAGGAGAAAACCAGGCATGCACGCATCAAACCCAACATGGCCACATGGCCATCATTATTTGTTTCTTCTCAAGAACTGTTACGAACACTTGAACGTTGGTCATGTGACGAGCACTGAACAAGACAGGGTGAGAACTGACCCCGATGTTTAGCGTGATGGTCTGTCCAGCCTTGAAGCCCAGGTCCAGCTTGGGCGCTGTGGTCAGTTCGTGTGTGGCCTTCTCTGCGTCCTTCTCCTGCTTAATCCACCTGCACAGTCACAGGCAGTGTCATACTCATTGCCTTACTTTCCCATTGCTCAGATACAGTGGAACCCCCCTTTTAAGACCCTACAATTTTAGACCTTCCCCCTTTAAACAATTTAAGACCTTACTTTTCAAGTTTCTGTTATAACCTCTGTAAATTAATCTTGATTTTAAGACTCCTCCCTTTTTAAGACCTATTTTTCTCAGATTTGTTAAGGTCTTAGAAGAGGGGTTCCACTGTGTTCAGGTCACTTACACACTGTGCAAAGCTAGCCATAACAAGAGTGGTTCCACTGTATTCAGGTCACTTACACACTGTGCAAAGCTAGCCATAACAAGAGTGGTTCCACTGTATTCAGGTCACTTACACACTGTGCAAAGCTAGCCATAACAAGAGTGGTTCCACTGTATTCAGGTCACTTACACACTGTGCAAAGCTAGCCATAACAAGAGTGGTTCCACTGTATTCAGGTCACTTACACACTGTGCAAAGCTAGCCATAACAAGAGTGGTTCCACTGTATTCAGGTCACTTACACACTGTGCAAAGCTAGCCATAACAAGAGTGATTCTACTGTGTTCAGGTCACTTACACACTGTGCAAAGCTAGCCATAACAAGAGTGGTTCCACTGTATTCAGGTCATTTACACACTGTGCAAAGCTAGCCATAACAAGAGTGGTTCCACTGTATTCAGGTCACTTACACACTGTGCAAAGCTAGCCATAACAAGAGTGGTTCCACTGTGTTCAGGTCGACGTCACTTACACACTGTGCAAAGCTAGCCATAACAAGAGTGGTTCCACTGTGTTCAGGTCACTTACACACAGCTAGCCATAACAAGAGTGGTTCCACTGTATTCAGGTCACTTACACACTGTGCAAAGCTAGCCATAACAAGAGTGGTTCCACTGTATTCAGGTCACTTACACACTGTGCAAAGCTAGCCATAACAAGAGTGGTTCCACTGTATTCAGGTCACTTACACACTGTGCAAAGCTAGCCATAACAAGAGTGGTTCCACTGTGTTCAGGTCACTTACACACTGTGCAAAGCTAGCCATAACAAGAGTGGTTCCACTGTATTCAGGTCACTTACACACTGTGCAAAGCTAGCCATAACAAGAGTGATTCCACTGTGTTCAGGTCACTTACACACTGTGCAAAGCTAGCCATAACAAGAGTGGTTCCACTGTATTCAGGTCACTTACACACTGTGCAAAGCTAGCCATAACAAGAGTGGTTCCACTGTATTCAGGTCACTTACACACTGTGCAAAGCTAGCCATAACAAGAGTGGTTCCACTGTGTTCAGGTCACTTACACACTGTGCAAAGCTAACCATAACAAGAGTGGTTCCACTGTATTCAGGTCACTTACACACTGTGCAAAGCTAGCCATAACAAGAGTGGTTCCACTGTATTCAGGTCACTTACACACTGTGCAAAGCTAGCCATAACAAGAGTGATTCCACTGTATTCCGGTCACTTACACACTGTGCAAAGCTAGCCATAACAAGAGTGGTTCCACTGTATTCAGGTCACTTACACACTGTGCAAAGCTAGCCATAACAAGAGTGGTTCCACTGTGTTCAGGTCACTTACACACTGTGCAAAGCTAGCCGTAACAAGAGTGGTTCCACTGTGTTCAGGACACTTACACACTGTGCAAAGCTAGCCATAACAAGAGTGGTTCCACTGTGTTCAGGTCACTTACACACTGTGCAAAGCTAGCCATAACAAGAGTGGTTCCACTGTATTCAGGTCACTTACACACTGTGCAAAGCTAGCCATAACAAGAGTGGTTCCACTGTATTCAGGTCACTTACACACTGTGCAAAGCTAGCCATAACAAGAGTGGTTCCACTGTATTCAGGTCACTTACACACTGTGCAAAGCTAGCCATAACAAGACTGGTTCCACTGTGTTCAGGTCACTTACACACTGTGCAAAGCTAGCCATAACAAGAGTGGTTCCACTGTATTCAGGTCACTTACACACTGTGCAAAGCTAGCCATAACAAGAGTGGTTCCACTGTATTCAGGTCACTTACACACTGTGCAAAGCTAGCCATAACAAGAGGGGTTCCTCTGTATTCAGGTCACTTACACACTGTGCAAAGCTAGCCATAACAAGAGTGGTTCCACTGTATTCAGGTCACTTACACACTGTGCAAAGCTAGCCATAACAAGAGTGGTTCCATTGTGTTCAGGTCACTTACACACAGCTAGCCATAACAAGAGTGGTTCCACTGTATTCAGGTCACTTACACACTGTGCAAAGCTAGCCATAACAAGAGTGGTTCCACTGTATTCAGGTCACTTACACACTGTGCAAAGCTAGCCATAACAAGAGTGGTTCCACTGTATTCAGGTCACTTACACACTGTGCAAAGCTAGCCATAACAAGAGTGGTTCCACTGTGTTCAGGTCACTTACACACTGTGCAAAGCTAGCCATAACAAGAGTGGTTCCACTGTATTCAGGTCACTTACACACTGTGCAAAGCTAGCCATAACAAGAGTGATTCCACTGTATTCAGGTCACTTACACACTGTGCAAAGCTAGCCATAACAAGAGTGATTCTACTGTGTTCAGGTCACTTACACACTGTGCAAAGCTAACCATAACAAGAGTGGTTCCACTGTATTCCGGTCACTTACACACTGTGCAAAGCTAGCCATAACAAGAGTGGTTCCACTGTATTCAGGTCACTTACACACTGTGCAAAGCTAGCCATAACAAGAGTGGTTCCACTGTATTCAGGTCACTTACACACTGTGCAAAGCTAGCCATAACAAGAGTGGTTCCACTGTATTCAGGTCACTTACACACTGTGCAAAGCTAGCCATAACAAGAGTGGTTCCACTGTGTTCAGGTCACTTACACACTGTGCAAAGCTAGCCATAACAAGAGTGGTTCCACTGTATTCAGGTCACTTACACACTGTGCAAAGCTAGCCATAACAAGAGTGGTTCCATTGTGTTCAGGTCACTTACACACTGTGCAAAGCTAGCCATAACAAGAGTGGTTCCACTGTATTCAGGTCACTTACACACTGTGCAAAGCTAGCCATAACAAGAGTGGTTCCACTGTATTCAGGTCACTTACACACTGTGTAAAGCTAGCCATAACAAGAGTGGTTCCACTGTGTTCAGGTCACTTACACACTGTGCAAAGCTAGCCATAACAAGAGTGGTTCCACTGTATTCAGGTCACTTACACACTGTGCAAAGCTAACCACAACAAGAGTGGTTCCACTGTGTTCAGGTCACTTACACACTGTGCAAAGCTAGCCATAACAAGAGTGGTTCCACTGTGTTCAGGTCACTTACACACTGTGCAAAGCTAGCCATAACAAGAGTCGGTTCCACTGTATTCAGGTCACTTACACACTGTGTAAAGCTAGCCATAACAAGAGTGGTTCCACTGTATTCAGGTCACTTACACACTGTGCAAAGCTAGCCATAACAAGAGTGGTTCCACTGTATTCAGGTCACTTACACACTGTGCAAAGCTAACCACTAACAAGAGTGGTTCCACTGTGTTCAGGTCACTTACACACTGTGCAAAGCTAGCCATAACAAGAGTGGTTCCACTGTATTCCGGTCACTTACACACTGTGCAAAGCTAGCCATAACAAGAGTGGTTCCACTGTATTCAGGTCACTTACACACTGTGCAAAGCTAACCATAACAAGAGTGGTTCCACTGTGTTCAGGTCACTTACACACTGTGCAAAGCTAGCCATAACAAGAGTGGTTCCACTGTATTCAGGTCACTTACACACTGTGCAAAGCTAGCCATAACAAGAGTGGTTCCACTGTATTCAGGTCACTTACACACTGTGCAAAGCTAGCCATAACAAGAGTCGGTTCCACTGTGTTCAGGTCACTTACACACTGTGCAAAGCTAGCCATAACAAGAGTGGTTCCACTGTATTCAGGTCACTTACAGTTACACACTGTGCAAAGCTAGCCATAACAAGAGTGGTTCCACTGTGTTCAGGTCACTTACACACTGTGCAAAGCTAGCCATAACAAGAGTGGTTCCATTGTATTCAGGTCACTTACACACAGTGCAAAGCTAGCCATAACAAGAGTGGTTCCACTGTATTCAGGTCACTTACACACAGTGCAAAGCTAGCCATAACAAGAGTGGTTCCACTGTATTCAGGTCACTTACACACTGTGCAAAGCTAGCCATAACAAGAGTGGTTCCACTGTATTCAGGTCACTTACACACTGTGCAAAGCTAGCCATAACAAGAGTGGTTCCACTGTATTCAGGTCACTTACACACTGTGCAAAGCTAGCCATAACAAGAGTGGTTCCACTGTATTCAGGTCACTTACACACTGTGCAAAGCTAGTCATAACAAGAGTGGTTCCACTGTATTCAGGTCACTTACACACTGTGCAAAGCTAGCCATAACAAGAGTGGTTCCACTGTATTCAGGTCACTTACACACTGTGCAAAGCTAGCCATAACAAGAGTGGTTCCACTGTATTCAGGTCACTTACACACTGTGCAAAGATAGCCATAACAAGAGTGGTTCCACTGTATTCAGGTCACTTACACACTGTGCAAAGCTAGCCATAACAAGAGTGGTTCCACTGTATTCAGATCACTTACACACTGTGCAAAGCTAGCCATAACAAGAGTGGTTCCACTGTATTCAGGTCACTTACACACTGTGCAAAGCTAGCCATAACAAGAGTGGTTCCACTGTATTCAGGTCACTTACACACTGTGCAAAGCTAGCCATAACAAGAGTGGTTCCACTGTATTCAGGTCACTTACACACTGTGCAAAGCTAGCCATAACAAGAGTGGTTCCACTGTATTCAGGTCACTTACACACTGTGTAAAGCTAGCCATAACAAGAGTGGTTCCACTGTATTCAGGTCACTTACACACTGTGCAAAGCTAGCCGTAACAAGAGTGGTTCCACTGTATTCAGGTCACTTACACACTGTGCAAAGCTAGCCATAACAAGAGTGGTTCCACTGTATTCAGGTCACTTACACACTGTGCAAAGCTAGCCATAACAAGAGTGGTTCCACTGTATTCAGGTCACTTACACACTGTGCAAAGCTAGCCATAACAAGAGTGGTTCCATTGTATTCAGGTCACTTACACACTGTGCAAAGCTAGCCATAACAAGAGTGGTTCCACTGTATTCAGGTCACTTACACACTGTGCAAAGCTAGCCATAACAAGAGTGGTTCCACTGTATTCAGGTCACTTACACACTGTGCAAAGCTAGCCATAACAAGAGTGGTTCCATTGTATTCAGGTCACTTACACACTGTGCAAAGCTAGCCATAACAAGAGTGGTTCCACTGTATTCAGGTCACTTACACACTGTGCAAAGCTAGCCATAACAAGAGTGGTTCCACTGTATTCAGGTCACTTACACACTGTGCAAAGCTAGCCATAACAAGAGTGGTTCCACTGTATTCAGGTCACTTACACACTGTGCAAAGCTAGCCATAACAAGAGTGGTTCCACTGTATTCAGGTCACTTACACACTGTGCAAAGCTAGCCATAACAAGAGTGGTTCCACTGTATTCAGGTCACTTACACACTGTGCAAAGCTAGCCATAACAAGAGTGGTTCCATTGTATTCAGGTCACTTACACACTGTGCAAAGCTAGCCATAACAAGAGTGGTTCCACTGTATTCAGGTCACTTACACACTGTGCAAAGCTAGCCATAACAAGAGTGGTTCCACTGTATTCAGGTCACTTACACACTGTGCAAAGCTAGCCATAACAAGAGTGGTTCCATTGTATTCAGGTCACTTACACACTGTGCAAAGCTAGCCGTAACAAGAGTGGTTCCACTGTATTCAGGTCACTTACACACTGTGCAAAGCTAGCCATAACAAGAGTGGTTCCACTGTATTCAGGTCACTTACACACTGTGCAAAGCTAGCCATAACAAGAGTGGTTCCACTGTATTCAGGTCACTTACACACTGTGCAAAGCTAGCCATAACAAGAGTGGTTCCACTGTATTCAGGTCACTTACACACTGTGCAAAGCTAGCCATAACAAGAGCACAGCTCCCCAGGAGTTTGTGTGTTTAGGTCAGATCAACCAGCTATACTTCAAGTAGAATGGCCATGCTCCTCAACACGTGCCAAAATGGTGACACGGGGAGGAACATGGATAACGTCTCTGAGTCTGCACAGAAAGTTGAACCATGTCCTACCCCCGTCTGGATTTGAACCTGTGACCAGAGAATCCCAAGTCCAGTGCTCTACCAACTGAGCTCCCTGCTGGCTCCAACACCTCAAGTGCACCTACAAATTTAATAAAAGTGTCTCTGCCAAAAGTCTGCAAACGCCTGAATAAAAATTCTCCTTAGAATCCAATCAAAAGTTTGTTAAATCTTGAAGACTACAGTAAACACTCACACTACTGTACCTACTAGTACTACATGGATAGTGATCAAGTACACTGGAAATGTTACTGGTTTTGATCATTGATGTGAAAGCAAATAGAAAAGAAATTCTCAACCGATCAGGGTTACTGGTTTGAATTGCATTCAACAGTTTTTCATACTGAATTTATAAAATTGCTAATGCAGTGTGAGAAACTGTACAAAATTTGGACCGAGTGCCACATTACCAATTGACCGTTCTTTGTGAAATTAATTGTTGCTGTCATCAAGGTAATATCGGGTTACTACACTTCTAGTGCCAACACTGCGGGGGACATACACTTCTAGTGCCAACACTGCCGGGGACATACACTTCTAGTGCCAACACTGCCGGGGACATACACTTCTAGTGCCAACACTGCCGGGGACATACACTTCTAGTGCCAACACTGCCGGGGACATAAATCCAAGCTTCCTTCATTCATGGTCACCAGTCAACGTTGTCAGTCTATTGACAGAATGGGTAACCAGAGAAGGAACAGGCGTTGTACACACACACGTCTTCTGATACAAATAAAGAACTTATCTCAAAATCGGCAATGAAACTCACCTGCAAAATACCAGGAAGGTAATCTACTACTTAAAAGACCACTCGGTCAACGTACTAGTACTACTAAATGTAACCTTTTGTTTTGTCGATAGTTAAACGTTCCAATAATTTACAATTCTTGGTTTTTTTATTCTGAATTATGGAACGTTAGCCGTGTCTGTTTTTGGATTTTTTCACACACAGGTGGTACAGTGTTGTTCCCAGACTCAGAGAACAATAGCTTGATCAGTTCCACTTGGATTGAAAATATGTACAGGTCCAAATATCCAGGCTACAAAAGAATTGTTCTGTCAGAAGACCTCCTACATGTTAAGTCTATTAGACAGTCAACTGGTCAGGGATCACAACGCCTCAGTGAGCGAAGATGGAGGCCTGAAAACAACACTGGCGTACACTCACTTGAAGTGATCCTGCAGTGATACGTTAAGGTCAAAGGAATCTGATCGGTCAGCAAATCCTATACCGATGAAAGCGCTCCTCCCTGCACAAACAGAAACAAAAAACAGCCTGTCAACTACCTTCTCTTACAACTTATTTATTATTTTTATTTTGAAAAACAATCGACACAACCAATAACTTCTTCCCCAAAAATATCTGCCTCCCTCCGGTAAGCGAAACGCAAACATCGACAAGTGTCATTTTGTCTGAATAAACTTTCAATGTTGACAACATGTGTCCAGTCCAAGAAAGATTGTTCTTTTTGCATAACATCAGTACCCAGTGACCTTCCCGTACCATAATACATGAACTATCATGCTGGTTAACACTGCTAATAATTGGAGCGTTATTAATATTACGAGCTGAGTTCATGTTATTCTCATATATTGGAACTGGCAGTCTTGAACTTCAGCATGATATTCCATATAACTCTCCATTATCAACAGGAAGTATTTGGAATATTAATAAATGGATTGGAATTAGCTCCAAAAATGTGTCTACTTTTGTCTATTTCTTGTTGATAAAAAAGCATGATTTCATGCAGATACCCTTTCATGTGAGCACTAGCTTTCGTGGTGCTTTGTGTACACAAAATGGCTCTGACAATGTTTTCCTTCTAATTACCTAAATCAGATGCCATCTTTTTAATTCATTCTTACTCTCACACGTTCTTTCTTTCTTTTTTCTTTATTTGGTGTTTAACGTCGTTTTCAACCACGAAGGGTTATATCGCGACGGGGAAAGGGGGGAGATGGGATAGAGCCACTTGTCAATTGTTTCTTGTTCACAAAAGCACTAATCAAAATTTTGCTCCAGGGGCTTGCAACGTAGTACAATGTATTACCTTACTGGGAGAATGCAAGTTTCCAGTACAAAGGACAACATTTCTTACATACTGCTTCACTAAAATCTTTACAAACATTGACTATATTCTATACAAGAAACACTTAACAAGGGTAAAAGAAGAAACAGAATCCGTTAGTCGTCTCTTACGACATGCTGGGGAGCATCGGGTAAATTCTTCCCCCTAACCCGCGGGGGGATTACTCTCACACACGAGCAGTTCAAGCAAAATGCATTGAAGAGTGAATTCTGCAAATGATGAGACCCACAGGGTAGGGGGGATGTTCGGATACCAAGGGAGTTTGCAAAAAGTTGACTCTTGGAAATAAATCCCTAGCCAAATACTGATAGTGACAACTGCTTTTAAAGCTAGCGCCGCTGCTGTCTGAGCTGTCTCCTACCCAAGTTCAAAATTACCGTAGAAATGACCAGTCCAGAGTTGCTTTGAGCTCTTCATATGGTGTACTTACCACTTGGATCTTTAATTCTGAGGACAAAGTAGCGACTGGAATCCATGACGGACTCCACGGCAATGCTAGGGTATTCCTCCACAGGACACTGAGCAAATAATTCACCTGCAAAAATACAATCGCACACATGTCGATACAAAATAATACAAGGTAATAATAGGTGTGCTTGTTATCAAGCTATTTATATATGAGAACTTAATTAATGTTTTTGTCTTATTGAATGTCCTAATAATTCTTGTTAAATGTTTAAGTGTTAAATGGGGTCATGTTATTGTTAATTATAATTCAATCAAGTTGGTGTTTTAATGAAACAGATCCTGTGATTGGTCAGAATGCCCTAACTCATTAAAAATTACCGGTCATTAATTGTTGATGAACACTCGCTAAAAAAGCTATTAACAACCTGCTGGTGAGGCGCATTGATACAACCTCAACTAGTCTCGGTTAGCTTTGAGGGTCATTTTACAAGTATCGCTTTTGTGATGAAAAGAATTTGTTTTAGAGTTTGCTGTCCTGAAACCCGTCAAAAAAAAACCTGTATGTGAAAGAAAAACAAAACAGGAGCAGAGTGATACGATAGGAAAACAGAGACATATTTCTTGGGACTTGACCCTTGCAGGTAGGTGGACTGAAAGTAGTGTGTGAACAGTACAGAACCAATTCTGTCTGTTTACAACTGCATGAAAGCAGGAAAGAGATCGTTGTCAAATTGAATTACAATAACATTAACATGCTTCCATTTGAAACTTCTCGGTCTTCATCGTGGATTGACGTAAATGTTAAACACACTAACATTAACCATAATTCATGACTACACAGTCGACCTCCCCTTTTAATCAAGTTTTATGACCTTCGAAAATCTGAGAAATTGAGGTCTTGCAAAGGAGGCAGTCTTAAAATGGGGTTACATTTACAGGGGTTATGAACAGAAAAAACAAGGTCTTAAAAGGGGGAGGTCTGAAATGGGGGTTTGGTTTGTTTGTTTGTTTGTTTGCTTAACGCCCAGCCGACCACGAAGGGCCATATCAGGGCGGTGCTGCTTTGACATATAACGTGCGCCACACACAAGGCAGAAGTCGCAGCACTGGCTTCATGTCTCACCCAGTCACATTATTCTGACACCGGACCAACCAGTCCTAGCACTAACCCCATAATGCCAGACGCCAGGCGAGCAGCCACTAGATTGCCAATTTTAAAGTCTTAGGTATGACCCGGCCGGGGTTCGAACCCACGACCTCCCGATCACGGGGCGGACGCCTTACCACTAGGCCAACCGCGCCGGTGAAATGAGGGTTACACTGTAATAACTACGTAAATACAGTGGAACACCCCTTTTGAGACCCCCCCCGCCCAACAAAAAATAGGAGTAAGGCTTCCTCCTGTTTAAGACCCTCCTTTCTCAGATGTTCTGTTCATAGCTTTTGTAAATCTACCTCCAGCTCCTAGCTCCATTTGTTTTGGTTAAAACTCCCTCCTTTCTAAGACCTGGTTTTTTTCCCACCAGATTTTTGAGGTATTAAAAGGCGGGTTCCAGTGAATGTAAATATTTCAATGTAAAATAGGAACAGGAAGAACACGTCAGCCATACCATTTTTATCTTCCAGCTTGATGAAGAGCTCTTTGCCGTGGGCCACCACCCTCAGCCTCCCCGTCCAGTCGGGCACATCAAGCTTCCACTCAGACGCTCTGAAATAAATTTCATTTCATATTAATTTAATTTACTCTACAGTAAAACCTGCATCTAGCGGACCCTTATTTCGGCGGACACCTTTGCATAACGGACAATTCAAGTGAGGATGGATGTATTTTACTCTCAAAAACACCTTAAAAGAGCGAACACCTCAAAGGCGCGGACGCGGACACCCTTTTTTGGTCCCGATTGCGTTCGTTACTTGTCAACAACGGACAAACCCTTGAAGCAGACAGCTAAGTCAGCTTTTAGTAGACGCTGGTCCGCCATCTTGGTTCTGCAAATACAATCTTGCTGGTGATGTGAACGCGCGAGAAGCTTATTTTGTAAGCCAATGACAGCACTTGAAAGAAGTTGATTTTTGTATGGTGCACGCTCATTGGTCGATGCCGTGAAGCGGTGAACTCACAAACATTTCGGGTTTCTACTTTCTGTACTGTGATGCATCTTCGTCTCATCCTTCGTCTTCGTCTCATCCTTCGTCTTCGTCTCATCCTTCGTCTTCGTCTCATCCTTCGTCTTCGTCTCATCCTTCGTCTTCGTCTCATCCTTCGCCTTCGTCTCATCATGCCAAAATGAAAAATATTGACTTTAGAAGAGAGAGTCGATGTCATAAAGACCGTTCGAAAAGTTGCTGATGAGCTGAATTGCGGAAAAACTCAAATTTTCAACATAAAAGCTGATCAAACACAAATTCTCAGTCAGTGGGACTCCGGTGCCAGATCGACGGCAAAATGTGTTAAGAGAAGAAAAACAACCTATGATGAGTTGAACGAAGAACTCTTCGAGTGGTTTTCAACAGCTCGATCAAAGAATCTTCCAGTGAATGGCCCATTGCTTCAGATAAGAAACCGATTGCACCTCTCTCTCTGAAAAAAAACAAAAAAAACTTGCGGGCTTTAAAACTTTTGAGTTTTAATAATCACTGTGGCAAAAAAGAATCAGTGACTGTTTGTTTTTTTTCCCCAAAAAAATGTTGGCACATTCATATTCATAAGAAAGGACACCTTGCTACAAAGGACAGTGGCAAGGCTCCCCAAGAGCGTCCTTTGCTCGCAGGTTTTACTGTATTAGTATTATAATTTATCCCAATGGTGGTTGCTTCCTCCCCGTGGAAAGCTAGCAGCAACAAGAGTCGCGCTCCCCAAGTGTGTGCGTGTTTACAGTTTAGGTGTAAGCCACCTGCACTGCTGGCAGAATGACCGAGGTCTTTAACATGCCACTGGGGTGTCACATGGATAGAGCCTCTGAGTCTGCACATAAAGTTGACACATGTCCGTCCCTGCCGGGATTTGAACCTGTGAGTGTGACCCTGGGATCACAATTCTTCTCCATTTTTGCTTGGGGGTGGGGGGGGATTTTGTAAACGTTTTTCTCACGGGTCTTGTTGATCTCGCATTATTAAAGTTTAAACACCACACGCTTATCCCCCGAATAACTTTCAAATATTTAGTTATTAGTAATGAAATCCTTCCCTTTCATCATTTAAATAAAGGACTTAACCACTCTGCGCAAATTTAGTTATGATTTACTTCAGGAAGTAATCATATTTTGGAGTAAAATTGTATTTTGGGTAAAACTAAAAGTCTGAACTCACTGGCGTTAACTTCCTTTCAGGAAGCGAATTTGCTATTCGACTCCATTTTGCCATTGGAACGCTGTGCAGTTGATTATCAGAGAGCAGGGTTTCATTTACTAGTGCGCCATTTGCGCATTAAATCTGAAAATGTCCCATCACAATTCCCTTCAGTGCGTCAAAGGGCGCATTGACTGATTGAGATTACATACCACTGCACCACAAAATGTACACTTTACATCAGATCACACACACAGATAACACGATATAGCGGCTAATTCTCAGATGGCACCATATTGCATCATTTTGCATCTTTAGTCAAAACGCGTACAGGCCTCTTTGGTGCTTCTTGCCTTAGACTATGTCCCATCGGAATTTGGTTGAGGGGGACAAATGTCCCATTGCCATTTTCTCACAGGTTAAACCCTGAGAGAGTACTAAAAACTAAAATAATCTGATGCTGCCCAGCCTTTACTGAAATGTATATTAAATTCTCGGAGTGTACATAACACTAACAGATCAGAGAAACGCATCAACACTCGTGTCGAGTCATTCAACGACATTTTGCGAAGAATCGCTTCACTTTCGATTCATAGTATCAAAGTACGCTAGGGACAAACAGACACAAAAACACACACAAAACTGATGCAACACAGCAGTTTATTGTTGGAATTGGAGTTTGGAACACACTTCTCGTGTGTATCGATATAGAACTTAGAAGTGGTTGTATACTATGCAAGTGCCAGCCCTGTATATTATTACATCATATACATGTGACGATGTGTATTCACTACGAAAAAGATATGGCAGAAGTTAATACATCTGATTGATTTTCATTGGCTACTTGTATTGTAACGGCGCATTTCATTGGCTTACGAGTTGTAACAGAGCTTTTCAATTTCATTGTTGGAGTGTATACAGTCCTATGGATCCTACAGGTATACACTTGGAGAGCGTGTACTCTTTGCCAAGTCTAAAAACCTATCAATTTGACCATGATTTTCTTTCACTTGCAAGAAACCTACATGCTCTTCTACCTCAAATAAGTGTACCGCTTTCAGGGATAGTCAGTGTGGAGTTTATGCGAGATCAACAAGTCCTGTGAGACAAATTGTCTTAGGAGTAAAATGAGATCTTTGTAACACTAAGACTAACACTAACAGTTACCGGCATATTCATCTTTCTTTCCAGACCAACGTTTGGGAACGGCATTCGGTAATGAAATCAAAACTTACGTCTAAAGTTTATCACTCGCGGAACACGTACGGTCTCCGCTGGTAGTGGCGCTCTTCTTTATAAAACAATCCAGGTAGTGTACTCACAGAGATATAGAATAGAGCCACCAAGCGCCGCAAACCGTGCAGTAACCGAGACCCGCGCGCCGGCCATCGCGGTGTGCCCATTCTTTCGCTGGCACACCCTGTTTCGCTCTGTCCGGTCTTTGTTTTTTGAGAGCTACAATCTCAATACCACCTTGTTTAAACCTTATAATCATGTTAATAAAAAAAGCAAAGTTGTAGAATAATGATGCGTGTGTCTGTATGCTGCTTAATTTTGCTTTTTTAAATTTTATTATTATTGAAAATACTAACCTGTTGATTTTGTAGTAAGACATCTCTCTCTCTCTCTCTCTCTCTCTCTCTCTCTCTCTCTCTCTCTCTCTCTCTCTCTCTCTCTCTCTCTCTCTCTCTCTCTCTTTTTCTCTTCCCCTCTCTCTCCCTCACCCTCTCTTTCTCTCTCTCCCTCTCTCTCTCTTCCCCTCTCTCTCTCCTCTCTCTCTCTCTCTCTCTCTCTCTCTCTCTCTCTCTCTCTCTCTCTCTCTCTCTCTCTCTCTCTCTCTCTCTCTCTCTCTTCTCTCTCTCAGTCGGTTTTCAGTGGGACCATTTTGCCTGCACTGCTTTTTCTTTAGTTTTACTTTCAATTATATTGTATATTAATTTTATTGTATGGAGGACAATCGACTTCAACAATTCAGATTCGTTTGAAATACTCATGTTTTAATGATGAGATTGATGTATCGTTCATAAATAAGTTCACTCATGTGTTTGTACTTAATCATGTATTAAAGATTTTGGCTGAAAGATGTCAGGTTTGTTTGACTGATACTGACACCAGGGCCGGACCAAATGAGTTGTAAGGGGGGGGGTTCCTCCTTTTTTGGAGGGGCAAATCAGCGAAGTGGCGAAGCCACAAGCGCGCGCCTGCTTTGCAGGCGCGCGAACTAAGGGGGTCAGGGGGCATGCTCCCCCGGAAAATTTTTGAAAAACGGTTAAAATCTGTGCAATCTGGTGCATTCTGGGCCTTGTTTTGAGGGTTAAGAGCAGCATTGTTTTGGTGCTAAAACTAGTAAAAGTCAAAGCAAGGTACATGCTTTTTCCAGGGGTGGGGTTCCCGGGAACCCCTGGAACCCCCCCCCCCTGGGTCCGGCCCTGGACACTGACATGTTTCACTGATTTTAATAAGCTTGTTGTACATTCTTCTTTTGAGTACTCTTCTGTGTATAATGCTCGGATTTAAAGAATTTAGCTTTGACATGATTTCAGCCGACTTGTTTGGTTCGAAAACAAATGTATCATTTATCAAATTGCTGTTTCTTTTACAATGGAAACCCCCTTTTACAGACACCCCCACCCTCAAATGGCTGTATCGTTTTTGTGTCACTCGTGTATACTGACTTAAATTGACAAATTTAGCTTTGATGTCACTATTGCATTTCTTATTACGGCAAAGATTTGTTTCATTTACAGAGAGAGAGAGAGAGAGAGAGAGAGAGAGAGAGAGAGAGAGAGAGAGAGAGACAGACAGACAGACTGTGACAGACAGACAGACAGACAGACAGACAGAGACAGAGAGAGAGAGAGACAGAGAGGTGGAGAAGGGTGGGGGCGAAAGAGAGAGAGAGAGAGAGAGAGAGAGAGAGAGAGAGAGAGAGAGAGAGAGAGAGAGAGAGAGAGAGAGAGAGAGAGAGAGAGAGAGAGAGAATGACAATTCTTTATTTAACGAGGGTAGTAGATTTTAGCAGTAGTCTGCTTTTGTACATCCAGCCCTTGCACTAAAGATCAATCAATCAATCAATCAATATGAGGCTTATATCGCGCGTATTCCGTGGGTACAGTTCTAAGCGCAGGGATTTATTTTTTTATTTTTTTATTTTTATTTTATGCAATTTATATCGCGCACATTTTCAAGGCGCAGGGATTTATTTATGCCGTGTGAGATGGACTTTTTTTACACAATACATCACGCATTCACATCGGCCAGCAGATCGCAGCCATTTCGGCGCATATCCTACTTTTCACGGCCTATTATTCCAAGTCACACGGGTATTTTGGTGGACATTTTTATCTATGCCTATACAATTTTGCCAGGAAAGACCCTTTCCTGGACCCTTTTGTCAATCGTGGGATCGTTAACGTGCACACCCCAATGTAGTGTACACGAAGGGACCTCGGTTTTTCTCATCCGAAAGATGAATAGTGCAGCTTGCACTTTTTCAACATCATGCGAGAGAGAGAGAGAGAGAGAGAGAGAGAGAGAGAGAGAGAGAGAGAGAGAGAGAGAGAGACATCATGCGAGAGAGAGAGAGAGACATCATGCGAGAGAGAGAGAGAGAGAGAGACATCATGCGAGAGAGAGAGAGAGAGAGAGAGAGAGAGAGAGAGAGAGAGAGAGAGAGAGGTTTATGAATAACATCTACAAATTTGTTTAACTTTGTCATCTTGATGTTTGCTTCGTCTGATTGGCTTCTCTTGTGACACTAACTGGTTTTGCATCATTTTTTCAATTGTTATAAAATTAATGTTCTTGGTTTCGTATAACCTTTTTGTCTCAATCTGTCTGACAGTCTCTGTCTCAGGTGTGTGTGTGTGTGTGTGTGTGTGTGTGTGTGTGTGTGTGTGTGTGTGTGTGTGTGTGTGTTCGTTCGTTCGTTCGTGTGTGTGACTGTGCGCCCGTTTTTTTCTCTCTTTCGATCAGTGTAACGTATTTAGTATGCGGTAAGAAATACCATTCTCCCCCTTCCATCCACCAGGTACCGCCACTAGCAGATCATATTATTTTCTGAATAGTTTCTTCATTACTCAATAACATTATGCCAGCTGATTCTAATCAACCGACGGAGATAAGAAGCCCAGTGTGCCACATTCCCACTGAAATATACACTGGTCAGGCTGTGGGATGGGCACAGCGAAATGGCGGCCCGGTAGCTGCAATCGTTTCCCCTGCCAGCACAGCGCTTAGTGGCTCTATTCTATATCTCTGTGAGTGTACTCTGTACATTACGCTTTCAGGAATCACACCCCCTTTTCTTGGGAATCATCACAAGTGTTGAATAAATTAACAAATCATTCCTGTATGCGGAATTCAAATATTGCTCAAGACCAAACGAAAAGACGCTCATACTGCTAAGTCTACATTACCTGTATCCTCTATTTGACGGGCGAGGGGGAATTTTGTACACAAACACTTCATTCTTGACGCAAATCACAGACTCGTAGTTGTCGGCCATGCTGGCTGTGTTATGCCAAAACTGGGATCGGAACAGGGTTTAAAAAAAGTTGGAACTCAAGAGTAGTTTCCCTTGGCCAGCGCCGTTCTCCGAGTCAGTAACACGGGCACTGAGTGAAGAACATTATGACTTAAAAAATATATATATTTGACTAAATGCCGAGAGAGAGAGAGAGAGAGAGAGAGAGAGAGAGAGAGAGAGAACTTGTATCTCAACGATTAGGTGTCGACCGTGAGTTGTTGTTCTTCTCACAAACGGTACTGATTGTGTTTCGTTCCACGGTTCGTCAGTGTGTGGGTGATGGGGTCTATGTCGACCAAAAGAGTGGGATTCCCTGTAGGTGGAGTTCCTGGAGGGGGATTCCCTGTATACAGGGAATCCCACAGGGTGGAGTTTTTAAATAAAACTTGCAAACCATACTCGAATTTCTAAGAATTAATATAAAAAAAGATTGAAAAACATCAAATTCTACTGACCCGATGTCGCCAAGCATCACGAGACTTTCAGCGATATCAGCGACACGCTACAGGAACTAAATCCTGTGGTATTCCCTGTATACAGGGAATCCCCCTCCCACTCTTTTGGTCGACATAGACCCCACTCCGCCAGTGGCTGTGTGTGTGTGTGTGTGTAGGCCTACTGTGTGTGCACCCGGGGCGGATCACATCATTTTTAAGGGTTTCCAAAATGTTGGGGGAACAATTCGACGACGCGAAGCATTTAGTTGAGGGCGCCTGTGTTCACGCCGGGGGAAGTGTTACGGCAGAAAAATCGTCGTGTGTTACGACAGCATCAAGTTCTGCAGTCCGGTAGTCAACCAGGTTTCGAGCGCGAAAGTAGTCGGTTACTTCCAAACTAATCATGAAGTTACTGTGGCGTAATTATCGAAGCCAACAAAGTTTATTTGGTCTCAGCGGATTCATGATTGCATGAGGATTAACATGTTATCGGTTTAATTTTTGAGGCTTCTGTTTTAGATTTGTGACAGCGACGTATTTGTTGATAATGATCGATTTGGGGATTTTTTTTTTAATGGTGGAGATTACAAGAGACTTGAAGCAACTAAGGTCATTTGATCAGGTAATGTGATGTATTATAACTGAAATGCATCAATAGCAGTGTCCCAATACTGATCAGTGCAAGTGTGTTTGTGGCATCGGCTAAGGAAAAGTCAAAAGAGCATGTCATACGGTATTTTTCAGTTTGGTACGCCGTCGCTGTGCTAGCAGTTACGGCCGCCAGCAGTGCACTGATACGGCCGCCCCGCTTTTCTGTTACGACCGCTGTCAGTTTCGCGGGTACGGCAGCCGGTGTAACACGAAATTTTTACTCCACGAAAAATTTACTCCGGAGTAAATATTTCGTACGAAATTCTTACTCCGAGTACACTTTTCGTACGAGAAAAGAACTCCCCAAGGCACGAAAAAATTACTCCCTCCACGAAATTTTTACTCCCCATTTTTTTTACTTCCAGTAAAAATCTCGTACGCAAAAATGGGATGCGGGCGAAGGGATAATGCCAGTAAGTGATCTCGCGTACACGAATGTCGCGCTACCCTCCTTCCACCCCTTCCACCACCAAGACTAACAGGGGACAAGGGAGTAACAATTTCGTACACCTGGCATGGGAAGTTAAATTGCTTGTGTTTGGGTGAAGTAATTTATTCGTCATGGGAGTAACACTTTTGTACGAAATGTTTACTCGGAACTCACCTGTCGTGGGGAGTAATTTTCTCGTGAAATGGGGGAGTGCTTTTTTCGTAAAGGGAGTAACTTTTTCGTACGAAATGTTTACTCCGGAGTAAAAATCTCGTGGGAGTAATTTTCTCGTGTTACACCGGCACTCATTTTATTTTAACATTTTTGTACGACATTTTTACTCCGAAGTAAAAAGCTCGTGGCAGTAATTTTCTCGTGTTACACCGGTTCTAATTGGATTCCTGCACTTTATAAACATGATAGATTGTTTTGTTATAATTATGATTACCTCGACAGGCTGCAGATACCGCCACTGACTGGGTGGGTAAACACTGCGATGTGAAGGTCAGTTTCCCCATCCTTGTGACCCCGAGCTGCTCACTGACCAGACGAGACGGTGAGGGCGTGGATAGCGAGACTCAAGAGTCACTGAAGGCAACGTGCCGCAAGATCGGACAGAACCCGCTGGTCACGGACGGAGGGTTCTCCTTTGAGCTGGTCAAGGACATCTTTGAGGACACCGACAGCAAGGGTGAGTAGGCCTACATGTCCACGCTTTCATTTCTCAGGCTTGATATATTAAATTTCGAATGTATTGCTCATTGTTGAAATTTAATCGTATACAGTTAATTTGAAATTATTTTGTTTGAGGTAACGGTTTTCATCTGAATCCTTTTGAATTTTCGGGCCCCCTCACGCGTTTCTACTGAGAACCTTAGAAATGTGCACCATGGCGTTTTTTTTACAATTAAGAACTCTGTTTCAGACACGTAGTGTCACATTTCCCTTAAATATAAGTAAATAGTCGTTGCTGAGTTTTAAAAAGTCACTCACATGATAGTAAGTTAGTAACCAACTCCTAATAAAATCTTTTTGCCCCTGCACGATCAGGCCATAGAATCACTCAAATCAAGTCTGGGTGCAAAGGGACACACTGCATTCGCAGGAGTAAATTTGTCAAACCACAAAGCAATCAATATATCCGGTCGATGTGAATGCTACTTCCGGTTCAACCAGCAATGCATGCCGGAGCAAACGCAAACAGTAGGCAAGTTGTCCCTATTAAAGAATTGTTTCTGTTCGGTCCCATGGACAATCTCTTCAACACTTCCGTCAAACTAACTATCTTCCATTTGATATTTTCACTTAAAGAAAATTAAAAGTAACAATCATTTGAAGCAAATAATTGAAGACTCGTTATTATTGATTTACTCTTCCATTTGATGTTTTTACTTAAAGAAAATTAAAAGTAACAATCATTTGGAGCAAATAATTGAAGACTTTTTTTTAACGAGCAGGAGGTGCCGATGGCGTTTTGGACGCGACGGAGTACACCAAGTTCATTGAGACCCTGGGTGAGAGAGCTGTTGTTGTTGTTGTTGTTGTCGTCGTCGTCGTTATCGCCGTCGTCGTTGTTGTTGTTGTTGTTGTCGTTGTTGTTGTTGTTCTTCTTCTTCTGCTTCTTCTTCTTCTTCTTGTTCTTCTTGTTCTTCTTCTTCTTGTTCTTCTTCTTCTGTTGTTACTGCTGCTGCTGCTGATGATGATGATTTGTATATTCTCGGTGGTGGTGGTGGTGGTGTTGTTGTTCTTCTTCTTCTGCTTCTTTTCACATTTAGTCAAGTTTTGACTAAATTTTTTAACATAGAGGGGGAATCGAGACGAGGGTCGTGGTGTATGTGTGTCTGTCTGTGTGAGTGTGTGTCTGTCTGTCTGTGTGTGTGTGTAGAGCGATAAACTACTGGACCGATCTTTATGAAATTCGACATGAGAGTTCCTGGGAATGATATCCCCGGGTGTTTTTTTCATTTTTTCGATAAATAAGAAAGTCAAAACGAAGAGAGGTACAGAAAAGCGTGCTATGCAGCACAGCGAAACCACTACCGCGCTAAACAGGCTCGTCAGTTTCACTGCGTTTTGCACGAGCGGCGGACTACGGTCATTGTGTAAAAATGCAGTGCATTCAGTTTCATTTTGTGAGTTCAACAGCTTGACTAAATGTAGTAATTTCGCCTTACGCGACTTGTTATGCTTGATCTTTTTGATCTTCTTCTTCTTCTTGTTCTTGTTCTTCTTCTTCTGTTGTTACTGCTGCTGCTGCTGCTGCTGATGATGATGATACCGGCACGGTTGGCCTAGTGGTAAGGCGTCCGTCCCGTGATCGGGAGGTCGTGGGTTTGAACCCTGGCCGGGTCATACCTAAGACTTTAAAATTGGCAATCTAGTGGCTGCTCCGCCTGGCGTCTGGCAGTATGGGGTTAGTGCTAGGACTGGTTGGTCCGGTGTCAGAATAATGTGACTGGGTGAGACATGAAGCCTGTGCTGCGACTTCTGTCTTGTGTGTGGCGCACGTTATATGTCAAAGCAGCACCGCCCTGATATGGCCCTTCGTGGTCGGCTGGGCGTTAAGCAAACAAACAAACAAGCAAACAAACTAGCTGCTGCTGCTGATTTGTGTATTCTTTCCCAGGGGACAGGAATACTAGATAACTCAGTTGTGGTGTGAAAGCAAAGGAAATAAAGATTCAATAGTAACATTTGTATGGCACAGTCGGTACTGCACAGCACGCCAATAGACACAACATTACATACTCATTGGACGTGTTTCACGCAATTTCACTGGTGTTTTGCGTCAAAAAGTAACGATGACGGCAGGCAATATCCTTCTTGAGGCTTTTTAGGCTTGAAATGCGTAGTCAATTTTGTTGTTGTAAAGTTTCAGAAGTCCTGGGAAATGTATTGTTGTGATTGTATGCTGACAAACGTATGTACCTCCGTGTCAAACAGACCTTTATTTCTACAGTGACAATAATAGTGGCAAAGCACGCATAGGTCTTCACTATGTCTTCACTAACATTCACAAATTGAGCTGGATTATTTTTCTTTCTTGTATCCGAATAAGGCCCCCCCAAAAAATAGGTCTGTTTACGGTAACCCGACCGACCCTATTTTTTTTGCGCGACCCTAGACTTTGTTTTGGCATTTGGAAAAAAAAAATCTTGGTTTTTTTTTGCAAAATAACGTAAAAATATGGTTTTTTGAGAAAAAAAAAAATCTCGACCTACCGACCCTATTTTTTGGGCCTATGTTACCGTAAACAGACCTCTTTTTTTTTTGGCCTAAGTACGTTTCTGATTGTGGATTTCAAATGTGTAAGTGCATGATTTGTTTATTCTTTGCCCTGGATTGTCCATTAACGATGATTGGTGATTTTGTTGCAGAGGTGTTCGACTACTGTATGGCACTGTAGGAGACAAAGCGACTGTCTTCACAGAACACCGCTGCCATAACTGACAAATGAACTCTCAATTTCCTTTACGTATAGGCCTATACAATAAAATCTATTAAAGCATTAGCAGTGTGTTTTATGGTTCAATGGGCTGTATGACTGCGCCTTTCATTTAATTTAGTGAACAGAACGAAAGAAAACAACCATAACACTTAACCACCACCACCACAACAACAGCAAAAACAACAACAATAGCAACAACAACAACAACAACAACAACAACAACAACACAAAATACACACACACACTCAAGTACACACACACTGACAGATACACACACACACACACATACACACACACGCACACGAACGCACACGCAGATACACGATACAAACACACCGACAGACACACACGCACACGTAGGTACACGTACGCACACGCACACGCAAGTACACGCGCGCACACACGTGCACCCCCCCCCACACACACACACACACTCACGTGCACACATTACCCAAAAACATTTGTCACCGGCTGTGGTGGTAATTCCTATTCAGCTGTCTAAAAACGATATCAGTGTCACGCTATTAGCCCACAGATCGTGCATACTATGAATATGCAGTGTGTGTGTGTGTGTTTGTGTGTGTGTGTGTTTGTGTGCGTGTGTATGTGTGTGTGTGTGGTTGTTTGCATGCGTGCGTGCGTGTGTGTGCGTGTGTCAGTTATTTTAGCGTGCGCCCCTTCCTCTCACACCGTCCCCCACTCTCTCTGTGTGTGTCTCTCTGTCTCTGGCTCTCTCTCTTTGTCTCTCTCTGTCTCTGGCTCTCTCTCTCTCTCTTTGTCTCTCTCTCTGTCTCTGTCTCTCTCTTTGTCTCTCTCTGTCTCTCTCTCTCTCTCTCTTTGTCTCTCTCTCTCTCTCTTTGTCTCTCTCTCTCCGAGTGTCTGTCTCTGGCTCTCTCTCTCTCTCTCTCTCTCTCTCTCTCTCTCTCTCTCTCTCTCTCTCTTTGTCTCTCGGTGTCTCTCTGTTTCTCTCTCTCTCTCTGTTTCTCTCTGTGTGTGTGTGTGTGTGTGTGTGTGTGTGTGTGTGTGTGTGTGTGTGTGTGTGTGTGTCTCTCTCTCTCTCTCTCTCTCTCTCTCTCTCTCTGCGTATCTCTATTTGTCTCTCTCTCCGTTTCTGTCTGTTTGTTTGTCTGTCTGTCTGTCTGTTTGTCTGCCTGTCTGTCTCTCTCTGTCCGTCTCTCTGTCTCTGTCTCTGCAAAGGATATTGCTGATTTCGGTTTTGCTTCTTAAAAGATCTAGAAGAACTTGAGCGACACATTCACTGCTTACTTCAAAATATGTCAACACGAGATGCCATGTGTGTCTTCTTGTGTGCGGTCGCATAAACCTGTAAACGCTCTGTCCTGCCTGACCCCCACCCCGGCCTCTTTCATTCTTACGTGCCCATCTCTCCATACCCGTCTCAAAGCAGTATACACATTGCGTAAAACATACTTTACAAACAACAACCGGCGCACACCGTGGCACAGGCCCACGACGATCAAACACTTGAACATAAAATTGATCATTGAGTTACTTTTGCTGATGCTTCTGTTGTTGTTGTTGTTGTTGTTGTTGTTGTTGTTGTTGTTTTTTTAGGTTTTTTTTTAGTTGTTGTTTCTGCTGCTGCTATTAAAACATAGAAATAAAACTTTTTGAAGTTCGTAATATATATGACACAATTTTAACAGTAAATTTCAGAGGGGCCAGCAAGATACATGCTCGTTAAATAAACCTTATAGTGCGCCTGTACTCTTCTTATCAGTAACAC